>NC_059327.1:197840352-198142695 GCF_018350155.1 Leopardus geoffroyi
TGCAGGCAGCCTGGCCTAGAATGAAGCAAAGCCTTCCTAAGCTTTCTCTTGTATGGAGAAGCAAAGGACTGTCCACAAGTGCTTCGAAGTGACAAAAAATACACTAGTACCAGTTGTAGGCAACTTCCAACATTCTGAAAAATCACTGATTTTCTGCCAAACACCACAGCCTGAGACTGAGCATCTGAGCATAGGAGATGATCACCCACAATCTCTCGGTGAGAGAGAGAGAGAGAGAGAGGAGAACTATTGGCTCGGTTGTGATCATGTGACATTCGGCATCACGTACTACTCATATTGCAAGACGTCCTTCGTTTATCAAGCTAAAAATCTGTTAGAAATGTTTGCTTGTGCAGAACACTCACAGAACAAGTTATTCATCATTACTGTATTTGTCTTCTCTGGCATTCTGACCAGCTGGCCAGGTATTGTTCCCCTTTAACTTAGAAAAGGAGGTGTAGCAGGACATAGGCAGGAATTGATTGCAAGCAACCCACCTCTGCCCTCATTTTCCAGAGTACTGGCTACGTTCTTGAAGGAAAGACAGAGGAAGAGAAGGAGCCAAGGTTGACTAAGATTTCCCTGAAGGCTGAGAAAGTGGCAGTTGTAGGCAGATGGTAGATATGCCAGACTATGAAGTCACAGGGATTCAGGAATCGGCAAAACTTTGAGCAGAAAGTGTCTGTGAGATACACCGAGGAAGTCTGAACCTGAAACGCAAGGATTTCTGTGCCTTTTTTGCTTCAAAGATTTTTTTAAGCTGATATATCTGGGGTATCTGCAGCAATCATAATTAGAGATTTTTAAGGGCACCAAGTAAACCTCTAGAATTCTTTTGGAACTTTAAAAAAAAGCATGGAGTACTAGATATTTTTCCACCAGTCTAGTGAATGAAGAGAGGTTTAGAGCCAAAAATTAACAGGGAAAAATAAATACGTGTGATATTATTGTAGACCTGAGTTGGTTTAATAGGAGGCTCATGAGCCACTTGTGGAAATGCTGGGTCAGAGCAATGCCTAGGTGCTTCTGGTTGAAGCAGAAGGTGCCAAGCAAGATGGACAAAGGAAGGGAATAGACATGAGTCAACAGATAGATTGGAACACTGGTGTGCCAAGGTCCGTTCCCACATCCGAACAGCCCTGGGGAGATCAGCCCCACATTACAGCTCTTCTCTTGGCTCTATCCTCAGACTTGTGGTCCACAATCTGGACTTGACATTTGATGTTTGGTCCAACCTGGAGGGGACATGGATGAAGCCATTCTGAAGACAGGATGGTCCATCTGGATCAAATCCAGTTCTCATGGATGGGGACCATTCTCCTTCTGAAGACTTGTGTAAGGTTTCTAGACTCTCAAGGAGCAAGGTTGAGTTCGTAGAGGGGAAGGAAGCCACCCCCCTTTGGACATGAGAACCTCCATGTGCAGACCATGCATGATGAAATATTTGGCAACAGCCTTTGACTTTGATGATCACCAAATGTGGTGACTGAATCAGCTCACCATAGGGAGCTGCCTGCTTTGGAAGCACTCCCGTAACCCTCGAGTCCAGCGTGTCTGTCTGATGGCGGATGCGATATTTCTGCCATTTACTGAAGAGCCCTGTCAGATGTAGGATGGGATTAGTGGTGGGAAAGAGCTCAGAAGCTACAGGCAAAACCCGGAGGCCAAGTCCTGCTCTAGTCTCTTAGTTACCTTAGTAGTTAATAATATGCATACCCGCTAACACGTTTATGAGAACTGAATGAAATATGGCAGGTGCCGACAATTTGTCAACTGTCAAGGATACTGGAGGATATTATACCTTTTATAAATGGCGTTGTTGATGATCACTTAACTTCTTCAAACAATGTCAATAATACCAACATTCACACAGAGCTTACTACAGCCAGTATATATATTATATTCTAAAACTTTTACATATTTTAACTCCTTGTATCCCCACATGGACCTTACATGATAGGCATTCTTTTGTCCCAGTTTTCAGGAGAGGAAACTGAGGTACAAAGGAGTTAAGTGACTCATCCAGAGTCACACAGCTTGTACACAGGGGAGGTAGAATTTATTTTATTTATTTATTAAAAAATTTTTTTTTAATGTTTATTTATTTTTGAGACAGAGGGAGACAGAGCGCGAGTTGGGGGAGGGGCAGAGTGAGAGGAAGACACAGAATCAGAAGCAGGCTCCAGGCTCTGAGCTGTCAGCATAGAGGCTGACGCGGGGCTCGAACCCTCCAAGTGTGAGATCCTGACCCGAGCCGAAGTCGGACGCTTAACCGACTGAGCCACCCAGGTGCCCCTAGAGGACGTAGAATTTAAATCAGAGCGTCTGGTCCTGGAGTTCTTTGTTTTACCAGTTGGCTATGCTGTTTTTCTGAATTCTGGTCCCTAAGTGTCCTCCCATATTACTGCACTTCTAATTCCTTCTTGATGTGTTCATTTCATTTGTCTAGTCCCTCTCCCCAAGTCTCATGGGTGCACAGCATAAGCCTAGGCCCAGGGTGCCCAGTATAAGTGATAACGAGATATACACACTTTCTCTAACGTTTTCCAAGCCCCTCGGAGTTGGAAAAGGATTCAGTCTCAGCAAACACAATTTTACAGAAGTGTGACGCTTAACTTTATGCATCAACTTGCCTAGGCTTCGGTGCCCAGATGTTTGGTCAGACATTATTCTAGACGTATCAATTATGGATTCAGACGAAATTAATATTGAAATCTGTGGACTTTGAGGAAAGCATAATACCTTCCATAAGGTATTAATGGGCCTCATCCAACCAGCTGAAGACCTTAATAGAACAAAAGACTGACCTTCCCTGAGCAAGAAAGAATTCTGCCAGGAGATACTCTGTGGATTCAAACCACAACTCTTCCATGGGTCGCCATCCTGCTGGTCTGCTCTGCACGTCTTGGACTTACCAAGCCTCTACGATTATGTGAACCTTAAAACCTCTCAATAGATAGATGGATAGGGGCGCCTGGGTGGCTTGGTCGGTTAAGCGTCCGACTTTGGCTCAGGTCATGATCTCACGGTCCATGAGTTCGAGCCCCGCGTCGGGCTCTATGCTGACAGCTCAGAGCCTGGAGCCTGTTTCGGGTTCTGTGTCTCCCTCTCTCTCTGCCCCTCCCCTGTTCATGCTCTGCCTCTCTCTGTCTCAAAAATAAATAAACATTAAAAAAAAATAGATAGATGGATGGATAGATAGATAGTTGGATGGATACATGGATAGACAGACACATAGATACAAAGATAATAACTAGACAAATAGATACATGGATATAGATGATAGATAGATAGATAGATAGATACTGAAGAGATAAACAGAGATATTCAATGGTTCCCTATCTCAATAACAGTTACAAATTGAGGACTCTCATTGAGTAGCCTTCTTACCTGCTGTTGCCGTGCAGAGAATGGAAGAAAAATGATGAGGCTTGTGGGGTAGAATTAACTTGACTTGAAGGAGATCCCAGACTTTTAACACCGAGACTGTCAGTGACAGTGAAAGCAGTGACCCTTCCTCCTGCCAACATCAGCACCCTAAAGATGCCAAGAAGCTCACTTTTCCACACCTGCCAACTGCCTCCTGTTGGACTTCTGGTATGGAAAAACAGGGGCCATGTGAGGGCCACGCCAGCCAAGCATGTCCCGATCGGGAAGCGGACCATTCCTAGTGAGCAAAGAAACGTTTACTGAACCCCACTCCCCTCTTGTTGGTGCTCCTGGGGGGTTGCTCGGCCCTGGAGTTCGTCCTGGATGCACTGAAAATGATGAAGAAACATGGGGAGGTGGTGTCAGGGCAACAACTTCACAAGGGCCAGGGGGTGGTAAGCACGTGTCACCTGCAGCAGAGAATTGGGAAGCTTTCCCCAAATTTGGCAATGGGTGACCTTAAAAGAGGCAGAGCCTGTTACCTGGAGAACTGCCGTGATTGCAGGAGCTTGAAAAAGAAACAGGAGGTGAGAAAGTACAGAAATAAAAGGAACGAGTGGTAAGAAAATGAAGAAAATATGGATTAGTCTTTCCACAAGCTTAGCTTAAGAAAGATGTAGCGTTAAGAGTCTCTGATTCACTCTCTTTTCCCTTTCTCTTCCTCCCTCCCTCCCTCCTTCCCTTTCTTCTTTCCTTCTTCCTTCCTTCCTCCCTCTCTTCCTTCCTTCCTATCTTCCTTTCTCCCTTCCTTTTTCCCTTCCCTTCCCTTCCCTTCCCTTCCCTTCCCTTCCCTTCCCTTTAGTTTTGGACATGGAGGGGTTCCTTGAGCATTGTTATGTCTGATAAAAGGGCAACAGAGACGAGGAAGTTGACTTAGAAGGATAATTGATGGACAGTCCTTAAGGAGGTTGGAGGTGATGGATTTCCAGCAGAGATGGGACAGCTGTGTGCCAAGGCTTGCACTGGGGGTTTGAACCAACTGCATGGCACCCAACACCTCTTAGTCAGCCGGTTGTCAAATGTCAGAGAAGACACAAAGCAAATTCAGGTCCCCTTGAATTCCTGGTACATTTCTGTATTTGTTGTTTGTTAATCAGTTTGTTTGCTTATTTAGGTCATGTGCCAGCAAGGTTTCTCAAGTTTTCTTTGGCTTCTCACACAGGTAGCTGGGGCTTTTCTTGGGGGAACTGCCCTCAGGCTACGTGCAGGCACAGGTAACAGGAGGTACCTGGGAACATATCCTCCCAGGTAGCCTTTGACCATGGACAGGCAGATGTAGGAGTACAGGTAATCTCAATTCTTTGCTTTGGTAGCAATAACTCACAGGCACGTTTTCCAATTACGAATTTCCTTCCGGGAAAGGTGGAAGCCAGTCCTCTGGGATACTTTGCCTGAGTTCTTGGACCTGTTTGGCTCCCTTCTCTTTTCCTTCCCTGCCTTCTCCACTTCCTACAGGTCTCTGCCTTGAGACTGTCTTTAATAAACCACTTGCAAGTAAATCCTCACTTCAGAATTGACTTCCGGAGACCCCCACTTAAAACAGAGGGTTACCTAACTCAGTAAGAGGAATTGAGAAAAGAGATTCCAGGCAAAGCCGTTAGCAGGATCAGGGGCCAGGGATGGGAAAAAGGGGCCAAGAGACCACCGCAGCCAGGCCTGGGGGTGGAGGTGGGGTGAACTCCTTGAGAAGCCTCCATCCTGTTGGAGAAGACAGATAGGACCATGGGCAAATCAAAGTTCCAAAGTTGTCCTTGTCTTTCCCTTTTGAGATTAGAGTGTGGAAAGCAGGATTGGATTTGGGTAGGTAAGCTAGCAGAATTTCTTCTGGTTTATCTCTCTGTACTCGAGGATCACGGGGCACGCCTGGCTGTCGTCACGGATCTGTTAGCTGGACACCTGCTCAGTGCCCACGGTGGTCCATGGTCGATCTCCAGACAGAAGGTGTGCTCATGTCCCCCAGGAACTAACACAGTAGAGGAGAGTAAGCGGCAGAGGATGGTAAGAACCCAGGGCTGTGGGTTTCAGAGGAGGGAGAGCCACTCGCCTAAGGGCTTAAAGAAATTGCTCTCCCCACCCTGCTGAGCAGGGGGCATGTGTGCTGACTGTGTCTCCGGTAGGCGTTTCAGATGAGATGCAGAGGAAAGGGGTCGGGAAGGGCAGGCAGGGTGGCATCTGAAATACAGCAGACAGTCCAAGATTCGGCAAGAGCATGTCTGTTCAGAGAAGCGTAGGTGAGTCCAGAATGACTCAAGGCGTTCTGAGTGTGGGCAGGCGACGGTCAAAGAGACCAAGAGTTGTGCCTTTATTTGTCCATTCTAATGTGTTTAGACGTTAATCCGTAGGACGTGGTGAGCCAGTGGATCTTAACAACTAACGGGCATGTTAGGAGAAGTTCTTCACCTTAAGCCGGTGACGGCCAACATGGGGACCAAGGAGGTAATGGCTGGTTCGCCACCGGCAGCACAGGTGAGCTTCCTCCTTGGATTCCATCACCTGGGCTGGGAATCCACAGCAGGTACCTCCTTCTGATAAAAGGAATTCTGTATTTCTGTATGCTTGCATTTCTAGGCAAGCACGCCAGCTATGTGCCCTGAAGGCATTCATGTACAGTTTGTTTTCACATCTTTTAATTTGGTAAATTGCCCTGTGAAACTGACATGTATACTCAAGCAGTGTCTTTCTTTTGTGGTGTTACTTTGCTATTTCTTTTGAGTAAAGGTCTTGCACAACTAATAATTAGCATACAATTAAGTACAAAAGCCATCAACCCGGGAAGATGCCTCCTATAATTTGCTGCAATCTCGTCTGGGCCCTGCGTCCCTTTTACTGTTTGATAACTCAAGCCTGAGTAGCAAAACATTCAATTACGAGCAGTCCCGGTATGGAAGGAGTACCTGGCAAAAAATGCAAAATCAAACAGATCAGGGCTGTCTTGGGTCCTTTGTGGCCTACAGAGATGAGGCCTCAGCAGGTGGCAAAGTACACACCTTGACCCTAGGTCCCCTGGAGTGGCTAACAAGGACAACGTGGCCGAGGAACTTGGGAAATAAGAGAGGGAAGCTTTTGATCACAGCTTTCTTTGCTTAGCTGTCAAAACATTTGCTTAGGAGAGAAATGGTATATATCCAGACCAGGTTAGCGCACTGAATGTAGTTCCAAGGGCAACGCTAATCGTTTGGTAATAGAGGCAGCCAGGAGCCATTTGTTGAAATTTGTTCCATGCCAAGCACTTTATGAATAGTGTTGCTAAAGAATCCTGCCAATGGGTCTATTGGCAGTAAAGAATCCTGCCAATGGGTCTATTATCCTCATTTTACATGTGAAAAACAAAGACTCAGGAAGCTTAGTAGCAACTTACCACGGTGAATGGGTCAAGAAGAAAAGGGGTACTTTAGGCTTTCTAGGGAAGTACATATGGAGGAGGGAAAGACAGGTTCATGAATACAGCGTGATAGGCTATTCTGAAAAAACAAAAATTGCCATCACGCAAACAGAAGCAAGCAAACCTGGGCCTAATCTGCCCGTCCTGCAGAGCTAGAAGAAGATAGGTCCTATATTCCTCGGGTCACAGTTTACTGAGGTGCAGAAGGTACCTGTGTATGACTCCAGTCCCAGGAGGGGTTTAAGCAGAATCTGTTGGGGTCCCCATGATGTTCAAGTTTATCAAAACAAGGCATGGCTTCAAAAAGGGTGCGAAACACTTCACCGAACCACACGTCTTCACACAAGGTAACAACTGCGGGGATATAGTCACCAATGCATATAACGATCATCCGTTAAATATAGGTCAATTTACTCTTTATTGCACGACTACTATGTGCTTGCCATTGGACTCAAAGCTGAGGTATAATGGCGCCCCCAAATGGTCCTACCCCAATCACATTCTATTGGGGAGCAGAGAATAACTAATAAATGACAATGACAGGAAATAAATGCTCTAAAGGAAAGCAGAAAGCAGGGAAGGGTTACAAAAATGAGAGGAGGAACAAAAGCAGGGGGTTCCACGGGGTGGATGGGTGGGTTGACGTAGGACGGACATGGGGGGACATGCTTCCAGAAGGAAGAGGTGAGCCAAGACCCAAGTGAAACCACAGAGAAGCTCTGCAGAGAAGGGCTCGGGGAGAGACACGCTGGTGTGGTCCAGAAGGAGCAGGGATGCCAGCGTGGCTGCTGGGCACTGAGGGAGACACCAGGCACGAGGTGATGCAGGCTTCCTCAGACCATGATGAGGACTCTGAAAATAAAGCTGCTGGACAAAGAACCTGGATGTGAAGGGAGGGAGTGGGGCTCCCCTGCCCGTCTTGTCCCTTCTGTTACCGCAATGCTGCTATTTTTTATTTTTTTATTTTACTTTATTTTTTTACGTTAACAGAACAGGATCCCAGGAAAGCGAGTGATGGAGGAGCTACTTTGCGCTGCAGTGTCGAAGTCTTTCTACGTGTACTTTGTCCATCTGCGTGCCCTTCAGGCTGCTAAGAGATTAATTTACTAATTACTGTGCTGGTGCAGATCAATAACGGCATCTTACAGAAGTGCAGTGTTTAAAGCTTAGGCTACTGAGTCATATTAATTCCACGAGCCCCTAGTGGAGGCGGTTGGGGATCAATTGTGAGGCCGACCCAGTTTCCCAGCAGGCCTTGGTACTGATCCCGGTGTGGCCCAATCACCATTGTTAGAAATATTGGCACAGCATCGGAACGCATATCCTTGCCAACTGCTTCCTCTGTGGGCCGGACGAAATAAGCACAGGCCGACGCAGTCGTGGACAAAAAGCACGCTCAGAAAGGTCGCCTTAAGGGGACTCGAGTTTCCGTCCTGCTTCTGCCACCAACTTGCCATCGTTCCAGAGAGAAGGTAGGTTTCAGCTTTCTCCCCCAGCAGACAGAGATAAGACCTCCCTTGGAGGACTTGGGGAAGGAATAAAGGACACTCAATGGTGTGACCATCACCCCTGTGACTGGCCCAGGGCTGAAAGGTGACTTTCTCACCATTTTAAGGGACGGCGTGGGGCAGGACTGACCCATGAGTAGGGACTGCTTCTGCGGGCCTGGAATTGAGACGTTTTGTTTTATGATAGAACGGGCAACAGGCCAATTGTTGGAGAAGTTATAGGTTCCCAGTCAGAAATCCTGAGTACAAGCATCAACCCAAAATGTCACGGACAAGACCGCAACTGGGGGGGGGGGGGGAAGGGGATGGGAGCATGAAGGAGGGTGGGGCATGTGGAATAAAAGGAAGGCAGACACAGACGGGGGACACAGGCCTGTTCACAAAGTGCGGGTTCATTTGGTGGCGGGAGGGTGTACGTGGCTGAGGTAACCCGGGCTGTCTGGATGCATCCGTGCCTCTGTGGGTGAGAAATGGCCACTCCTCCATTCACTTCTGCTTTTCTCACTTTCTCTCATCTTTGAGTCAACAAGAGTTGTTGAGGGTCTAGCATGTGCCAGTGTTGTTCCAGCTACTACGGTAGAGCAAAGAACACGACAGACCTGGTCCCTACTGTCATCAACGTCACGTGATCCCAAAGGACTAATGATAGGCACACGAATAAGGAAATAAAAAAATATATTGCATGATAAGTACCATGAAAATAAAATGGGACAATTGTTCAGTGACTGGCCGAGAGTGCCTTTGGTAGTGTGGTCATAGAAGGCCTCTCTTCGTCCCAGGTTCTGTTTTGAAAATTTCAAAGTTGCAGGGAGACTGACAGAACAGAAGGCGTAAGCTCTCATGCAGGTTCTCAAACTGTCCAGATTTGCATCATGCTTGTTTTTCCTTTGCTGAGCCATTTAAAATTAAATTGTAGACATCATGACACTTTATCGGTAAATACTTGAGCATCTGGCATTAAGACCAAAGTGCTTCCATACATGCCAATATCAATATCGCAACCAAGAAATTTACCATTGATTCAATAACATCGGATGGTAATAGAGGCTTTATACATCTTGTGTTTTGTGGGTCAAGAGTGTGCAACTGAGGATATTACTAGGAGCTTATATAATAAAAGGAAAAACAAATTTCCCGGAAGTTTATATTGATGAAGTTCAAAATATAGTAACAATTGAGTACAATTTTTTTCTTTTTTTTTTTTTTCTTTGTACCAAAGATCTACTAATGAGAATAATGGAATTTTTTAGGGGATAGGAGTAACATTTCACTTAATTGGGATTCAGTTTGTGTTCCCTCTGATCAAATCAATTGTAATTCTTCATCTGTTAATGCCAATCTGTGATATCCTTTTATAAATTCTATGAGCATATGATTGAGTGCTCATGATGATTGAGCACTCAATGATGATTGAGGCCATATTTTGGAGGGCCTTATAGAATTTTATTAGATTTGTTTCTACCTTTGCCTTTTAAAATGCATTACATTACAGATTAATCACTTTCTGTTGAAGGTTAGGTGAAACTCCCCAATTTAAATAGGGATTGATCGATTGACTGATTTTTTTTTAGAGAGAGAGCACATGCTCAAGTGGAGGAGAGGGGCAGAGAAAAGGAAAGAGAAAATCTTTTTTTTTTTTTTTTTTAAATCAGTTAATTTATTTTGAGAGAGAGTGCGCACAAGCGGGGAGGGGCAGAGAAAGAGGGAGAAGGAGAGAATCCCAAGTAGGCTCTGCACCGTGAGCTCAGAGCCCTAGGCAGGTCTTGAACTCACAATCCATAAGTTCATGACCTGCGCCAAAGTCAGATGCTTCACTGATGGAGCCACCCAGGCGCCCCAGGAAAGAGAAAATCTTAACTAGGCTTCATGCTCAGCCCAGGGGCCATTGTAGAGCTCGATCCCACAACCCTGGGATCGTGACCTGAGCCAAAATCATGATCGTGACCTGAGTCGAAATCTATCCATTGCACATTCACGCCCTGCATGGGAATGGAGACCCTGAATCTTGTTTTAATTTTGATAGCAGGGCTGTTAGAAAGCAGGTTAACAGGACTTGTGATTTATTTATTTATTTTTTTAAATTTTTTTTTTCAACGTTTATTTATTTTTGGGACAGAGAGAGACAGAGCATGAACGGGGGAGGGGCAGAGAGAGAGGGAGACACAGAATCGGAAACAGGCTCCAGGCTCTGAGCCATCAGCCCAGAGCCCGACGTGGGGCTCGAACTCACGGACCGCGAGATCGTGACCTGGCTGAAGTCGGACGCTTAACCGACTGCGCCACCCAGGCGCCCCCAACATGACTTGTGATTTAAACATTAGTTGCCATTGAAATGACTTTACCACAGTCTATGTTCTGCATACTCTCTTGCCTAGTGATTTTATGTGGAAGTCCTTACCCCAAATTAGCAAGGCCAAAGTGGAATTTAATTTCTAAATCCGCTCAGTGTTAGGTAATGTTAGGTAATAGTGGTCGAGGGTAGAATTTCTTGTCCAGGGAAGTTTCCCAGTCTTAACTTGACTTTCATAATGTTGACCTTTTTGAAGGCTACAGATGAGCTATTTTGTAGAATGTCCTTGGTTTAGTTTGAAGCTTATTAATTACTTGGATCATGCATTTTGGGGGCAAGAATATCATGAATCGATAGCATGTTCTTCTCATTGCATCCTATTAGGTGACACACAGCTTGAATTTTTCCCATTATGAATTATGTAATATTGATTTGTAATTAGATCAGTCTCTGACATGCATCTCTACTGTAAAACCATTTTTTTCCCTTTTGAAATGAACAAGTAATATTGTGGTGAGTTATTTGGAAACTATTCCATTTCTATCAAAATTTTATTTTTATTTACCTATCATGTATATATTCCTATCAGTATGCACTCACGGTTTCATAGTTTATTCAAAATTCTTTACTATCATTATTGTCTTGATGCTCAAGATCCTTTGCCCAATGGGACCCCCATTAAGCTGCCTTCTGTGTCCTTCAACATGACCTTATCATTCTCCAAACACTTTCTTATTTTATCATATAACTAGGTGTTTTATCTTATACTTTCTTTGGCCTAGTCATGGAATCAGATATTTTCCAACAACCATTGTCTCTTTTCTTTGGAAAATGGTATGTAGAAGCCAAGATCTGGGTGCTAGGTGTGCAGGTCCGCCCAGGGAGAGAGTTACGGATCCCAGCTTCATGTAGTGGATGAAACTAAGGAATATGTATTATGTACATTCATACACATATTGACTTAGATCTTTTTCTGTTTATCTATATGTCTATCTTCGAAGCCATGAGTTCAATACAGAAACTCCAATTAAATACCACAGGGTTTGAATTTAGCTTTCTCTGTTCCCTTGTTTACAGTTCTCTTCTTCAGTAGGGAGGAACTTGCCTCCCATTATCCTTAATATATGTACTCATTTGATCAGAATTCCTGTATGTGGCCAATGTTGTGGCCACTATCCTCACCTGGCACAGGGCCCGTCCATTGTCACAACTTCATTGAGTACCTTTTGCATTCCATTCAAAGTGCTATGTGTTTAGGGGCGCCTGGGTGGCTCAGTCAGTAAAGTGTCCAACTTCGGGTCAGGTCATGATCTCACGGTTCGTGGGTTTGAGCCCTGTGTTGGGCTCTGTGCTGATGGCTGGGAGCCCGGAGCCTGCTTTGGATTCTGTGTCTCCCTCTCTCTGCCCACTCGTGCTCTGTCTCTCTCTGTCTCTCAAAAAAATAAATAGATAAATATTTTTTAAAAAGTGCTACGTGTTTGGGAAGCAATGGATAAAGAAGCAGCATATGCTACTCGGAGAGACTGGGAAAAATAATCAAACAATAATATGTAGTTGAAACTGGCAAATGTACCTGGGAGGTGTGAGGTTTGTGGTTCCATCACACCTACAAGCCTTCAAAAATGTTACCTGACCTGGGCTCTGAGGCCAGGTATCCTGAGAAGTGGGGTTTCTAGTGAGAGTTGAAGAAAGTCTGGCTGAATTTCAGAGAACTGGGGGTAGTTGGAGTAATAAGTCAATGCGTTTTTGGTCAGAATGGGGATTGGTAAGCAGGTATCAGAGGGTGGGGCCATGATCATATTTGCATTTTCAAAAGATCCCCCTTGGTTATAAGCCAGGAGTAGGCTCTGTATGAAAGGAAACCAGTTAGGGAGAAATTGCAATAACCCGCATAAAAGATGATGGTAGCTTGAATTATGGGACAAGTGTAACACTCAATAAAGATTTGTTGCGTGCCTGGTGAGTAGACTCGTAATTTCCTCCCTGATCACATTAGATTCCTTCTAGCAAATGTTGACACATTTTTCATGACAGAGAACAGTAGCAGTCTCTGAAGATCACCTTTTTAATTTGGCATTCAGCGATGCACTGATGTTAGTGATGGGGAAGCAGACCATGGAGATATGGAGGCTACCAGGCTGGTTCATAATTTATATATATATATATGTATCTATATATACACATATATATATGCATACACACACACATATATATAGATACACACATACCTGTATCTATCTATCTACCTACATGTATATATATGTATATATATACATACATGTACATATATATACACATACATATATGTGTATATATGTATATACACATCTGGATATATACATATATATGTGTGTGTGTATATATATATATATATATATATATATCACTGTTTATATGGATAATCACACTAGGTATAGATAAAGGATTGTTCATATACTACCATTTTGCCAATGTTGAGGATTGAGGGATGTACTAAACAACACAAATATGTTTAGGGGCACTTGGGTGGCTCAGTGGTTGAGCATCTCTTTTTTTTTCTTTTAATGTTTATTTACTTTTGAGAGAGAGGCAGAGAGACAGAGAGACAGAGCATGAGCAGAGGAGGGGTAGAGAAAGAGAGGGAGACACAGAACCTGAAGCAAGCTCCAGGCTCTGAGCTGTCAGCACAGAGCCGGACTTGGGGCTCGAACTCACAAACCGTGAGATCACGACCTGAGCCCAAGTCGGACGCTTAACAGACTGAGCCACCCAGTCGCCCCAGTTGAATGTCTGACTCTTTTTTTTTTTTTCAACGTTTATTTATTTATTTTTTTTTTGGGGGGGGGGGGGGGACAGAGAGAGGCAGAGCATGAACGGGGGAGGGGCAAAGAGAGAGGGAGACACAGAATCGGAAACAGGCTCCAGGCTCTGAGCCATCAGCCCAGAGCCCGACGCGGGGCTCGAACTCACGGACCGCGAGATCGTGACCTGGCTGAAGTCGGACGCTTAACCGACTGCGCCACCCAGGCGCCCCAGAGTGTCTGACTCTTGATTTCAGCTCAGGCCATGCTCTCACAGTCATGGGATTGAGCCCTGCATCGGGCTCTGCACTGAGTGTGAAGTCTGCTTGGGATTCTTTCCGTCTCCCTCCGCCCCTCCCCTGCTTGTACATGCGTGCACACTCTCTCTCAAAAAATCAACTAAATTAATTTTTTTTTTTTTTAGAAAGCAAATGGGTTTACAATCCACACCTTGATTTCCAATACTGGAATCCAGTACCCCTGAAACTGGCTTGGTGAAGAATTATGGGAAGATATCAATATGAGACAAACACACCCGTCACAGACAGGCACTGTCATACTGATGGATACAATAATTAAGCGGAAAACCAAAACGAAACAGGAAGCACACAGAAACTGAAGCCCATTTGGTGCTCACGTCAGGAATGGACAGGGTGGCTGGGGAACCTGCCAGACACTCAGGCTGGCCCCAACCATAGCGGACGACGTGGTGCTTGGTTGTTCGTGTTCTTGTATCTTCACTGTCACGATGCAGCTTGAGGATATGGAATAATCCCAGGTTTGTTACCGTCGAGGTATAGCCAGGTCTCCTGTGAGAGACGAGGAAAAAGCTCTGTGTGGTGAGGGGGGTTTTAAAGGCCACCGGTTGCTAGTTGCAGGCATCAGGGAATCTGAGCGGGGAAGTCCCGATGGGAGAGAAGGAGCAGGAGGAATCGAAGAGGGCCATTTCCCTCCCCATGGCCAGCAGATTTCTGAAAGCCACCCGTGTGCACCTGTCACGTAAAGCGGTTTTCAAACCCAGAGGCATGGTTTGCTCTGGAGAGGCCGCGTCCTGGGAACCTTTGTGCGCAAAGTAAAATGGCTTGTGGCTGAGGAAGCACCCTTTCCTTCGAATGTGCCAGTTTTGTGAGGAGATGGGAGACACGGCACACACGTGCACCCAGACGCAGAGTCAAGGAAGCAAACTCGAGAAGGGGAAGGAGGGGGAAAAGACACCGCATTCATAAGCAGCCCCTATGGTTTAAGGGTCTACATTATTTCACTGAAACCTCTCAACGGCCATGTCAGTTGAGCCGTATCTCCTCCTCCAAACAAAGACCCAAGATTTAGAGAATTGAAGGAATTGCCCCAGTCACCCACCGGGAAGGCAAAATCAACTGCGATCTCTCTGACCCCAAGGCCCATAGTTGTTTCACAACATATGCTATTTGCGCAGAGACGTGGCAAAGGGAAGCCTGCCTTCTCTTCTTACAGAGACCTCCGAGGTCAGTACCCGAACGTTAATTCTCACTTAACTCAGGTTCACGAACCAGCTTTCATTCCCGGGCAGGGCCTTTGGGGACTACGGTTTAATTCAGAACGCATTAGAAGTAAAAGACCTAAACCTGTGAGGAGCCAAGAAGCAGAGATTGAAGGGGGGTGGGAGGGGGTGGGTATTCCAGCCACAGGGCAGAAAAGTCATTCAGAAAAGGACGTTGAACAGCAAGGGTGCGTCTCGAAGGATTCCTAGCCTCGTCTGCCTTCGCTTCTCTTTCGCAGGTAACGGCTGTGTCCCTCGGTTACGGAACTGGACTGTATGACCTCAGAATTCCTCCAGAGGGTGCACACACAGAAACCAGAACTTTCCTAGGAGATGTACGGAGATCATTTCCTGGTAGAGAACATTCCTTGCCAGCCTTTCCACTAAGGCTGGCCACACCCCCATATCTGTGTGGACCTGTGTATATACCAGACCTCGGGGTGAAGTGGCTTATTATTATTTTTTTAAATTTTTTAATGTTTTATTTATTTTTGAGACAGAGAGAGAGCGTAAGCAGGGGAGGGGCAGAGAGAGAGGGAGACACAGAATTGGAAGCAGGCTCCAGGCTCTGAGCTGTCAGCACAGAGCCCGACGCGGGGCTCGAACTCATGGACCGCGAGATCGTGACCTGGCTGAAGTCGGACGCTTAACCGACTGTGCCACCCAGGCGCCCCCCTCCAAGGTTTTCATAGGGAATGGACGATGAGGCAATAAACAGTCAGGATTCCAGTCTTGCAGTTAGACCATCCCTATGTGGCAGGCTACCTATCCTGGGAGATGCACACTTCTGGCCTGGATGGAAATCGGGTATCACAAAATGAAGAGACGAGGTCAGATTCCTGGACCGGTCTAAGCCCATCCACGTCAGAAACAAGAAAAAGCTTGACTCTGCTACCTTCCTGGGATACAGAGGGCAGTTTGAGAGACGCGGCTTCCTAATATTTGGGGGCCCCGTAGTTCTTATTCCTCTTCACGCAACAGTTGGAATAATTCCGTCTGGGCTCTCAGGGGCACGGGGTGTCTGGAGCAGAGGTGGAAATGAAAACCAGGACTCCTGAGCAACACGATGCCTGATTCTTACAGGGACGCCGCTAACGTCTTCCATCAGTAAAGACAAATGGGAGAATCCTGGCAGATGTGGCCAGGTGAACGTGTAGGGTGTGGGCTGGCCAGATGGGATGCCCAGGTCAAAGACTGGTGATAGAGAGTCCCAGCCAGGGACCCGCGAGAACCTCCCCCACAGAGATAAGATTGGTTTTTCGATCACTTCCCACATTGGCCATGAGGCTTGGTGATTTCCCTAAGTGCAAGATACATGGTGTTCCCAGTCACTGTGGTCTGCAGAACAGCTCAACATGGCCATTCCTTTCGAATTTCCCTTGAAGGCAAATACCAATCAGTCAGGTCTTAGGCCAGACAGTTTTAAAGCAGATTAAAGTCTTGCTGCTTATCAGAGAGACAGGTGCGCTGGTGGTGTTCGGAGGACCAGCATGGCAGTCTCTAATCTGCCTTCAGCCAGTGATCTTTAAGAGGTGGCTGGGGCCAAGGCACCATAAACGTTGCTGAAAGCAGCCATAGAGCGTTGCTATGGAGATCCTGGTAGCTTCCGGGTACTTGAAAGCCAACCAATGTGCTGAAGCGTGATGCAGATGGCTTCTGTCGCATACGAGTGTCCATAGGGTCTTGGACTGTTGTTCTCAGAACAGGGATTCCAGGCAGAATCTCCCATTTTGTGACTTCATCAGAAGAGACCTCCAAGGGATATGGCACTTCTGATCTTCTACAGGGTGACAAGGACTTGTGTGTCTCCGTTGGTCCCTCTCGATGTCCCGACATGAACCCCTGGTGCCATAACTTGAACCATCCTAGTCTGTGGATCTCGCTTTCAGAGTCTTTAGACCCAGCTAGCTCAAGAGTCAGCTCTGCTCTGCACTGATGGTGAAACCTTGGGAAAGTAGCTTCGTTTCTCTGAGCCTCTGTTTCCCTATTGTCAAAACTGGAATGATCATAAAACCCATCCGCAAGGGCTGTCGTGAGGAGTAAAAGAGATCACTCTGCAGATATTCCTACTGAGAGGACATAAGTCACCCCCAGACCTTTACTCCCTCACCTTCTAGTTCCAACATGCTCACGCCTATGAAGAATACGAGAACGAGTTTCTAGAATATGATTCTCATCTCATTAATACGTCTTCATTCTTCAAGAGCCGGCTCAAAAGTCACTTTGTATCAGGGGGTTTTTCCTGCCTTTCCCCAGGGAAATGAATCACAGCCTCTTCTGTGCTTTGATGATACTTGGTTTGTATCTCTGTCATATGAAATTATACACTTTTGGATAATCACTCATCTATACTCTCATTTATTCCACAAAGACTTATATCCACATCTCTTACATCCCAGGGCCTGGGACATAGCTAGGTGCTGGGAATACTGTGAGAATAGCTTTCCTTGCTCCTACGCTCATGGTGCTAACCACCTGCTTCTCCCCCCAGCCTTGACCAAGAACCACGCATCTGTATTGCAACTGTACAAAAATAAATACACATTAAAAAAAAAAAAAAAAAAGAAAATCAAGCCTATCTAAATTTAATAACTGGGTCTATGAAACAAACTGACAACAGCGATATTAACAGGAGAAAAGGCATACAAATTTATTCGTTTATGATATTACACGCACTCCGTGTCCGTCTCTGCACCCGGTAGGATCCAGGAAGAATCCAGTGAGGAGACTGCCATCTGCAAACCAGAGAATAGGCTTTCATCAGCTGCTGGCTCCTCAGGTGCCTTGATTTTGGACTTCCCGGCCTCCAGAACTGCGAAATTCTTGTCGTTTAAGCCACGCAGACTATGGTAGCCTGTTTATGGCAGTTCAGATTGACCAAGAATCCAGCTTCACCACTTACAACTGGGTGACCCAGGACGTGTGACCCGGGATGCGTTATTTAATTTCCCTGGACCTTCTTCCCCATCTCTGATTCCAGACTCACAATATCACGTCCCTCAAAAGGAGGTATGTTACTTCAAGCGATGCCTAGCACAGAGCAAGCACTCAAAAATATTGCTACTATTAAAGCCTGCCATTTTGTCTTCGGTATAGAAAGGAAACGACTCATTACCAAGCGTAGGTAGTCTGTCTTGCCCTCCCCCTGGCCCCCCAAAGTAGTCGCAGGCGATATTTTGTTTCTCTCTGAACATGGGCATGTTCCCTAAAGAGCAGGCTCTCTGTGACCCGCCGGGGACCACCACACGGTGACTCAGAAGCAGGCACCGGAGTCTGGCCGAAACGCGACGCAGGAGATCTACTAACTTACTGTGCGAAGTTGTGCACCTGAAACTGCCTCTTGAGGCCTTCGTGTGTGCAGATGTCAAGTCGGGAACTTGGGCAAGCGTGGCAAGACACCAAGGGCCACGAGCCCTCGGCTTTTCTTCCCACTGGGCAGTGATTTGATTCCTCCTGCCTTTCAAGCTCGGCCGTCCCAAGCAACTTGCTGGGCCCCCGGAGTGCAGTGAAAGTGACTGTCCAGGACTTCCCGGTCTCCATCGGGGAGGGCCTTGCAGCTTTGGCCTGGGCCTTTTGGAACTCAGCCATCCTGCTGGTGGGAAGTCTGGGTGGTGCATGAAGAAGCCCTCGTGAAGGGGAACGAAGGCCCCAGCTGGCTCCGAGCCAAGGCAGTGAGCCATCCTAGAAGTGGGTCCTTCTGTGCAGGGGAACCTCCCCAGCCGACGTCGTGTGGAGTTAGAGATGACCGTTCCCACCGCACCCCTGTGCTGCCCAAAAGGCATGGCCAGGATATTATTGTTTAAGCCACTGTATTTGGTGGCAGTCTGTTCCCCAGGAGCAGTGGAGCGGACGGCAAGATGATTGACAGCCCCCCCCCCCCGTCCCCCACTCTCCACGTCCTCATCTTTGTCTTTTGCTCATCGCCGAATTTTCCGTAATCTGGGTTTACGATCCAAACATTCAAATAGGTCATGAAGGATTGCCTCACAGTCAGATCTTGGGCCCTTTCCCCAGCTCTCATCCTTTTATTTTTTTTTAAGTTTATTTATTTTGAGAGAGAGAGAGAGAGAGGAGAGAGAGAGAAGGAGAGAGAGAGACGGGGAGAAGCAGAGAAAGAGAATCCCAAGCAGGCTCCGCCCTGTCAGCAAAGGGCCCGGCTCACAAACCGTGAGATCATGACCGGAGTCGAAACCGGGAATCAGAGGCCTAACCGACTGAGCCCGTCCCCCAGCTGTCATCCTTTTAAAAGATGCTGCATCTCCTGACATTGCCAGCAGTTCCCTCACTCACACAGCCCGTCAACAAATGCTTTGGGCGCCCACCGTGTGCCAAACACAATGGCATATTCCTGGGGCTTAGAACACAGAGGCAGCAAACTGTGGCCTCAGAGGATCCTGAGCTCAGTAAGAGGGATGGAGAAGCACACACACGCAATAGAGAGAGCTGAGCGTGGTTTGACATGGACCCTGGAGGCTGGGGGCACTGAGAAAGAACGCTTAGCTCAATGGAGGGAAAGAGGGAGCAGGCAGCCCCCTACTGTGCAGCTAGAGCTGAGCGGTGAGCCCAGAGCAGGGCGGGGGGTGAGGTGGGGAGGGGAGTGGGGGTTTGGAAGAAGGGCTCTTCGAACTTCAGAGGCACAGAGAGCTGCAAACAGACCTCCCCCAGCTTCGTCTACACTGGCCCCTCTGGTCTTTCATCTGACCCCTTGACTCTCTTCCGCCCCTTGCCAGCTTGTCCATGGTCCCATCTTTGAGTCCATCTGATTGGCCTTCTCCCCTTCAGATGATGCCGGAGCGGCTGGCTTCCCGAGCCATGTCTCCAGCATCAACCTCTCCCTGACTGGGAGCCATCAATGCCAGTTTCTTGGGCATTTAGAGCAAGACTTCTATGATCCCTTAAGACAAACCAATGACACATCTTTCTTCTGGCTCGGCAACTTTTCCTTTCCTGTTTTGTTTATAGAGCTCTCGTTGTATCAGTCACGCAGACATGCGGCCACAATTCTCTAATGCCACCGTGCCCACGCTGCTGCTGCGACCCTCTCCCCACAGGCTGCCTCTCCTGCTCCAAAGTCAGCAAGTCTCTTGGTCTCCTCCTCTGCTGTGCTGCCCATAGTCTGCATCGAGGCTCGCCACAGCAGTCCTTCTCGATTTTTCTCTGTTCAGGAACACTGCAGTTACCTCTGAATGCCATCTCCTACGTCTGGCATTTCCAATCCACTATTGCCCAACTTCCCTGAACCCGCAGCGTCTCCCTGATGCCTGCTGTGTGTGGCATTCAAGGCCCTCTACAGCCTGCTTTTTGTTCTCCTGTCTTTCTTTCCTTCAGTAAGTTTTCCCATCACAGTTCTTCTGTAATGGAATCAGTGTGGATCCTAGAAGAGAAGGTTGGTGCACTGGAATTATTACACACTGAGAGGAAAGACCTTAATTTTCGGATTGGCTCCAACAGTAATTACTCTGTGACCATAGGCAAGTTACTGAAACTCACTGCGCCAGGTGTTTTTTTGTTTTTGTTTTTGTTTTTGTTTTATCTAAAGCAGAAGTCAACAAACTATGGCCCATGGGCCAAATCCAGCCCACTTCTTAGTTCTGGAAACAGTTTTATTGGAGTATAGCCAAGCCCACTCATTTACATGTTGTCCGTGGCTGTTTTGGACTGAAATGAGCAGAGCTGAGTACTTGTGACACAGACTGTCTGTCTCACAAAACCTAAAATATTTACTATCTGCTCCTTTTAGAAAACCTTTCTCAACCCCTGATCTGTAGAATGATCAGATGCTTATGTGAGCTCTAACAATTGATGAGTTTAAGTAACTAACCGTATTTGTAATGTGTGTGTGTGTGTTTGTGGGGTTTTAATTCACGTGTATATAAACACCAGTAAAAAATTAAGCTGTTTAGTCCTTTGGATATTGTCATGTCCATGCTAAAGGAGATCGGACAGATCACTACATCTCTTTGAGTTTTTCCTTGAGACCCTTTGAGTCTTTTCTCGTGCTTTATTACTTTTGCTATTTTTTCGTTTTTTTTGTTATTGTGCTTATTTATTTTGAGAGAGAGAGAGAGAGAGAGACAGAATGTCTCTGCTTTTTGGACTTCAGTCAGCAGAGAGGGAGACAGAATCCGAAGCAGGCTCCAGGCTCTGAGCTATCAGTGCAGACCCCGATGCAGGGCTCGAACCCACGAGTGTGAGATCATGACCTGAGCCGAAGTCAGACACTCAACCGACTGAGCCACCCAGATGCCCCCTATTTTTTTCTTTTTTTATATTAACATGTCATGGGTATTATTTTTATTGTTATTATTATTTTTTCTCATGTTTTAAATGATGCACCTACCCCTAGGGTTGTTGGGGAATTTGAAGGTAAAAATACTTGTGGAAACAGCCGGCCTCATTCCTGCCACGCGGTACATATTCAATGCATCTTACTTTTCCTTCCCCCAAATTTCTCAGTCATTATGGCAGAATGCATAAGTAGAGAAGAGACAGAATGTCTTTCTTATTTAACAGATCTTGCGATGAACTCCTGCCCCACCTCAACATCAATATTCCGTGGCCAAACTTGGCTTTCACATCTCCATAAATACATTTAATTCCTTTGCATCCACCCTCCCCCTTCTCCTCCCATTATCGTGTCTTTCCATGCATGAAGCAGGCAAACGCAATCTGCTTGCATAATTAAAAACCTTGCGAAGGGTCAGGTCACTCGGGGCAGGTGCTAGTCTGGAGTGTGTGGGATGCTAATCATCTTGAGATGCATCCAGACCCCCGGCGGGGGAGGGGGGGATAGTAGCTTAGCTTATCCCTAGCTTATCTGATCGTCTTTGTTTTTACTTCCAGTGAAATTCTGGAGAGAGGATTTCCCCACCACGTTTTAGGAGTCAGTGGTAAATTTCAGATAAAGCGGTCATTCCAGTGAATAGATGAGGCATCCGTGAAAATGTGCTGCTGGTGTCTTTCACATGAATGATGGCTTCCCCTGGTGAAGCTCTGACCCACCACGTGTGTGCTGAGGTCATGCTTCCCCAGGGCTGCTCACAGCCAATGACTGTGCCCCGTGGGGCCATTCATGCTGCTCATGAAACGTGGGAGGCCTCCGGTGGGCAACATTGGCTGGAAGATGCCCCCCTGGCTCTGGTGAAACTTTCATAGATGGCACCACTGTCTGAGACCCCTCCTGCCCAATCCCCTCCTAACTCCCTCTCTTCGTAAGTATCACCCCACATCAAGTCAGAAGGCTCTCCCTCCCCACACCAGCTTCCTCTCCTTCCCCCTTTTCACGTGTCTCCCTCAACAAATCTCTTGGTCCTGTTTTGGTGTCTGCTTCTCAGAAGACCTGACCAAACACAAATAGACCAAGGACGGTGTGAGGAAGCAGGTGACAAGATGGCAACTGGTGACTGCCCAAGGCGCTGTCTGGCTGGCAAGGGCATGCTCTCCTTAGTGGTACATGGACACAAATGGTGCCCTGTGTAATGTGGCAAGCCAGCTGCTGAATATTTCATTGGTGGTGACCTGGAACAATAACATGGGGAGGGGACCTCCTTGCAAATGGGGTGTCTCAGGTATTGGAAAGATAAATACAAGATATTGACAATGATATTTACAAGATGAGGGTTACAAGATATTTACATGATATTTACAAGAATGGTAAATATCCGCTGGTTGTGGGTAAGTCCTATTGATGCCCTACAGCGGGATAATGACAAACTATCACTATTAACAAACAGGTAAAGGCTACATGTAGAGCCAGAGAAGTTCTTAGATAGCTTATAAAGAGGCTACTATTTCCTGCACTGAAAGGCAGAGAGCTGAGAAGATTCAACACTTGATAGTCACAGAGCAACATTGACAGTCTAAATCCTGGCATAAATCAGCTGGGGATGTACTCAGTCTGTTATAGAAAGAAGATTATATGCCAAGGGAGACACAAGAATTAGCCAGCGTGGACCAGCAGGAATCAGCTGGATACCACTGGGATTGGATTTGGAGCATGCTTCCTCATGGGAGCAGAATGTAAGGATTGATAGGTACAGAGTTTTGAATTGCGGAGCACTTTTTTCAGAAATTGGAATTTAACGTCTTGGCCAAGACTCCAGAGGAATAAGGCAAATTCACTACCAAATTTGCCCTAAGTGACAGAGTGGAAATGCCTGAGTTGCCCTGGCAGATGGTAGAGGAAGAAATAAAAAGGTTGGAGGAAGTGTCATGCTGAATCAATACAGTATGTGAGGCCACAAGAGCCACCAAAGTGTTACATTCCATAGGGGGGATTACAGGGCACACCAAGGCCAACAGGGATGCTCTGCTGACAGTGACACTGTGACGTGCACTGGTGGCTTTCCTCTATCAGCCAGGGCTGAGAGTGGGACAGGTGATCTCGGAGCTGGGACTGTGAATATTGTGGGAGAAACAAGACTGCAGAGAAGGACAGGCAGGTGGGGCATTTACCTGCACGAGCCAAAAAGATGCAGTCACCGTGAAGACTGTGAAGGCCAAAGTGGTTACCGTGGGGGCTTAATCTATGGCCACGGGGATTGTTAACAGAACACAGAACCCACTGGGAGGGGGATGGATGGGCGCTCACAAAGGCGCCGTTAACATCTATAAGCAAACGACATCGACAAGCAAGAACCGAGGGGCAAATGGAGGCAGTCACTCCCATAAAAAGCTAGGATCCCTACTCAGATCCAAGTCCTGAGCCCAGTTTCTGGCCCAGAGCCCATGCAGTGAGGAGGTGGCTGAGTCCCCAGCAGGGAAACCTTGGTGACCCTCTAGCAAGTGACCCTCTAGCAAGTGTATCCTGAAACTATTACAGTTTCTCCAGTCCTTCGCCCAAGGCACCTACGGCTATTTATAGGGCAACTGTGCACTAGGGAAAGGGGAACGAGCAGACATCCAAGGACCACAGGGCCACATTGTCCCTTGTTACTGCAGGGGCTTGTGAGCCTGCATGGGGAAAGCGGGTCTGTGTGCCCCCAGCGATGTGCTTTGGTGGCCATGGACTCCCTCTGCTCAGCTTTCCCTCCAGGAGCGTCACTGTGGGGTGCACCGTTGACCGCCATGCCACACCCCTCTGCAGCCACAGGAATGCTGAGACCATGCTGGCCTCAGGCTGCCCCCAGCCAATGACTGAACATGACACGGACATTGTTTCTGGCCCATTTCTCCTAATGCGAGGCTCCTCTAACAGGTGCCATTGGCTCAGGGATTCCGACCCCTTTCCTGTGTCCTGAGACTCTTCTGACTCTGGTCCTCCTTCCCTCCCCTTTCACGGGTACAAGGTCTGACCACTGTCCCTGCCTACTCTCGACACCTTTATCACTCATCATTTTCCTCAGGAGATCCTTTGCACGTGCAAGGCTGTCTTGGCATTTGTCTCTCCATGGACTTAAATGCACAGAAAAATCAGAAAAATGGATTGGCGCCTTCATTGGAACCAGCTAGCCTTCGTTCGGCCATTGATTTATTCAACAAGTAATCAGTAACCCTGTTTACTTGGTGGGGGGTGGGTGGGCATTATGCTGATGGTAACAAGTTAAATAAACTAGTGTCTCTTTCCTTTCAGGACAAATGACTACATACACGTTCTCTGAGGCAGTCTGAGCGAGGGCTACACAGTCACAGTGGCAGGGGTTCAGGGCAGAATAGATTCCACCCTCGCAGAAGGGAGATAACGCATGGAGATGTATGAGAAAGGGCTGGCCGCTTCTCAAGGGGATGCTTTGGAAGGCAAGTCACAAAATTAAGAGCTTGGCAATACTCGAAATGTGAAAACTCACATTAAATATAACCACGTTAAGAAACGTGTTAGAATTAAGGAGGTTTGGTTGAGTAAATTGCCTCGGGTCTCTTTAGAAATTTTCCTCGTGATGAGCAAGGATTTCAGTTCTGGAAAAATCTGTTCAGCAAGACTCTTCAAGATTTGCATCCAACACCTGAATAAACAAAAATAAATGCGGAGACATCAAGCTAAGGTGTGAAGAGAGGAGGGGCCTGTGGAAAATTTGCCAGGGAGTAAATTACTGAAAATTCCGAGAGTGTCCAAATCCCTTATCCAGCAAAGCGAACCCACGGATGAATTGAATCCATTATACGCCTTATGGAAATAAGTCCATTTCGCGATACTAACATGGCCATTTGTAGTGCATAGGACCATAATGTAAATCTCTTGGGGAGGGATGTCAATGAAGTCCACAGTTGGGAAGGAGGTTATCTGCTTCATTGCTAGATTTGAATGCAAATACCACCAGCAAATAGTTGCCTAGGGTAATCATAGTAAAGAGTTCACGCAAGGGACTAATATTCTTTTAAGCACCTCATATCGGTTCCTTGGCTTGGGTCTCAAGGCTACCTCGCAAGAAACGTTACACAGATACCATCCCTTATTTGTATGAATAGGAATCCTGGAGTCAGAAAAAACTTGGAGGTGGAAGATATAGGTCCCGGGTGTTCTGATGCCTGGTGTCACCACCGTATGCTCTGTGTCACTGTTTCTGCCATGTGTGTACATGTACATACTGTTCCCTTAGGAAATGCCTCCCTAATTTGTATCTCATGATCACTATCATGATGAATTCAAACACCATTCTCTATGAAGATCGGGAGAAAGACAGGGTTTTTTCTCTGTTTTCTCAATATGAGTGCATAAATCCTTGTTCACAACATGGTTAACTTCCACTTAGAAACGTCCATCGTGCGTGTTGATTCTTCTTAATCAGCATCCTCAAACTTCTAGAAGTAGAACTCTTATTAGGAGATTACCCCAGCAAGATCTACAGAAATCTGACCAAAGCCTTTGCAGTTCCAAAGCATTGTCCCCGAGACTTCACAGGGCATCCAGCAGCCAGCCTGCAGGCAGGAGGAGCCTCAGGAAGCTGGGGAACTCTGGCTCTCCTCCCCGCAGGCAGGACACAGGTTTCCACTCTGAATTCTGTCTGGATGGCTGCAGATCTCAGGTTTCCATCGCTTGTCCTCTAAGGCTCTTCCCCAGTGATTCGCAGGCATTGTTCCAAAACCCTGGAAGTCAGCAGGGGCTACTCAGCCCATCTGCGGGGGTGGGGGTGGGGGTGAGAGAGCCTGCGCTTTTGGAATGTGAAAAGGAACCCATCCGTCTTCCCAGGGCGACAGTATGTAGCTCTGCTGGCTTCCTGCTCCTGTGGTTTTTCCCACCCCCTGGTGGAGAACAACACAGAGAACAGAATGGGAATCAGCAAGCCACTTTGTTTCACCAGGGTAATCTCATGGAAATGGGAGCCCAAAGCCCTTCTCTGTTCTCCCGAATCTCAGAGGCTGGTGACGTCTGCTTTTTATTTTCCAAAGGGAGGCCACACCATGGCTCCCGTACCTCGGGAAAACAAGTGGCTCCAAGGTGAACCCAGAGGAACGGTCTTTAACAAGCACAATTTGTAACTGTTAAGAACCCATGCCCCACCTTGGAGGAGTGTGGGTGTGGAAGCAGGGAAGCTCACAGCTGACAGCAGTGACCATAGCAACAACAACAGGCACAAGGATAGAAGTGAACTCATTGAGCACGTAGGTTTGTTAGGCACTGTTCCGGGGACTTAGGCAACTGACCCAACCTGACCATTGGGCCTTCACGATCGCACTACCAGGTGAGAACTAAGAGTGCCTCCTCCGCTGGACAGAGTGGGAGCTGGGCCACAGAGAGGGTAAGCCGAACAAGGTCACACCGCCAGGATGCGGCAACACCAGACATCATCGAGGTCACTGGTCTCCATAACCCCCTTTCCCGATCACCACCGGACAGTGAAAAGACCAGGACACCGGGAAGCACCCTCCCGATGATCTTATTCTTTCCTCTCAGCCAGATGGCCTTGTTGTCTTCTTCCCCATCCCCCTTTCATACAGGCAGAATCTTCAGAAGTAAAAGCATGTCGGTTCTTGCCCCCTTTCGCAGCTGAGAAAACAGAGGCTTACAAAGTTTCTCCGTACTTTCCCAGAGTTCTAGAGATGCGTGACAGAGCAGGAGACTGAAGCCCGGCTCGAGGATCTCCCTGTTTCTCCTCTGCCATGTATCCTCTCAAGACCAGTTAACTTTTTGCTCGGTGAGGTCCTGTCTATAACATAGAGTTTTTCTAAACTAACCTAATTTTCCACGGAGGTCTATGAATTCCAAGATGCAGGACAACGAGGAAATGGCAGCACCGTAACTGGCATTGCCTTAGCAGCCGAGGATTTATGCGACATTTAATTCTTGTCTTTGTCCTTCCAAGAAAATAAGTCATACTCCATGGATCCCACAGCATGGTTTAAATTTCTAAAGGTCCAAAATCTCTCATGTTACAGGGTCTTTCTTTGGAAGAATTCTTTCCAGGATCAATTGACTATACTCTTTAAAAAAAAAAATTTTAATGTTTGTTTATTTTTGAGAGAGAGAGAGTGAGCAGGGGAGGGGCAGAGAGAGAGGGAGACACAGAATTGGAAGCAGCTCCAGGCTCTGAGCTGTCAGCACAGAGCCCTACGCAGGGCTCGAACTCACAAACTGCAAGATCATGGCCTTAGCTGAAGTCAGACACTTAACAGACTGAGCTACCCAGGTGCCCCAGACTATACTCTTTCTGATTACAGCCCCAGTCATTTTGAATTGAGAGATTTACATGATCCATATATGTAAATACAAAGAAACAATGATAAAACATAAATCAAGTTCTCCTTTCTACCATCGGCCAGAAAAAAAATAAATAAAGTTCCAAGTATCAATAATTTGCCTATCAAGTTACTTCTAAATAGGGCTGGGCTGGTGGAAGCTGAAAACATTCTTCTCACTCAGAGGATAAGCCTTGGTACCTCAATTTTGAAAAACGAATTACAATGGGAAACACCAACATTTATTGAGAATTTTCTGTGTACCAGCCAGTGATCTGAGCAATTTGCATATTATAATTCTTTGAATGCTCACACTGATGCTATCAGATGAATGTTATAATTGTACAGGTCATGGCCATGGTCCTCAACAAGGGGTAACTTTGTCCCAGTGAGGACATTTGCAATCCCTAGACACATTTTTGGTTGTCACGACCAGGGATAGGGATGGCATCTAGCAGAGAAAGCCTAGGGATGCCATTCCGCATCCTATAAAGCACAGGACAGGACCCAACAACAGAAAGTTATCCAACCCGAAACATCAGCAGTGCTAAGGTTAAGAAGCCCTTCGATAAGCTGAAGAAGAGATAGAAAATATGAGTAATCTAACTGAAATTCTATCCACTGAGTCTGTAACCAAAATCTTCCAACATAAAAAAGACAGTAAGGTGCTACAGACTACTTTTAGGAGAAATCTCTAAGGCACTCTGTTGGGCCAGGACAATCTTGATCCCTAAATCACACAAAGACACCTCCAAAAAGAATATTATAAACTGATATGCATAGGTCATTATGATGTAAAAAACTTAAAGAAATCACGGCTTATCAAATCCACCAAGTAGAAATGAATCCGATCTAACAATGTAGAGTTTGTCTCAGAAATTCAAGGATGGCTCAACATCAGAAAATCAGTTCTTGCAATATATCACATCAATAGATTATAGGAGAAAAAATATAATCTAAAGAGATGCAGAGAAATATTTGAAAAAACTTCAGTCTTCATATTTGAACAATAAAATTTTAAAAATGTTAAGAATACAGGAGTTTAAAAGTTGACCTAAAAATTTTAGCAAAGATTGTGTACATGATGACATTTAGAAGCATTTAAATTAATGGGAAAAGAATGCTGAGTCATCAGTTATATTTAGTGCTGGAACTCTTATCTAAAGTAGAAAAAAAGAAAATGAGTGATAAAAATTGGCAACGATACGATGATGCACAAAGAAAATGCAAGCAAAGCCATAAACTATTAAAACTAATTAGGTGGTGCATTAAGGTTATCGTAATCAAGATTAGCATATGAAAATAAGTGGCATTTATGATCCTCATAATAATGAAAGACTGCAGTGAAAGAACCCATTCACTATAACAACAAATTACAAAATCCTCAGCACTAAATGTAACAAAAATGCACGATACCTTTCTAGAGAAAAGTGCAAAACCTTATTGAATGATATTAAAGAATATATTCATAAGTGGAAAGATATAAAATGTTCATAGATATAAGATTCAATATCACAAATATGTCAGTTCTCCCAGATTAATTATTAATTATTAATCCGATTTTAGCAGAGTTTTAAATGGAACTTGCCAAGCCATAACATATATATATATATATATATATATATATGCACATACATAGGGCCAAAAAAAGTCTAAAATAAGTTTGAAGCAAAGGACAAGACAGGGAGAATGCCCAAGAGATATGTCTTCTGAAGTCATAGTATTTATTTATTTAAAAAATTTTATAAATATAGTTTATTGGCAAGTTGGCTTACATACGATACCCAGTGCTCATCCCAACAAGTGCCCTCCTCAATGCCCATCACCCATTTTCCCTCTCCCCTGCCCCCCACCTACCCTTACTTTGTTCTCTGTATTTAATAGTCTCTTGTGGTTTGCCTCCCTCCCTCTCTGTAACTATTTTTTCCCCTTCCCTTCCCCCATGGTCTTCTGTTCAGTTTCTCAAGATCCACGTATGAGTGAAAACATATGATATCTGTCTTCTGGCTGACTTATTTCACTCAGCATAATAGCTCCCGTTCCATCCACATTGCTACAAATGGCATGATTTTATTCTTTCTCATTGCCAAGTAGTATCCCATTGTATATATAAACCACATCTTCTTTCCTCATTTATCAGTTGATGGACATTTAGGCTCTTTCCATAATTTGGCTATTGTTGAAAGTGCTGCTATAAACATTGGGGTACGAGTGCCCCTGTGAATCAGCACTCCTGTATCCCTTGGGTAAACACCTAGTACTGTTATTTCTGGGTCATAGGGTAGTTCTATTTTTAATTTTCTGAGGAACCTCCACACTGTTTTCCAGAGCGGCTGCACCAGTTTGCATTCCCACCAACAGTGCAAGAGGGTTCCCATTTCTCCACATCCTCACCAGCATCTATAGCCTCCTGATTTGTTCATTGTATCCACTCTGACCGGCATGAGGTGGTATCTCACTGTGGCTTTGATTTGTATTCCCCTGATGAGGAGTGATGTTGAGCATCTTTTCATGTGTCTGTTGGCCATCTGGATGTCTTCTTTGGAGAAATGTCTATGCATGTCTTCTGTCCATTTCTTCACTGGATTATTCGTTTTTCAAGTGCTGAGTTTGGTAAGTTCTTTATAGAGTTTTGATACTATCCCTTTATCCAATATGTCATTTGCAAATATCTTTTCCCATTCGGTCGGTTGCCTTTTAGTTTTAATGATTGTTTCCTTTGCAGGGCAGAAGGTTTTTATCTTGATGAGGTCCCAATAGTTCATCTTTGCCATTAATTCCCTTGCTTTTAGACATGTGTTGAGTAAGAAATTGCTGTGGCTGAGGTCAAAGATGCTGTTACCATACTGTCTTGAGGATTACAGCTTTGTAGTAGAGGCTAAAGTCTGGGATTGTGATGCCTCCCGCTTTGGTTTTCTTCTTCAATATTACTTTGGCAATTTGGGATCTTTTGTGGTTCCATACAAATTTTAGGATCTTTTGTTCTAGCTTTGAGAAAAATGCCAGTACAATTTTGATTGGGATTACATTGAATGTGTAGATTGCTTTGGGTAGTATTGACATTTTGACAATATTTATCCTTCCAATCCATGAGCACGGAACGTTTTTCCATTTCTTTGTGTCTTCTTCAATTTCATTCATAAGCTTTCTACAGTTTTCAGCGTACAGGTCTTTTACATCTTTGGTCAGGTTTATTCGTAGGTATTTGATGGTTCTCGGTGCAATTGTAAATGGGATAAGTTTCTTTATTTCTCTTTCTGTTGCTTTCTTATTAGCGTATAAAAATGCAACCAGTTTCTGTACATTGATTTTGTACCCTGAAACTTTACTGAACTCATGTATCAGTTCTAGGAGTAAAGTCATAGTATTTAAAACAAAGTGGTATTTTTAGACAATTGAATGGAAAGAAATGAATGCAGGTCCTGGAAACAGTCCTATTCTTATATGAGAATGTGATACATGATGTAGATGGTGGAGTTAGTGGAATGTGCTGGCAATGGGAGGAATATAATTGAACTCCTCCCTTACGCCATCCACAAAAATCAACACCGGGCACATTTTGAAAAGTGCAGCATTTTAATACTTTTAGAAAAATATATAAAAGAAAATATTTAAGATTTTGTGGTAGGAAAAGATTTAGTTATAAAAAAAACAAACCCAAATGCAAATGATGGTAGAATTTGCTACTTTAAAAATCAAGACTATCAGTTTAATTACAAGGCTGAGAGAAGGAATTGACAATACATGTAACTATCAACTGATAAGTTTCCTGCACTTAAGAAAAATTCATACAAATCCATTAAAAATTATTCATTTTTTTTAGTGTTTATTTATTTTTGACAGAGAGAGACAGAGCATGAGCGGGGGGGGGGAGGGGGGAGGCAGAGAGCAAGGGAGACACAGAATCTGAAGCAGGCTCCAGGCTCCAAGCTCTCAGCACAGAGCCCAACGTGGGGCTCGAACTCACAGACCGCGAGGTCATGACCTGAGCCGAAGTCCGACGCTCAACCGACTGAGCCACCCAGACGACCCAAAATAATTATTTTAAAAATTAATGAAAAATGGGCACAGGATAAACAGACAATATGTAGAAAAGACACTTGAGTGATCATTAGTGAAACACGAATAAGATGTTTAACTTTCCACTAATTGGAAAAATCAAAGTCAACACTCCAGCGAGGAACCACTTCACATACATACTAGGTTAGCAGAAATTGACAAAATTCTGAGAATCCCCCACTGTTGTAAGAATTCCAAGGGGGTAGGAAGCCAATCGTGCACTGCTTGGAGAATGGTGGATGCGTGCAGCTGGCTTTGAAAGCATTGTGCTAACATCAAATGACACTGGACATATGGTTACAATTGGCCCAACGAGTGCCTGCCTCGGTGTGAGTCCGACACAATGTTTGGAATCTGTGCACGAGGTGACATCAAGTCCACACCAAGTGCTTGAGGCCGAAAAGGCTGACTCTGTAGGTGAGCTTTACAAGCCAGGAAGTGAACAGAGTTCTACAGTCCATGAGGAGCATGACCTTCGGGGAAACGGGGACTTCAGAGGGCACCAGGGACCATCCTTCCAAGGAGACTGGGCCCTACGCAGCAGGTTTCCAGCCTCAGGAAAGATCTCATGTGCCCAGGCTTCACACAGAAGCAGCAGAGACATAACTTTGAAAAGATCAGGCGTTGGACAATGAGCATAATGAGAGTGACCCGTGTAGATCAAAGACCGGAAGGTACGTCATCTCCTTCCCTGTAGAACTAGTGGGACCTCCCCTGCTCCCCAGTGAGGGGCTGACCAGAGTGACTACCATTGCCTTTTCCACTACCCTAGCTGGGATGTGATTAGTACCAGATTTCATCTGATTTGGGGGGGGGGGGAGGGGTAAGCCGTGAGTCACTTTTTTCAAACCAGAGTTTGGGAATGGTATTCGTACCAACACCAGACATGTCCACCATCTCGCGCTCATTCATGGAACTCCTGGTTAATTTTTAGCCTGGAATCTTGGGCTGGAAATTCAGGCCTTGGGAACTTTTCCCTCTGTATTCCCTCTGTTCGAGCAATTATCACATTATGCATAATTATGAACATAATCTTATTTCCTCAGTCCTAGGATCTAGCACGTCTGGCATGTAATAGCCACTCTGGAAATGTTAGCCCCTTTCCTTCTCGTGGTTCGGAAGTTCTGAAGCCTCCTAACTCGCTACAGACAAGACGAGAGCTCGTGCAGGACAATAATATTCAGGGTGACTTTCTTGAGTGTTCCCCTCCCCGCTACGCCCCAAACATCTTTCACTCAATCCTGCTACATACTGAAATCGGTTGCTGCTCTGTCATCGTGTTTCCTGGGCGGTGGGCTAAACACTGTCCCAATCAAGACAAAGTAGAATCCCCCTCCCACCTTCAGGGGCCTAGTTTTGACATTAAAATCCCAGGGATTCCGTCAGAGCATTTAGCGCCGGACCTTTTTCTCCCGCTGCTCCTCACAGGCGATTACGCTAATAAGCTTTATTATCTGTGCTATCACCACCGGTAGTTACACAGCCCAGTGGCCATCGCCGAAGAGAAACATAATGATAGGAGAACAAGGGAAACTTAATAAAGCATCTTTTGTTCTGCCGGTATATGTAGGATAATGGGCGATTTCGTCTTGTTTATGGACCAGCTAAAGAGCTTCATGTGACCCCCGTTCTCTTGGAGGCTGCGGACTCATTGCAAGAAGTCACTTCCAGCTGAGAGGCAGGTGGCAGTGGGGAGGCAGAGACTGGACAAAGCAGGTGTTTTCACATACGCGCTCTCCCTGCCAGCAGCTCTCCCCACACCCCTGTGAGGGCAGCTACCTCTCTAGGATGAGGAGGCTCACAAGTGTACAAGTGACTTGCCCAAGGTCATTGAAAGGGCCAAGGCTGACCATCAAAGAGAGCTGTCTGATGCGTATTCAGCCTCTCTTAAATGTCAAAAGTCATGACCCTCTCTATCTTTATTCCAAATCCTTCTCAGCTTTCAACAGAGCTGTGCCTGTTCTAACAGCCCAGCGTGATTTCAATGGGCACCAGATAGGTTGACTGTGAAAGCCAATGTTCCTGGACTCAACCTGTCCTTCTCAGAGAAAACCTTGTCCTTAGTTCTTCTGGCTTGAAATAAATCTTGCTCCTCGGGGAGACCCACGGTGCTTCTCACACAACTCTGCAAAGGCCGTTTTGTTTGGCGTGGAATTTTGACGACACACAGATTTGACCTTCTTCCCTATGAGAAAACCACCCACGTCGTTTTGGTTTAGAACAGGGATTCTGTGTATTTTTCAACCATATCGTGCATAAGCAAAACAAAAGACCCGAGGGGACTACCACCCGATTGGCTATCAGTTTCCAAAGAGAAAAGAATTCCTAATAACAATAAAGTATCATGCTTGGGGGTGAGAGGGTCACATAAACATTTGTTTTGGTCATGAGGTATTGATCCTTTTTATTTTTTAATGTTTGTTTGTTTGTTTCTTTATTGAGAGAGAGCACCAGGAGAAAGAGGGAGACACAAAATCTGAAGCAGGCTCCAGGCTCTGAGCTGTCAGCACAGAGCCTGACACCGGGCTCGAACCCACGAACTGCAAGACCTGAGCTGAAAGCAAGAGTTGGGCGCTCAACCGACTGAGTCACCCAGGCAACCCAAGGTATTGATGCTTTTTATTTAAATTGTAAAATATATTTATTTAACAAAAAGTTATGGAAGGCCTGCTCTGAGCCAGTCTTGTTCGAAGACCTTTGTAAGTATTCAATCATTAAATGTTTCTACGATTCCAGTGAAGTTATCCCCTTTTTACAGTTGAGAAAACGGAAGCACAGAGAGATTAGGTAGCTTGCACAAGGTCACACAGTATCATTTACCCACATGTTGGAATTAAGATCAAACCCAGGACATCTAGCTCTTATTTTTTTTATGTTTATTTACTTTTGAGAGAGAGAGAGAGAGAGCGAGAGCTTGGGAGGGGCAGAGAGAGAGGGAGACAGAGTTCTAAGCAGACTCTAGACTCTGAGCTGTCAGCACAGACCCTTACACGGGGCTGGAACACACAGGCTGCGAGATTATACCCCGAGCTGAAGTCAGACGCTTAACGGACTGAGCCACCCAGGTGCCCCAGGCCATCTGATTCTTAACCAACATGATTAAATTACGAGTCGCGGATATTGTCGGGGAAAATGTGCGTCCCTGTAGGGTTAAGGAAATGACCCACCATAAACCCAAATTGATAATTGTGCTCAACCCACAGAATTGCCAATAGAAAAGAAAGGAAGAAATAAATATTTCTTGAATATCTACTTTATACCTAGAAGTTGTGACACCCACAAAAAAGAAAATATTGTCTTCATATTACAGATACAGGAACAAAGTTTGCAGAGATAAAAAGACATATGAGGGGCCTCCCAATAAGTTAGCCCCAGAACTGTGACTTGAACCGGTGACTGAGTTAAGGGCTTTGTGTCTACCATCGCCGTGAGAAGTACACTCTATTGCACACCATGGAAATGATTCCAGAGGGTTCATTATTTCCCTGCAGAACAGTCAGTGTAGTAACTGGTGGCTTGCTTCTAGTCGCTGTCATTACGAAAGTCACCAAGTCAATGTGAAAGAATATTTTTGGCCCAGAATGTTTTTTCCACTGTTAGTACAATTCACCAGTTTAGTGCAGTTCATATTATTGTGTGGTGCCTTGCAGTACTCTGTAGGCAATTTTTAACCCCCTATTAAGTTTCTCGGTCTCTCCTACCTATCGTTTTGCCGAGAGTCAGGCTGAATTTGCATCCAAAGCACTCCGTGATTTTTTTCCTTCCTAAGTTACTGAAAGCGCACATTCATGACATCCTCTGTCTCCTCCTTTGTGATCAGTCCTTCCGCCCTGCTCTGTTAATAATTAGAAAGATAGTGCCCCTCTCTTGCCTTTGCTTAGAATAATCAGAGAAACATCTCTTCATCTTTTTCCCATTTCCCTTCCTTGCCAGACAAGTGTTCTGAGCTGATCAAAGGTAGTTTATTCAAGTGTCAAAAGTGTTTCCAGGAGTGCTAAACTGCAGAAAATTCAATGTCGCACCAGTACAATATATGTATAAGTTATAGATAAACAGGATGAGGTTGGCAGGTGCTCTTGACAAACACTGACAGTTGTAAATGCTCCCAGTTCAGGTATCCATGGGTTTCTTCAAAGGCCAGTTTCTAGTGACCAGGCGCTGGAAAAGAGTGTCATTGCTTTTCCTTCTAATTCTGACATAAAATCACAGCAATGGCAACGTTGGATTACATGAACAACAACAGCAACGACCACAACAACAACAACATAGAAAAGTTTCTGTAAAATACAGTCTCGTTGACGCGGAGGTTCATTTTCTTCTCCTTATGTTTTTCAAAAGTGATTTGTCTGCACCTGTCACCTCTCCGCTCTTTATATAAAATGCTCAACATGAGAAACTTCCAGAGGGATTGTCCTACGCCATAAATGAGCGTAAAGGAAATGCATTTCAACCCGGTGCATCCTTTAGTCCAAGGAAAACCACTTAGAAGGTTTTTGAAAATTATATTCCACGTTGAGAGCAGAAGCGTGAAGAGGCTCCTACCCCCACACGTACACAATTGCATCTAGACACAACTGAATAGCTTGTTAAAGTCTGAGCTCTCTAGAGCAAAATATATAGCGATTGTATAGCGAATTGTATTGTATAGCGAATGAAATGAGTTTAGTCCTTAGCAGGAATAGTGGATTCTTAGAAATGACCGAAGACTTAAGCGTTTAGCCCACTAGGAAGAATTCCATAAAACGAGTGCAGTTAAATCTCTATTAGATGTTCGAATCCTTCCTATTACTTACCTATCATATAGTCATTCTACATCCCATAGAATGTAGAATGGTCAACTCTAAAAGACATGCTCTGTTTTTAAGGCTGCCCTGTTAGAGATGGGCATGCATCCAAACAAGCTTACTCCTCTGGGACCCTGAAAAATAGGTCAGACCTCACCTGGGCATCAAAGGCCTTTTCACAATGGGGACTAATGTAGGCTGAGTCTTTACTTTTTCAGCATAGATAGTTCTAGTTTCTTCAATTACTCTCATATTTTCTTTCAAGATTTGGATCCACAGCCTTCCCTGAGCCCTCCAGGTAGAGCTGATCCTTTCTCCGAGTTCCAGAGGATGTGACCATGCCTCTAGCATCGTCCTAGATATTATTTTAATATTTGTTAGCCACTGTCTGCATCATTAGGAATGTTTCCAGCTGCAAGTAACAGGACGTTCAAGGAATATTGTTTTCAACCTACAGCTCTTCATTTACTTAAACAAACAAGGGGCTCGGCTCAGTTGGTTAAATGTCTGACTTCAGCTCAGGTTATGATCTTGCAGTTTGTGAGTTTGAGCCCCGTGTCAGGGTCTGTGCTGACAGCTCGGAGCCTGCAGCCTGCTTCGGATTCTGTGTCTCCCTCTCTCCCTGCCCCTCCCCCACTCATGCTCTGTCTCTTTCTCTCTCTCTCTCTCAAAAAAATAAACATTAAAAAAAATGTAAACAAACAAAAACTATGGAGGTAGGTAGGCTCAGAGTTAGTCTGGCAACATAACCACGCCATCAAGAACCAAACGTGCTTCTAGCTTTCTTCTCTGCATTTTGTGACTTGTGAATTTTGTCTTACCTCTCTTCACTTTGTTTTTGCAAGATATTTTGGGATATCTTATCCACAGTGAAGACAAAAAGGAGAAGAAAAGAGTGAAGCCAGATTGTTGCCTCTTTATTTCATCCCTTTTGAAAGGACTCAAAGCCCACACCCAAATTTAACAAATTGAAATTAAATTAAAAATAGACAAGAAAGATAATCCATAATGAGCAAGTGTCATTTATCCCAGGAATGAAAGGTTGGCTTAACATTTGAAAATCAATTCATGTCATTCAACATATTGACCAACAAAAATAAATATGATCGTCTCAATAAATTTAGAAAGATCATCTGGCAAAATCCAACATCCACTAATGATAACAATTCTTAGTTAAATTGGAATGAAAAGAATTTTCTCCATCTTCTATGAGCAGCCATAAAAACACCTGCGGCTAATGAATACTTCATGGTGAGAGATTAAATGTTTCCTCCCACTAAGATGAGGGACTTAGCAAGAGTATGTTCTCTCCTCGCTTTTGTTCATTGGAGTGGAGGGTTTAGCTGGAGATTTAAGACGAGAAAAATAAATGAAAGGCATCCAGATTAAGTGGATATGTGTAAAATTGTCTTCTTAAATTATTTTTTTCTGCTTTAGTATTTTTTTACTTGAATTCCAGGGTGGTTAACATTCAGTGTTATATTGGATTCAGGTGTACAATACAGTGAGTGATTCAACAGTTTTATACATCACCCACTACTCATCATAACAGGTCCCCATCTCCCCACCAACCTCTCCTCGGGTAACCACCAGTTTGTTCTCCATAGTTAAGTACAATTGTCTTTATTAGCAGATCACCTATGTGGAAAGCACAAGGAATCCTGCACCAAAGCTACTAGGCATAGCTAATTTAACAACATTATAGGATGAAAAAAGAAAATAAAAGCCCACCTGAAGACTTCCTGATTGTCCCATGGCCACTCCTAGCTGAAGATAAAGAAGAAAAAGTTATTAGCTGGCTTAGACTTGGGACATTGTTGACCAAGAAAACTAGTTAGGAAGGAAGAAGGGCGGGGGGAGGGATTAGCTGGTGAGTAGGCAACAGATGGTTTGCCGTATACTGGGTTGTAAATATTTTGTGAGTAGGAACAATCTTACTCATTTTTATATTTTCCAGTTCATAGAAAGGACTCAATACTTGACGAGTGAATGACTAGAGAAAGACACTTGAATGAATAAATATGTGAATGACTGAACCTATCTTGGTTCCAGCCCCTTGTCCATCCATACTCACCTTGTCCATCTATAATCACCTTGTCCAGACCTCTTTTGGAAAGGGGCACCAGATAAAGAATAAGCTCTGTGAATGTGGCCTTACAAGTACAGAACAAACTGTGTGTTGGTCTGATTGGTCCTGCTTGGTCCTGATGCCATTCTTCTGTGAGTACAACTAAAAAACGTGTGATTTTTGGTCAACTGACTTCATGTTTAAGTCATTATGTGCTTACTTACAGAATAAATGACTATTTCTATGTATGTATGTATGTATATGTATCTATCCATCCATCCATCTATTCATCCATCCATATATCTATCTATCTATCTATCTATCTATCTATCTATCATCTATTCATCCATCCATCCATCCATCCATCCACTTATCCATTCCTCTGTCTATCTAGTTAGCTATCTAGTAGCTAGCTAGCTGCCTATCTTTGCCAAGTCCCATCCTACTGTTGGCTTCCCTTGATTCAGTTTCATCTTATCAGTTTCACCCAGCTTCACCACATTCCCAAAGAGAAATAGCATGCCTTCTGTGTCTTCACATTCAACTCATTCACAGCAATGTGAATGGGGAAAGAACTTGAAAGTCCGTGGACCCTCTGTATTGGTTTACTAAGGCTCCCCTAACAAACTACCACAGACCCTATGGCTAGGATAACAGATACGTATCCTCTTACAATTCTGGAGGCCAGAATTGAGACCAAGGTGTCAGCAAGGCTGGTCCCTTCTGAGGCTGGGAGACTCAATCTGCACCATGCCTCTCTCCCACCTTTGGTGCTTGGGGAAGTCTTTGGCATTCTTTGGCTTTGAGGCTTTGAGACACATCACCTTGATCTCTCCCTTCATCTTCACATCTTCTTGTGTATGTGTTCCCCTTGTAAGTATGTTAGTCTCCAAAGTTGCCCTTTTTAATAAGGACGCCAGTCATATTAGATTGAGGCTCACCCTAACAACCTCACTTTTACTTCATTCCTCTGTAAGGACTGTGTCTCCAAATAACGTCACAGTCTGAGGTACTGGGGGTTACAGATTCAACATTTGAATTTTAGGGAACATAATTCAGCCCGTAGCACCTCCCCATACCATGGTCCATTAGGCAGCACACGTTCCGTCTCATTCCCAGCCTCTGCCATGCACGCGCAGAGGTATGCATGCACACATGCCCACACTTCTTTTGTTAACAGTCTTTATTTTCTGTTTTCAGTATCTTAAGACCGTCCCCCCTTCTCCATGTTCTTACATAACATCACCATGGACTCAACCATCTCACGTTCAAAGTTAAGTCTGTTCACAAAGGAAGAAAACCAGCGATTCATGAGCATACGCTAGACATTGGACACTTGAGAAGAAATGTTTTTCTGACGTTGTGGCTTTCTGAAGGTGACGCAGCCAGTACATGGCAGAAATAGAATTTGACCCCCCAGCTGATTTTAAAACACTCACGGTATTTTCCCACTATTGTACAGAATCTGCATAAAATGATAAATGTGGTTCAGACCTACTATATTCAAGGCAATTGTAGCAGATGGTTTCCTTATATCTTGGATCATATTTCCCCTGTGTTTGAAAAGCTCCCAGGTGTTCTAAGTATGTGCGAATGGTGAGGTGAGGTTGAGTTTCCGATGACGGCCTTGACCCCGGGGTAAAACCGATTCAACCCGGGAGCGGCAAGACCTATACAATTTACAAAGAATTTATTTTTGGGATTCAAGAATATTTTTTGGCCAGCGTTAATCTTAATCTGATGTTTGTTCAGGTGGAGAAACAAAAGTTAAACACACACACACACACACACACACACACACACACACATTAGGCAGATTCTCAAAGCTTCCTGATTCAGACAACATGAAGTCACAGCTGACTGCCCAGCCCACGCACGGCAGGGATTACAGGGTGTGACGGCAAAGTGGCTTTTTGAGAAATGAGTTGCTGCATATTTCATTTTTTCCCCCCAATATTGCCATCCTGCCAGGAGCTGCTATAAAAATGTCCTGAGTCCTCAAACGGGAGGGGCGGATTTTCCAAACAGCCGCCAAGTGCTATGGAAGCTTCCGAGCTTGTGTGTTGCCCATTTGGGCTGTTGGCAAAGATACAGCAGCATAGACCAAAGTATTTATTAAGGGCCCAGCTGTCCTGGCTACCACACAAGATGCTGTGCAAACAACCAGAACAGGAGCAGCCCTGCTCTTGAGGCTCAGATGGATAGGAGCTGACAGTTTCGGGCTGAGGGTCCAGGTAGCACATGGGTAGGTGTGGGCAACACGATAAGGCTTCTGGTGTGTGTTCTCCTCCCCTCAACCCAAAGTACACCCTGCACGACAGTCAGGGCCAGAAAGCTCTTCTGCTTTGACACTAGAGTTCATGAGGCCCCCTGGAGGTTCCACCACTTGTCAGTAGCAGAGAAAACCCAAACCCAGATCTTTGGAGTACTTCAGCACCTGTTCTTTCTATCCCACCCCGCTGCCTTGACCACAAACGTTGAACTTGAGCTTTTTATATCAACATGCATCTAAGATGCAAATCTTGCAATGGCAGAATTTCAAATATCAAAGTTACCAGCAGCCTGAGTATAACACTCTTTTATTTTTTTTTAAATTTATTTATTAGGGACCTGAGCTTCCCTGAAATGTCCAATGCGTCCTCAGCATAGTACATTCTTGGCAAATTTGTCCCTAAAACCCAAGCGGGGGGGGGGGGGGGGGGGGACGCTGCTGACAGTTCCAATGCACATTATTTGCATATGAATTCAGAATAGCAGGGGACTAGATCTCTCACTTTGGTTCCCTTTTCCGGACTCAAACTTCTCATTACCCCACCTTGCTTTTGTCCGGGCAGCCTGAAGTATTCATTGCCCTCTGAAATAGGCAAAGGCCTGGGAAGAGGCCTGGGAAGAGAGAATCCCTGGGAAAAATGAAGTTGTTAAGACACTGGAAACAGAGGGGGAGACACGAGGAAGTCAGGCTGAGGGTCTCACTTCAGGAACTGGCTTCATGCCCGCCTTCCCACCCGACCCAGAGTTGTGCAAAATCAGTCCAAGATAAAGAGTCTCAACACAGTCACCTCTCATACAACAGGGCCATGAATGAATCTTAACCGGACACAACTTTGCAAGCTCTAACCGAAGCAGGGGAGAATACCACAGGCAGGCATGTCAGGAAATGAGGATTCATAGTCTGGGGGGCAAGATGTAAAACTCTGGAACGACTAAAATTAGATCTGCGGAGCATTGATACATGTTGAATTGAAATTGACTTTTTGTCATCCTTCATGGAGATGAGCTGAACTAAAATGAAATACCTCTGAAACTTCTCTTTCTGGCTCTTTTATTTACAAAGTAAAAAAAAAAAAGTCTTACACAAACACACATGCGCATTCATTCTTTTTAAATAGGTCAACGAGATGAATAAAATGATGTCATTTATTTCTTTACTTATTTATTCATTTACGTATTTATTTTAAAGTTTATTTATTTATTTTGCGAGAGGGAAAGTGGAAGCCAGGGAGGGGAAGAGAGAAAGGGAGGAGAGAGAGAATCCCAAGCAGGCTCCATGCTGTCAGCTCAGAGCCTGACACGGGGTCCGAACCCACCAACTGTGAGATCATGACCTCGAGCCGAAATCAAGAGTTGGACACTTAACCGACTGAGCTACCCAAGAGCCCTTGTTACTTACTTTTTAATCAATAAATTGCTATTTATTTATTTTGAGTCACGAAGGTAATATAGCAAGATTCATTTGACACAGTATCCCGACTTCAAGGAACTCTTGATCTAGCTAGCCAAGTACACAGGCACATAGTCATTAAAACACAACATAGAAGGGAATAGAATAGATTTACCTGAAAAAATATCATGGGGCTGAAGAGTAGCTCCTTTAACAGCTGGTAAGGGAATGCTGACCAAGGAAGACTTCCCAGAGGCGGTGTCATCTCACAAGTAGAAATATAGGAAATAACAATCCAGGAAGAAGACATTGTGGGATAACTACATAGTCATATCGAAGCATGAAAGAGACAAAGACCCCGCAGAAATCAAGAGGGATGAAAAGACCCACATCCAAGCCAAAGTAGGGTTGCTGGAAAACAAAGGAGACGGGAAAAATACAGAAAGATTGGTATTTCTTTCAAATCCCTTAGAACCTCCCTGCTATGGACCATATGTTTGTGTCCTCCAAATGTCAATATGTAAAAGCCCTACATCCCCAAGTCATAGTGTTTGGAGATATGGCTCCTGGGCTTTTAGGAGGTGATTAGGTCATGAGAGTGAACGGTCTATATAAAGGACTAGTGTCCGGAGAAGAAGAGACATAGAGAGGAGATCTGTTTCCCATTTCTGAGGATGTAGCAAAAACATGGCCATCTATTTACTAAGAGGAAGGACCTCACCAAGAGCCCAACCATGCTGGTACCCTAATGTGCTGTTTCCAGCCTCCAGGACTGTGAGGTATAGGTATTTGTTTATCTCACCCAGTCTGTGGTATTTCTCTTGTGGTAGTCCAAGCTGACTAGCCTTCACGTTCAGGAGGCTGGGAATTTTTGGCAGGGAGGAGAACTTGTGTCTTTCTCCGGAATCCCTAAGCTACATGTGGCAAATAAAAGTATTTTATGCAGAATAAATTCCAAGAGAAAGATAGAAAATAATAATAATAATGGTAACAATTATAATGATGATGATGTAGTTCCTTGACCAATATCAGTCAGCTTTGGGGGTTGGAAATACCATACTATTTATTAACAAATTTCCAAATTCAGCACAAATGATGGGCAACATGGTCAAAGTGTTGCTGAAATCAATACACCCAGTTATTGCTGATAGTGTCAATTGTCAAACTGTTTTGGAAAAAAATATGGAAGTGCATCGTGAAGAAAGACCTATGGAGTCATATCCCTCAAAGTAGCAGCCCCACTTCTGAGGATTTAAATAAAGAGAATTATCTAAAAGCCAAAAGCATGTGTGAATATATATATATGTATATATATATGTATATACATATATATATGTGTGTGTATATATATGTATATATATATGTGTGTGTGTATATATATATATATATACACACACACATATATATATATATTTAAAAGTGTTTATTATAGCATCACTATAATAGCCAGAAAAAATACAGAAGCTTCCAACAATAACAGAATTACAAGTACACCGTAGCATACTGACCAACTATAACATAAGGCACTGATTAAACCATGGAGGGGCGACTGAATGGCTCAGAAGGGTATTCATTGGCCTCTTGACTTTGGCTCAGGTCATGATCTCACAATTCATGAGATCGAACCCCTGTGGGACTCTGCTGACAGCACAGACCCTGCTTGGGATTCTCTCTCTCCCCCTCTCTCTGTCCCTTTTTCGCTGGCACACACTCTCTCTCAAAATAAATAAACAAAAAACAATTTTTCAAAAAATATCTATGGAAACATGAAAAGTTGAGTTAATATGATGTTTAAACACACACACACATATGTGTAGATAATTATTCCTGCTCTGTAAAATTATATGTGTGTAACAATACAAATTAAAAGGGAACAAAGACAAATGAGCATTACACATTGTGTTTGGAAGGCAGAATTTTTCTCATTATATTTAGAGTTGCATTAATGTTTTTATAATGATGTTTGTGTAAAAAATAGCATTTAAAATGGCTATCATTTATTAAATGCCTATATTATGCTAAGCACTGCACGTGCTTTATCTTTTTTTTTAATTCCCATCCTATAAGGTTGGGACGGTTATGATCCATTTTTTAATTAAATTTTAATTTTTTTCAATTGATACATATATATACTTTTACAAGATAAAGTTTCATGACGAACTGTATTAAAAATAAAAGCAATCTCCTGTCCCTTGAACTCCACTTCCTTTTAATATCGTCTGCAGTTTTTTTTTTCCTTATGACTCACTCACATTTTCAAATCACACGACAATATTTTAAAATTAAAAAAAAAATAATCTCAACTTTACCTTAACTCTAGAGAACAAACTGACAACTACGGGGGTCGGGAGATGGGGGGATTGTGGAGGGGTTGGGAATGGGGGAAGAACAGGGTGGAGTTTAAAGAGCACACTTACCATGATGGAAAAAATTAATAGAAAATAGAAAAATCAATCAATCACGATCAGGCCCAAAGGTAGATAGATTAAATAAAATAAAATAAAATAAAATAAAATAAAACAAAATTTCAGCTTTAGATATTATTTATTTATTAGGATTCAGCCATTCTTTCAAAATACATCTTTGAATAAATAAGAAAATTGACGAACTCTGAGCAAAGGCTCATCAGGAAAAAAAAAAGAAAACACAAAGTACCAACATTAAGGATCAAAAAGGGGAATGTCATGCCTATTTTTTAGATATTAAAATTTTAATAAGACAATATCATGAGCAACTATATGGCAATGTTCCTGAATGTTTTGAGAAATTGGACAAATCCATTGAAAAACAAAATTTACTAAAAACTGATGGAGAAAGAAATAGAAAATGCCAAATAGCATTTTATCCATTAAGGCATTAAATTCTTAATAGAACGCTGCCACAAAGAAACTCCAGGCTTGGGTGACATTGCTAGCGGAGTCTATCTAACACTTTTGGAAGACATAATACCAGGATTCCTCACCTTTCCAGTTTCTTGGGGTTTGTTAATTTTTTTTTAAAACAATTTTCCTGACAGACTCCCCACATGCTACCCTGCATCTCATCATTTGCTTTAGCAAATCTGAAACATCCACCAAACTATATGTACAAGAAAAAAATTGTAGAAAGTTTATTCCTGATAGCTAAGAAGTAAAATCAATCCAAAGTTCTATCAAAAGCAGGATAAACACATTTTGTTATATATTCATACGTTGGAATACTACCCGGCAGTGAAAAGAGCTATTGATATGTGGAATAATGCAGATGAATTTTAAAAACTGTATACTGAGCCAAAGACACCAGACAAATAAATACGTGGTGTGTGATACCATTTATGTGCAATTAAAGAACAACAAAATTGCAATTTACGGAAATAGGAGTCGGAAGAGTCCATTACCCTCTAGGGACTAGAATGAAGAACCTTTTGGGAAAACGGAGATGTTCTTCTATACCTGGATCTGTATGGTGGTTGCGTAGGTGTGAACACACATGACATTTATCAACCCGCACACGTAATGTATCTGCGTATTACTGAACGTACATTAACCTCAATTTCAACAAAAGCATTCCAGGGGCGCCTGGGTGGCTCATCCGGTTAAGCATCGACTTTGACTCAGGTCACGATCTCATGGCTCCTGGGCCCGAGCCCCGCATCGGGCTCTGTGCTGACAGCTCGGAGCCTGGAGCCCGCATCCGATTCTGTGGCTGCCCCTCTCCCACTCACGCTCTGTCTCTCTCTCTCTCTCTCTCTCCTTCAAAAAGAAGGAAACATTAAAAAATTAAAATAGATTAATTAATTAATTAACTAACTAAACAAAAGCGTTCCATAATAAGAATGATAAAGTTCCTAGAAGACTAGCCACCCGATGCAGATCATGTGGCTACATGTAGAGAGTAAAGCAGAGCTCTGGTGGGGAAAACAGATATGGGCCATAGCAATGAAAATAAGATGCCACCTCATGCCTGTCAGAGTGGATACAATGAACAAATCAGGAGACTATAGATGCTGGAGAGGGTGTGGAGAAATGGGAACCTTCTTGCACTGTTGGTGGGAATGCAAACTGGTGCAGCCGCTCTGGAAAACAGTGTGGAGGTGCCTCAAAAAATTAAAATAGATCTACCCTGTGACCCAGCAATAACACTGCTAGGAATTTATCCAAGGGATACAGGAGTGCTGATGCATAGGGGCACTTGTACCCCAATGTTTATAGCAGCACTCTCAACAATAGCCAAATTATGGAAAGAGCCTAAATGTCCATCAACTGATGAATAGATAAAGAAATTGTGGTTTATATTCACAATGGAATGCTACGTGGCAATGAGAAAGAATGAAATCTGGCCTTTTCTAGCAACGTGGATGGAACTGAAGAGTGTTAAGTGAAATAAGTCCTACAGAGAAAGACAGATATCGTATGTTTTCACTCTTATGTGGATCCTGAGAAACTTAACAGAAGACCATGGGGGACCGGAAGGGGGAAACAAAAGAGAGGGAGGGAGCCAAACCATAAGAGACTCTTAAACACTGAGAACAAGCTGAGGGTTGATGGGGGGGGGAAGGTGGGGGGGGTGGGTGACGGGCATCGAGGAGGTCACCTGTTGGGATGAGCCCTGGGTGTTGTATGGAAACCAATTTGACAATTTGACAATACATTTCGTATTAAAACAAATAATAAACCATTCCAAATGCAAAGGGGGGATAAAAGAGAGAACTCTGCCCAGCGATAAGGGGCGATGTGCAAAAGTGACGTAATGGTGGAGCTAAGTTACAGATTCCTCACCAGTTACAGGTTCCTGGGAAGGTGTTCCGGGTACAGAAGTCAGCCCTGTATCGTGGGGGATGAGGCAGTGGAGTGCCTTGAAAACGTACCCCCAGAGTTGGCTTCACCTGCCGCTAGTGGGGATGCCGTGGCTGTAAAAAGCACGGGGCCAGGCTCGTGTTTCTGCACCAACAGAATTTGTGTGGCGCAGCAGAGAGAAAACCTTGAAAACTGTTAAGAAACGCCCGGGAGGACATCGCTACCGCCGAGAATGCGAACACCGTGCAGAGAATTCTGTGCGGAGAATACGGTGCGGAGAGATGCTGCCTGAAGAATCACTGGCCCCGGGGGGAGCTGTGCGAGGAGCACGTGCTCTGATGTGGCCCACGAGGTCTCAGCTGTCGCGTGGTGTTTTGAAGGATCTGTTCTCAGGTGGCCCTTCACGGCAGGTGAAACCCCTGTCTGGCTTTGTTGCTCTTCCGATAGCAACAGCAACGGGCTAGGTCATCGGAGCCAACACTCGCTGTACACGACAAACGCCTGAAATTAGAATTTCAACACTCATCAGAGAGCTGACAGTTAGTCCTGAGTAGCCCAGCCAAGTTCAAGCCAAGGCCTGGAACCCACGCAGGTGAGCCTACCTCTTGCGTTGCCTCTATCCCGGGCCAGGCTGCCACCTCGGGAGAGGCGACTGAGATGTCCGTCGGCAGTTTTGGTGACCTTGACAGGCGAGGAGGACCACAAGGTGGACGCCCGACAGGCCATCGCTTACGCTGTGCCGGATGCTGATGAGCCGTAACCTGGCTGTTGCCACAATTGTGCAGTGAACAGAGGGGCTCAAAATTCAGCCCCTTGCAACAGTAACGCTTTGCTTGCTCTCAGTTCCGCAGGCTGCCTGGGACTGCTCTGCTCCCGTCTGAGGTCGCCGGGCTCGCTTCCAGGGTGCAAAGTCTGGGCGTGCCTCGCACATCTGCTCTCCTCCCTCCTTCCCCTGCTGCTGTCACCCTTCTCGTGGAGAAAGCCGGCCGCCCTCGCAGCAGCACGGGAACTCACCTGAAGCTGTGTGTTCTGTCGGCCAAAGGAAGTCACTGGCTGGAACCAGGGATGCATCCCTGAGGGCAGGGCGGTGGGAGGTGAAACTTTTCTGCACGGTATTCCAGTTGACCCTAAAACCACAATGTGAAAGACAATTTTTAAAAGCACACTTTGGGAGATAGTCTGGGAGAATATCTCCATGAGTCAGGGCGGAGAATCATTTCTGAAACATGATGCCAAAGAGGTCGGGGGGGGGGGGTAGGGAGAGAGAAGTGATGGATAATACTACATTAAAACTAAGAATTTACGTTATACCACTAATGAGTGAAAGATACCACTAATGAGTGAAAACAGTAAGCCACAGGAAGGGAGGAAATTGTTGAACCACATAAGTGATGAAGGACAGTGTTGTTACCCTGGGAGACAGATGCGCACCGTCTCTCTCCGCCGGGCTGGGTTCCTACCCTGTGTCCGGAACTGCCCGGCTGGGCTGGTGGATGTGCAGGGACACTTTGGACATCGTCACACAAGCTTCCATGTTACATAGACTAATACTCACGTTCTTGGGACCAGCAACAGAGTAGGCCAGCGAGCCTCTAGGTTGCTTCGCAAAATCCGGGAGCTTCCCAGGTGTGAGCTCAAACTGGCCCCCATCCACGCGGGGCAGGGAGAGACCGAAGAAAGAGGAGGCCGCTCCAGGCTGGTAGGCGACAGGTACAATCAGCAAGAAAAGTTACAGACGAGGCTTATCTCGAGTAGCAGCAAGAAGCGTGATCTTCACGCCCCCTTGCCAAATTTTAAAAGTTTATTTTTTTTAATGTTTTTATTTTTGAGACAGAGAGAGACAGAGCATGAGCAGGGGAGGGGCAGAGAGAGAGGGAGACACAGAATCCGAAGCAGGTTCCAGGCTCTGAGTTGTTGGCACAGAGCCTGACGCGGGGCTCGAACCCATGAGCTATGAGATCATGACCTGAGCCGAAGTCAGACGCCCAACCGACTGCCCCTAAAAGTTTATAAAGAGGCCTGAATTGGGTTCAGCCACAAGCCCAGTGCAAGGCAAACAGAACACGCGTTCCAAGGACACAGGACAGGGTGAGGAGCCTCTGAACGCTCAGGTCCAGCCTGTGGGTCAACTGGAGGTCACGTCTTCCCCGTGACCTCCTGCAACAATACAATAGATGTTTATCTCCGACACCAGCTTACATACATTTTCTTGACATGGATTTATGGCTTCAAAAAAAAAAAATCCATGTTCTTTTCTGTCCTGATAACATGGATCCCTTCAACAAAAATCAGTTTCTCTGTGTCATTTTTCAATCAAAATGATAAACAGAAACATTGCTAATATGCCCGGTTCAATATAGATTTTTTTTTTTTTTTTTAGTGGAAAAATTTCCTGCCTCTTTTTTTTTTTTTTTTTTTTTTCTCATGAGTTCAAGCCCTGCATCGGGCTCTGTGCTGACAGCTCAGAGCCTGGTCCGGTTTCAGATTCTGTGTCTCCCTCTCTGACCCTCCCCTGTTCATGCTCTGTCTCTCTCTGTCTCAAAAGTAAATAAACGTTAAAAAAACAACAAAAAAACCCCACCTCATTCCTTTGCCATCTCTTCCTTCTCAGGAACTTTTCAATCATTTTCAATCATTTCAAAGCATTTTTTTTTTTCCTTCTGGTATTTTTACAAAATCAAGGTTTTTTTCTTTTTCTTTTCTTTTTTTTTTTTTTGAGTTTGTTTTATCTATCATGGCCTAAATTTATCAAAATTTTATAAGCCCTCAAAGTCTACACGTAGCCACTGCTCCCAACAGTGACTGTATGATTCTTTCTTAGCAAATCTATCTTTTAACTTAAAAATAATGATGTTTATTTTATTTATTTATTTTAATGTTTATTTATTTTTGAGAGAGAGAGAGAGAGAGAGAGAGAGAGCCAGCATGAGTCGGGGAGAGGCAGAGAGAAAGGGAGACACAGAATCTGAAGCAGGCTCCAGGCTCTGAGTGATCAGCACAGAGCAAAACACGGGGCTCAAACCCACGAACTGGGAGATCACGACCTGAGCCAAAGTCGGACGCTTAACTGAATGAGCCACTCAGGTGCCCCTTTTCTTAGTAAATGTTGATGGCAGATCTAAGGTTCACTGGGACCTCATTAGGTCCTCACTGGGATCTGAGATTCTTTGGGACCTTATTAGTTATCTAAAAAAATCACCATTCAAATGAAAACTTCAGGGGCGCCTGGGTGGCGCAGTCGGTTAAGCATCCGACTTCAGCCAGGTCACGATCTCGCGGTCCATGAGTTCGAGCCCCGCGTCGGGCTCTGTGCTGATGGCCCAGAGCCTGGAGCCTGCTTCCGATTCTGTGTCTCCCTCTCTCTCTGACCCTCCCCCGTTCATGCTCTGTCTCTCTCTGTCTCAAAAATAAAAAAAAAAAAAAAACAAAAAACAAAAAACAAAAAAAACAAAAACAAAAACGTCAAATGAAAACTTCACCTATTTCTTGCTTTTGGATTTGAGGATTCCCACGGAAAACAGAAAGATGGAAGATTTAAAGCACCACGGGCAAGGATTTCCTAACAGCCAGAATACTGGAGTATATGCTGGAGTATATTGGCACCAAAGTGGCCACAATCCTACTTTTTTGGCACAATACTTTCTATTTAAAGCAAGCGCTGGGGCGCCTGGGTGGCTCAGTTGGTTAAGTGTCCAACCTTGGCTCAGGTCATGATCACACGGCTCGTGGGTTCCAGGGCCACGCCGGGCTCTGTGCTGACAGCTCAGAGCCTGGAGCCTGCTCCGGATTCTGTGTCTCCCTCTCTCTCTCTCTCTGCCCCTCCCCTGTTCATGCTCTGTCTCTGTCTCTCAAAAGTAAATAAACATTAAGAAATGTTTTAAAAAAATAAATAAATCAAGAACAAAAAATAATAATAATAAAGTATTATCAGCAGTTACTGATCCAATCAGGATTTCATTTGCTCTTGACAATTTCTAGCACAAAATAAGTGTATTCTGACCAAACTAAGTGTCATTCAGATATTTGGAAACAGGCTTAGGACACACACTTCTCTCAATAGGCTTCAAACGAAGCATCCGAGAATTATGGGAACAGGAACAGCAGGTCAGCTGGCCAGCCAGTGGCTTGGAGCTTCTGTTGAAAGTTCATCTATTTGTGCAGCAAATTATTTGCCATCCAGAAATGTGATAAGCATTGGGGTCACCAGGAGAAACCAAACAATTTTTTTCCTCCAGGCTCTCGTATGTCATCACCAGGTAATTTTCACCGAACGTGCTATGCGCCATATTAGCCGCATGTAGGAAGATGGGCTACTCACCCAGTTGAGAGTGTCTGGAAATCTCTGAGCAGCTCATTTCAGAGAAGAATCCGAAAGGCTGGCAGAAGTAAGGAAGGACATAAGGGATGTAGGAAGTAAGGGATGGAGAGAGGAGGGGAAACAATGACAGACCCAGGAGAAACGGGAGCGCACAGCGTGGAAGAGAAAGGTCGTGTGCAATGGGAAAACTCAAGCTACGTTAGGTTCCTGAAACTCAAATGAGAAATGTATGAGAGGGCTCACAAAGACGCTGTTGAGATAGATTGAGGCCAGATCTTAATGGATCTTGAAGGGTCTCGTCAGACCCTCAGATCTTACCCAGAGTGCAGTGGGAGGTCTTAAATGATATTAGGACATAAAATCATAATATTGATCGCTGTGGATTGATGAACCTATCATTTTTCAGATTTTCTGTTCAGAATTCCCTTTGACGTCTAATGTTTTCAGACGATCATATATTTTTGATAAAAAAGTACTTTAAAAAAGGATTGCTTTCCTCAAAGAAACTTTATTGACTCCCTACCTGAAAAAACAGATGATTTCCATATTTTTCCTACCTCTCCTCCTTCTTTCTGTTTTATTTATAGGTGAAACCTTGTCTGAGATTTTAGACTGGTAACCTTTCAAATGGTCATTCTGCTTTTATACTAATTATCTCATCTTTCTGGAAGTAATGATATTTGCGTTTCTTCCATAGCTGTCTATGAGAATTATTTAGGTGCTATTGTAAGTAGAGGTTCTTCCTTTTTTTTTTTAATGTTTATTTTTGAGAGACAGAGTGTGAGCGGGGGAGGGGCAGAGAGAGAAGGAGACATAGAATCCGAAGCAGGATCCAGGCTCTGGGCTGTCAGCACAGAGCCCGATGCGGGGCTCGAACTCGTGAACGCGACATCATGACCTGAGCCGAAGTCAGACGCCTAACTGACTGAGCCACGCCCCACAGGTGCATGACTTCTTGACGAACTGTTGGGCTTGTACCTTATCTGTCGGGACCGTTGACCTGTGGGCTGTGCTTGTGGCAGATGATCTTGGTGTTTATTCCACACCCAAGTATATTGCTCTGTTGGCATTTTCAAGGTCTTTATTATTTTTTTTCTTAAGTTTATTTATTTATTTTGAGAGAGAGAGGGAGAGGGAGAAGGGGAGGAGCAGAGAGAGGGAGAGACAGAATCCCAAGCAGAATCTTCGCTATCAGCTAGGAGCCTGACATGGGGCTGAAACTCAAGAACTCGGGAGATCCCGACCTGAGCCAAAATCAAGAGTCGAAAGCTTAACCGACTGAGCCACCCAGGGTCCACTCTTTACTTTTTTCTCTACCCTTATTATCAGGTATTCTTTGAGGAGGTCATATCTGCTGCCCGGGAAGGAAAGGGTGGTATTCATCGCTCCTGGGACATCACTCCTGGGACACAGATATTTCCCCAGTTTTTTGGCATCATCTTTTTTGAGAAATATAAAACTGGGTTGATCTTCCTTTTTTTTTTCTGATAGGTAACATGTATTTATTTTTACGCTTTTCGCAATGCTTTCTTTTGAATTGCAGTTCAAGGCTTCCTTTATATTTAGATATTTCAATTTTATGCCCTGGTACTACATAAATTTTCTAATCTGAGGATGCAGTTTTCTTCGGTTCAGGGAATTTTTCTCCACCCCTCCTCCTCCCTCCCACCCTCCTCCTCCCCTGCCCCCTCTCCCTCCGTCCCTCCCCTTCTCCTCCGTCCCTTCCCCCTCGTCCTCCTTCTGAATATTGCGTGTTTCATTTGTTCTGGTGCATTTGTCAAGAACACAAAGGAAGAGGCCACATCTCATTTCAGAAAAGCAAAAAAAAAAAAGGCTGATAGTATCACTTGCTAAGCAAGAGAGTTCTTAAAAAGCACAGCCTCTGAACAAAGCAGAGCTGGGACCTTCTACAGGTGACGGAAACCACAGAGGGAAGGGTTAGAGCACTCTAAGAAGTGAGGATGTCAGAGGATGGCTGGTATGTTGGCTATGAGAACGTGGCTATAACTGGTTGACCGGCTTTCAGAAGTGTGGTTGTGGAGGGTAGTTGTCCAAAAGGTACTCGCTTTGCACAACATCCCCCTGACTGCTTTCGACTGACAACCCCATATTGCCTATGTCCTGTTCATCGTGTGACACGTGGACGTGAGCTCGGGTTCCGTTGTGCTTGACAGCGCAGCCCATGAGGGGATGCGTGGGCTTTCTGCTTCTCTACATGTAGCCCAAGCAGGGACTCTGTTGTAACCGCACAGCATATTTCTTTTTCTCTGCCCGTGAGTGCGTTTTGGCTACGTTTGAGCTCCTGGAAGACAGAGCTTGTATAATGTAGTAATTTGCCAGACACTGACGTCTAGTGAAATCTCAGCCTATTGGAATATGTGATAACCTGAACGCGCCAGGACACAAGTGCACACAGTGAATCTCTAATGACGGAATTTTAGAGCGCGCTTGGGGTCGCTCGGAGGAGGCACATTGCATGCTAAGTCTTTTCTTCCTGAGGTGGCTCAGCTTAGACATCCAGGCGTCCTCTGTTACTAAAACGTTCACTAGATGTACGCTCTTGACCATTGACGGGAAACAAAGCCACACCAGAAAGTCACTTTGACCCTGGACGTCACTTGTTCGTGCTGGTCATTAAGTTCATCTTTAGGACTTCCCTTAATCCTTCAGATTACATGTTACAACAGATCCTTGTTACTTTTCTGTAGTTTCTGCTACAGATGTGGTATTTGTTTTTGTCTTCTATAGCATACATTTTATTCAATAATCATCTTAGATACATTTCTTATGAAAATCTAATTTTTAAATTAAGTTAAAAATTCAATTAAATTTTTAAATCAAATTATAATTAATATATAAGATTGGATTATATTAGAATATAAAACTATTTTTTGAGCGTTCGGCAATTAAATGTATAAAGTCTGCTTTTGAAAAATTACAAGAATAAAATTACCAATATTTGTGATTATGAGTGTTAATTTAATAAAAGTCCAATTTCCTTTATTATGAAGTCCACATTTTCATTATGTATTTGGAGGCGCCTGGAGAAGTGCTCCCAGAAAACCGGTAACATTTTAACCAAGTTTGAAGGCTGCATGAGAATTTGCCATTGGCGAATTGGCAAATGCCATACAAATGGCAAAAAAATAAATGATAGGCTGTGACTCTCCGAGGACAGCCAGCTCTCATTCCTTCCTTCCTTCCCTCCCTCCTTCTCTCCTACCTTCCTCCTTCTTTTCCTCCCTCCCTCCCTTTTCTTTGTCCTCACTGAATTTCCAGAAGACTGCAAATTCTTTGCTCTCAATTGCTCAGATTCTCCAATCCAATTGAAAGAAAACGAGATTTGACCCACTCACTCCATTCCTTGCCTTTTGCCAATTGGCTTTTATTCTCCCGATGCCTTAAAATGCATTCAAATGCTATCACTGTGGTGAGTGATGAGGGAGATTTTAACCACTGGGCAGCTATGAGCCTGACCGACCCGGCCCAATTCCCCCAGAGACTGATGATTCTGAGTAAGAAAGGAATGTCAGGAAACCCGCCCTCAAATGAATTGTTTTCCATGATGACTTTCTGGTGCTTCAACTAAAGAATGTATTTGTGAAATAGTTAATGATACGAGAGGCTAAGCCATAGCATTTTAGAATTGGCAGGACATTTGGAGATCACCTAGAAAATAGTATTTCCGACTTCTTCGTGGAGAGCAAATACTTCCTGGAAGGCCCAAATGTGGAGATGAGAATATAACAGAGCAGGTGGAAATAGGGTCCTACCTTCATTTTACTTGGAATAGCCTTGATTTAATCTGGTAAATGTCATAAGGTCCTTCCGGAGAGGACAACTCATTGTGATTGACAGTTGGGCTTCTCTGATGATTGGTGATGTTGAGCACCTTTTCACATACTAGTTGGCCATTTGTATGTCTTCTTTGGGGAAAAAAAAATCTGTTCAGGTCCTTTGCACATTTTCTAATGGGGTTGTTTGTTTGTTTTTCCTATTTGTTTGTATTTCCAAGTTTAAGTTCCTTGAAGACTAGTGAAACAAAGGGCTCGTGCGTGGCTCAGTCGGCTAAGCATCCGACTCTTGGTTTCCATTCAGGTCATGATCTCAGGGTGGACGGGTTCAGGCCGACATCAGACTCTACACTGACAGAGTTGGGCTTGTTTGGGATTCTCTCTCTCCCTCTCTCTCTCTCTGCCCCTCCCCCATTCTCTCTCTTTCTTAAAATAAATAAACTTAAAAAAACAAAGACTAGTGAAACAAGCGGAACACAGAAAAACAAATACTGCGTGATCTCACTTACATGTGAAATTCAAGAAAAGCCCAACCTGTAAAACCAGAGAGTAGATTGGTGGTTACCCCGGGGCGGGAAGGTGGGGAAAGGGGAGATCTTGGTCAATGGGTACAGAATTTCGGGATGAATGAGTCCTGGAGATCTAATGGACAGCATGGCAACTATAGTTAATAATACTGTATTGTATACTTAAAATTTGCTAAGAGAGTAGGCGTTAAGTGTTCTCACCACACGCACACACACACAGTGATGGGTATGTTAATTGGCTTGACTATGGTAATTACTTCATAATGTGTGCGTCTATCGGACCCTCATGTTGTCCACCTTAACTATACACAGTTTTATTGATTGATTGATTGCTTGATTGATTGATGTATCTATTTATCTATCAAGTAGCCAAGCTGTAAAAAAAAAGCTCTGTGAAACGGTTTATTATCTTGGTGATGTATTCCACCTCCCAGGTGGGTGGGGCAGAAGGAAAACAACGAATTGTTCTGACCCTGTCACTTTATAGAGACAAGAAGCAAGGTCCGGAAAGGCAGGTTTGGGAGGGTTTGGGAGACGCAGGGGAGGCATGTGCACTGTGTCATGTGGCTTTCTGGAAGTTTCCCTATCCCTTCCCCCAGCTCCTATCTCCTTGGTTTAAAGGGCCGGGGCGGGGGTAAATTTCCCATTCCACAACTTTTACAAGAAACCCCATGATATATGTGACACTTCCTTGGGAAGTTCAGACAATGCCTGATTACAGAAAGCTCTCTGCCGACACTCCCAGGCGTGTGATGCCATCAGCCAGTCATTCTGCTTCTTCCCAGGATCTTTGCTTTTTTGCTAGCTCTCATCCTCCCCGGGAGTCTAAGGGGTGGGAAATAGGTCCCGCACAAGGGCAGGGGCTCCCCAGCCTCCCGGCGGAAAAAGGGTCTCTCCCTCTTCCCTCGTTGATCAGATGTCACCACAATTACCTGGCTGCTGGAAATAGCTCTGGCATTTTTTTGACGGTGACGATGCGTAGCTCCGAAGCGCCTGTCAGGTAGATTTCTGCTTCTCCCTTTCAGCCTGCTCTTCTCGGAGGCCTGCCTTCATTGGCTCTGGGGCTGAGGTCATGTTTCAGCTCTTTGTTCTGTCCCCAGCCCCCCTTCCAAAACCACAGCCTCTTTTTCTTTGTTGATCCTTCAGTGAGTTCTGATGGGTCAGAGTAGGAATAAACTCCTTCTGCTTCCCTCTGCTGTTCGGTGTCCACTCAGCCTTGTGTCTCTGACCCAACTTGCGTCCATGGTATCTTCCGATTTTGTGCGATCCACAGATTTCATTAAAGGCTATGCCCTTCTTCCCAGACCCTTAGTGCAAAGAAGAGTCAGTCGGAATAGAGCCACACTGAACGCATCCTCCCACCCCGACACCTGGCTGTTCTCTCCCCTTTGTTTGTATTTCCTCGGTCACACTTCAATCTGTCAGTTCAGAAACAATTTCTGTTGGGGTGGGAAAGGCACTAGTGTTTGAATTCTTACAGCTATGCCTGGGAACGTGGAAGAGGCTGGGGCTTTGGGTCTCTTTAAATGAACCCTAGGTCTGCCCTGACCCCCTGTGCGATCGCATCCAGGAACATTAAAGGCTCTGGAACTTTGAAAATGAGGACCCCTTCCAAGAATTATCGTGGCGATCACATTGCATGAGACGGTGTATAAAGCACCTGACACAGGTCTGTTTCGTATTGGCAATTCAATAAAAGTGGATTCTTTCCTTCCAATCGTTTATGGTGAGGATTTGTGGCCGATGCCGCTTGCGGCCAGCCTGTACCTCTTGTCCTGGCTGCCTCGGAGCATGCTGGCCCCGCTTTCAAAGCCAACATCTGCATGGACTTGTCCCAGTGCTTTCCCTCACCGCGGGAATTTATTTTGCTGCTCAAGGGGCCGGCAGGTGGACCAGCAAAGGAATGCCTCCTGGGTAGTTACTGTTAACCCATCAACAGAGGAGCTGGAACATAAACAGTCTGGCTCCCCCTCCCTGTTTGGATAACTCTGAGGTCCCTGTCTCACACTGGCCCACAGCGGTCACCGGCTCAATAACACAACCTTTATTATCTGCCTTTCCTCCCATGACCTAAGATGGCCCAAGGTCACACAGACTAAGAAATAGACCTCCTCGTGCAGTGTGAGCGCTTGATTAAAACACATTTCCTCCTCTACATGGAAGTGTTCAGACTCACGCCAGGAAGTTGACCCTGGAGGGTTTGCATCAGTGGAGAGATTGGAAACAACGTTCAAGGTGTGTGTTAATACATGAGAAGATATGACTGGCTTCTACACAGTGAGAAACGCTCTGAGTTCCCCGGTCATTATCACAGTCACAATATGGACAGATATTGATTACCTATTATCGCCTATCTTAATTCCTGCCGAGCCGGGGAATCATGCTCCAAGGTGAGTCTCATACGGGGAGAAGCAGGTGGTCGACAGTGGGTGACGGTTGGGGGCGGAGACAATCCAAGCCAGAGGTGACAGGTGGGAACTGCGAGTTGGTGGAAGGGAGCTGATTAGACCCAGAGGCCCACTCCAAGGACATGGGAATGTGATCATTACTGAAGGATGGAGACTTGAGTCAGGAACCACGGGACCAGGACGGGGAGAGGGTTGGGGATTAGCGAGGTGGTTCTCAGAAAATTACAAGTGTTCCCAGCTTACTTTCCAGCACCCCAAGTTCACAAGTGTATAAGGGCCACCAAACCTGAGCACTAACTATGCGCTGGGCAGTAGAGCGCAGGCTGGCCCGCCCTGAGGGGGGAGTCCAGACAGACGGCCTCCTCGGGATTCGGCAAACAGGAAGACGGTGGTACCACGCGTCCACCGCTCAGTGTGTGAGCGCCTCTGCCCTTGAACGCCATCAATTTCACACAGCTGCCTCTGACTTTTGTCACAATGGCTCCACTGATGACTTAACTGCCTTCTCGATACAGGTATCACCTCTGTTTCTGTGCCAGCTCATCCATTGTTGGCTGACCTGGAGCGGAAAATAGGTTGCTTAATAAATAGTCTCAGCATTGGTACAATACAGCCTTATTTCTAGGTCAGCCGTACCTGGTGGGGAGGAAACAATGATCTCGTGGTTAAAAGGGAATGGGCTGCCCTATTAGGAGGGTGTCCCTTAGATGGTTAATTAACCAGAGACCTGGGATCCCAGCTCAGAGAGCACACTCTGAAGATGAGACTCACAGGTGGACCCACAGGCGAGCCGTGGGGGATAACCTTGGATGTTCTCCAAAGAGCTGGCCACACAAAACGCTCCCCAGAGAATGACTGATTTAGCATTTATACAGTACGCAGAATTGCACTTTCTCACTGCTGTGGACTTTCCTGGCAGGGGCCGTTTAATCCACTAGGACATTCAGTCAAGTCCTTTTGAAAGTTCCCAGCCCTACACGCTCCCTTTATCCAAGCCGATCCCCTTCTCCAGTCCCTGACCAGGCGGCCAGCTCCACGTAGTAATCAACTGGGCGCCGTTGCATCGATCAGCCACTCCCCTTGACTTCGCTTGACCCCTCACACAGCCCACTCCTGACTATTTCTTGCTCTCGACACCTCCTACCTGTGCCCTCTAGAAAATCCGCTATTTATCGAACGTCTCCTAGAAGATATCAAACACAAACAGGAGAAGAGAACGTGGACTCCTGAGTAAACAGACACAACTCGGAACCCCAGTATGGTTCATCTTTCCCAGCGACATGACCTTGAATGAGTTATTTAATCTTTGCCAGCCTCTTTAGCAATTCATCACTAAAATGGAGATGCGTGTAAGTGCTCAGTAAATCTTAGCAGTTATGACTGTTATTGACTGTGACTTTTATTCTATCATTGTAGAATAATGATATTAACAGTATAATTATCAATAATTTATCATAAGCGTACACTTACATAACTACAGATTATACAATGTAAAATTATATAAAATTATATAAAATGTAAAATGATAAATTATATAAAATGATAAATGCTTACATATTATTATTAGCTATTGTTACTATTAATAACTACAGTTATTAATGTATTATATATTATATAAAATGTAAAATTATATAAAATGTAAAATGATAAATACTTACACATTATTATTAGCTATTGTTACTATTAATAACTACAGTTATGAGTATTTTAACTTGTCATCATATTCATATGCGTGTTATGTTATGTAAATGCTCAGTCCTCTGAGGCGCATGTAATTATTCTCACTTTGCAAATGGGGAAACTGAGGTCTAGGAAGGTTCAATAATTTTCCCCTGGTGGCATTGCTGGTAGCAGCTGGCACAAGAGTGAGAACACTTGGCATATAAACCCACTGTCTTTCTCATTCTTTTCTTCTTTCTTTCTTTCCCCTCTCTCTCTTTTAATATGACTTCCTTCTTTTATATTCTCTGTCTCTCTCTCTGTCTGTCTCTCTCTTTCCCCTTATCCTAGGGGGTTAGGGTCTTGACATCTGAATTTGGTGCTGCTCTGACACCTGACATTTATAGACAGGACTTGGAGGAATCGATATTTGCTGCATTGGATTACACTGAAAAAACACTACAGTTGAAATCAGAGTTTTGATCTGGGACCTCTTCGAATAATGAACAGGGATGAGAGTCCAGGCCACGGGAGGTGGTGAGAAATTCTGTAACATCTATCTGCCACGTAAGACGGTCCCAGCTCCAAAAACCAAGACATGCAGTGAGGCGTCATTCATCCAGGTCAGGGATGCACCCTAACACTATTGACATTTGGGGCTAGACGATTCTTTGTTGGAGACCATGCTCCTTGTAGCATGTTAAGCAACAGCCTTGGTTTCTACCCATTAGCTGACACCAGCGATTCCCCCTGAGTTTTGACAAGCAAAAGTATCAACAGACTTTGCCAAATGTCCCCTGGGGGGAAAATTACCCCCAGTTGAGCACAACTGATTTGAGTCCGTTGGAGGAAGACCAGTTAGAAATAGTAAGAAAATGATTTTTGGATAATAGAACCGTTGGACGGATGGATATGGAAGTCTCGCTTCCTAGGCAGGCCTGTAGAATTGGGGATTGGAAGGATTTACTTGGATTCTAGCTTTGCCCCTTTCTGGTTGCACTTGATTTAAATACGATTTAAATATCCAGTTTGTAACTCTGAGCCTGAATATACTCAGTGGGGAGAGAGTGTACAGACAAATGTTTGTCTCCTACCGAATTCAGATGTCGAAACCCTAACCCCGAAGGTCCCAGCGTGATGGTATTTGGAGGTGGGGCTTTGGGGCAGTACTGAAGAGGGTGAAGTTATGAAGGTGGGGCCCTCATGAGGTGATCAGCGTCCTTGTAAGAAGGTCATCAAAGAGTTGTCTCCACCATGTGAGGACACAGCTCCAAGAAGGCTATGTACCAGCCAGGAAGAAAGCTCTCCCCAGAACCCAACCCTGATGGTGCACTGATCGTGGACCTCTCGCTTCCAAAACTGAGATGAAATAAATTTCCGTCACGAAGCCACACGGCGTATGTGGTGTTTTGTCGTGGTAGCTGGAGTAGATGAACACACAGACGTAATCATTTTGCCTATGGCTCAGGATTGTTGAAGGATTTAATTGAAGTAAATCTGTAAAGTGGCTTATGATGGTTTTTATTGATAGTTACTGGTTTCAAGAACATTTCAGCAATTAACTGCTTATGAAGTTTGGCAAGCATCGGTCCTACTAGACCTACTCTGCTGAAGAGGTGATATAATTGTAATTAGCTCATTACTGGTATGCCACAGAAAGCTGTTAAAAACTTGAAATTAGTTTGCCCTTAATTGGTTCATTCATTCCTTTGACAATTAGCAAACAAGCCAGACTCAGAACGAGCCCTCATGTAACTTACATTCAGGTGAACACACCAGCTTGACTTACAAGATGTAATCAGGACAGATTTTGAACAGAATTGAAAGCATAAATTATTTCATGACAATTTTGAGTGCTCTGGTGGAGAAGTCCAGACTTCTTTTCCAGCACATACCAGTGGAAACCTCTTTGTTAAGCAGCATCAGCACCCTTACCTATATCCACTGTGAATTGATCGAATTGCTTAAGAAAACTTTCTTCATAAAGTATATGCCAGTAAAACTTAGGTTAGGGGAAAGAGTGATGATTTTGCTTAGTGTATTCCTGGAAATCATTAAAGGCAAACTTCTACTTTTTACATATACCTATACATTTATAAAACAGTATACTGCTTTTACATGTATATTACATATACATATATATGTATGTATATATATATATACATAAACATATATATGTTTAAATAGATTTTACTGAGATATATTTACATGTAATAAAACGTACCCATTTTAAGGGTGCAGTTTGATTAGGTGTGAAAAAGTAGAATGAGCAATCACTTGTCATGCGATTGCCAGACTCTACAATGTGGACTAAAGATGGCCTGAAGGCGCTCCGTGAGATGGTTTGGAGCCCGTCAGAATACACGTCTCCAAAAGCATTGATTCAGACATTTGAGAAGCTTCCCGCAGGCGGCAAGCACAGGGCTCTTGGCAGAATACCCAACCCCTACCCTACATGGCAAGACATTCTGGTTTACAAAACCCTGCCCATCCATTCTCTCGATCATTTATCATTTGTTTACCGAACAAGATGAACTATAAGGCACATAGGAATTCTTATCTCCACCGCATAAACAAGGAAACCAGGGAATAGAGAAGATCCGTGACCCATTCATGATCTGTATGGAGGGGCTTGGAAGCAGGGACCCCCATCTAGGTTAGTCTTGGACACCGTGCAGTGGCCGTTCATTGTGTGCACGGCACCACATTCCATCCGAACACCCTTTCCTCAAGCATGCTAGTGGGTGTGGAACAGAAGAGCTCCGTTTGGTGCCACCAACAGCTCAGTGCCTTTGGTGACTGCTGAAATGTGTTTCCTACGTTGTCTAGTTCAAGACCTTTCTAAACCATAATGTTAAAATTACCCCATGCTTCATCTCAACTCAATCCAATTTCATTCAATGCAATAATTTCGTGGACCGTCCACTTGACCAGTGGGACAAAGCAAAAAAAAAAAAAAAACAAAAAAAAAAACAAAAAAAAAACAATGGGCTCCACTGGGATCCTTGAGCATCAGCTGGCCACTCACTTCAACAGAGCCTGTGACGTCTTAGAAGGTGAGATTGAAATGGAAGGATGGACTGAGGCCATTTGATGGATTGGTGATTCATGGGATGTTTGTCTGCTTGGCCCGTGTTAACAAAACTCCCCAGGCTGGGGGACTGAAAGCACAAAAATTTATTGTCACAGCTTTGGAGGCTGGAAATTCCAGATCAAGGTCTGGCAAGGCCAGTTTCGGACCAGGGTCCTCTTCGCGGCGTATAATTGCCACCTTCTCACTCTGTCCCCACGTGGTCTTTCTGTTGCACGCACTCAGAGAGGGAAGGAACAAGGTCTTCGGGGTCTCTTCTTATAATGACACAAATTCTATTGCAGGGCCCCAGCTTTATAACCCATTTAAGTATAATTACTTCATTAGAGGCTCCATCTGCAAACACTCGCAATCTGGGGGTTAGGGCTTCCACATATGAATTTGCGGGGAACACAATCCTTTTCCACCACGTCCCCCCAAAAATTCGTGTCCTTTTGAATGCAAAGCACATTCATTTCATCCCAACAGCCCAAAAGTCTTAGCTTTTGTCAGCATCAGCTGCAAAGTCTAAAGTCCAAAATCTCCTCTAAATGTCATCGAGGGGTGTCTGGGTGGCTCAGTCAGTTGAGCGTCCAACTTCCGCTCAGGTTATGATCGCCACGGTTTGAGCCCTGCCTCTGGTTCGCCGCTTCGAATCCTCTGTCCCCCTCTCTCTCTTCTCCTCCCCACTTATGCTTTCTCTCTCAAAAATAAACAAAACATTCAAAAGAATAAGGGTCATCGAAATCAGGTGTGGGTGGAACTCAAGCTATGGTTCATCTTGAGGCAAATTCCTCTCCAGCAGTGACCCTTGTAAAACCAGACAAGCTGTGTGCTTCCAAAAGGCAATAGTGGGGCTGGTGTAGGAGAGAGTGTCTCATTCCAAAAGGGAGAAATAGGATATAAGAAAGGGGAGACGCCTGGGTGGCTGAGTCGGTTAAGCGACCAACTTCAGCTCAGGTCATGATCTTGAGGTTTGTGAGTTCGAGCCCCACATCAGGCTCTGCACTGACAGCTCAGAGCCTGAAGCCCATTTTGGATGCTGTGTCTCCCTCTCTCTCTGCCCCTCCCCCGCTCACCCTCTGTCTCTCTTTCCTTCAAAAATGAATAAATATTTAAAAACTTAAAAAAAAGAAAGAAAGGGGTGAAGGGTCCCAAGCAGACATACAACCCATTGAGACAGATGCTGTTAGGCCTTAAGGCTTGACGATGCTCTGCCCACCAGGCCCACTGAGGCAGCAGTCCCATGGGACACAGGCAGTCAGTCCACAGCACATGCAATGGAAAGGCACTGAAAGCCTTTATACCTGAGAATAACCTGTATAAAATAGAATTTCAGAAATATCAAACTGGCTTGGGAGAGAAGGATAATTCGAGTTTACCAAAAAGCAAAGTATGTGACGTAACTGAGAAAGCTGTTGTGATAATGCATTTGCTTCCTCTTCCCCATTCCATCCATTCGTCGTACGTTTGCCGAACTATGGCTATTTGCCGTGTGGCACACTGATCGTTGAAGGTGCAATAGCAGATCGGACAGACCGACCCCTGCTTCCAGGGGACTTATTTTCTAGCACGCACAATGGCCTGACTGCAGCGCGGCAGTGGGGGTAAGGCAGAGGGGTCAACGGAGGATATGATTCAGAAGTATTGTCAGCAAAGCGTGCATCTGTGTGGATGTGAACGAAGCAGAGGCAGGGAAAACTGGAGGCCTCCAATAAAGTGCATTTTGAGGAGTGGCCACTCTTTTTGGGATCATTGTAGCATAAATACAGGAAGTGAGTGGCAGTCATATTGATTTGGGGCTGTGGGAAAGCTAGCCGACTCTGGGCCTTACTATACCAGGTGCTTGCAATATGGCAAAAATAGCCTGAGGCAGGTTAAAGTAAAGGGAGACCCTTCATTGATTCGTTCATTCAACAGATATTTACTAAATGCCACCCACGTATCAGGTACTATTTGAGGCACTGAAAATATAGAGGGGAACACAGTTCACCCAGTCTCTGTTTCTCCGGAGCTAACATTAAATGGAAAAGACTGACATCAGACAAGGAAATAGGTACAGGGTGCAGTTGCAGATCGGGCCCGTGAGGTAGAAGGAAAATTCAAATGGGGTAAAGGATCAGACAGGGATGGAGAAAGTGCCACTTTAGAAAGCATGGCGCGGGAAGGACTCTCTAGAGAGAGGACATTTGAGAAGAGCTCTGAACAAAGCTTTGAGCTGAGTCACTTCAACCCTTATTGAATCCCAACAGAGCACAAAGCTTGGTGGGAGATCCTAGTAATAAGAGTAATAAATCAGGAAACAGAACAGAATCACAGCAGCCCACATAAGGCACTGTTTTTGGTGAATCTCACACTGAACTAACTCTCTCTCTTTCATTCTCTCTTCCTCTCAATTGCATATGGCCCCCCCTCCCCCCGGAAATCATTGATCTCAGAACCATACAATGTGCGTCTGCAGCAAAATGAGACATTAGAAAGAGAGGGGACTTTTCTGAGTAGGAACTATCCCCTATGATTCACAAAGAGTGATTTCCTCCTTATGCAAAGTCTGCACCTTGTGATGGTCCAACCTATGTCCCTACTCTTTCTCCAGTGGAAAATGTGCCATGCTGAAAGTAAGCCAGGGGACTGGGTAACTTTTACTCACCCAGCAGAGGTCTGGCATCTGGGGCCAAACTGGGCAAATATAGTCCCTCTTCTCCTATATGGCAGCCATCTGGATACACATGTCCAGGTGAAGGATGCTTTACCTTTTCCTCTGATGTGTTGGTATGAAGCTGCTCCATATTCTGGTTTCCTTCCTCTGCACAATCCACACTCCTTGAATGCTCTCCTTTATTCCTTTTTGTTTGTTTGTTCGTTTTCTTTCTCTGAAACAGTGAGGGCAAAACTACGGACCAGGGGCTTCACTAGGTATGAAAATACCAACATCGGTCATATATCGTCCTTTATCTTTAAGACTTACCGTGTGTCGGGAAGAAAAGCTTGGAAAACAAATCCACGATATGGTGAAAGTGTTACAGCAGAGAGACAGCTGTGAGCTCCAGTAGTAGGGAAAAACTACGGGAAAGATGGCCCAAGAGAATTGGCATGTGGCCTGGGGCAGATCCCTGGGAGCTGAGAGAAAGAGCCAGACACGCACGGTTAGTCTCATGAGAAAATACAAGCATTCAAGGAACTCCCCCTCAGAACTGAAGCTCAGTGTTCCTGAGGACAGTCCTACAAATCATTTTGGAAATCAGGTACTGAAGACGTTTCATGGTGTCAAAGACCCTTTGAGTGTCATGGGGTCATCCAGTATGACCACACAAAAGAAGACTGTTACCTCCCTTGTTTCAGAGACTAGGGATTCTAATTGTGTTTTCTGAGTTGGGTTTAAATGGAATTGGATTTTTCTCTCTTTATCTGTTATGTCAAATGACTCTTTCTCCAGTTCAAGGTATCAGCCCCTTAAAAACATGGACTAGATTAGGCTTCCCCCATTACTTCACAAAAGTAATGGCGATATAAAGGTATAATAAATGGAATAAAACATGTGTAGGGCTTGGTAGAATTTGCAAAGCAACACCATATGCAACATTAACTTTGGGGTTAGCTATTTCCCCATTTTACGTGTTTTTTTAAATATATATATTTTAGAGAGAGGGTATAGGCTGGAATGAAGGGCAGAGGGAGAAAGAGAAATTTTTAAGCAGACTCCCCACTCAGCGCAAAGACCGACGTGGGGCTCGATCCCACGACCCTGGTATCATGCCCCGCACTGAAATCAAGAGGCAGACACTTAACCAACTGAGCCACCTAGACACCCCCCTTTTATACATGTTAATGGAGGTGATGAGGATCCAGTAATGTCACATGGGTTGTCCCATGATACAAACACAATTGGAAGAGGTTGAGCTAGAATCCGGGTCTTTGGGCTCCCAGATAATGCAAATTTTTCTCTAACATTTAGCTGTTACTTTCATCAGAGAAAGCAAAAATTTCCGATGGTAGTTGGAGACATAAAGGAAAACCATCCATTCCACTCTGACTGACTAATCTACCAGCCCCTGTCCCTGCATTTATTACTCACCCCCAGCCTATTTACACTAAGTTGTCAGGTTTTTGTAGAAAGGATACAGGAAGCCTGGGAGCGGCTGTCAGCTTTTGAGATGTTCTCTGCTCTACCTCTGAATGCAGGTAGCAAGGCACGCCTCAGCGAGCTTGGGTAAGAGGCATGGTTTCTCGGTTAGATTGCTTACGTCCGTGGGGCACGATTCCCTTTCATGTAAGGTCTTGTCAAGCAGTTGGGATAAAGCACTAGCCCTAAGGTCACTGGATGCAAGTGCTTTTATCTCTTCATTTATTTAAGAAAAGCATAATATGGAGAGAGACCTGGTGTTTAATGCTTCAGAACAAGGGGGCTCTGTCCTAATAAAGAACCAAAACTTTTGTAAGGCTTTGGTCCGTGATCAATACATACCTCTCGTTCTTAAAATCTGTGTGTGTGATAGGCATTTTTTTAAGTTTGTTTATTTTGAGAGAGAGAGAGAGTGCAAGCAGGGGAGAAGGGCAGAAAGAAAGGGAGAAAGACAATCAAGGAGGCTCCGGGTTCAGTGGAAAGTCCCACAGGGGGCTCGATCTCACAAACCATGAGATTGTGACCTGAACCGAAATCAAGAGTTGGATGCTTAACCAGCTGAGCCACTCAGGGGCTCCCTGTGCAATAGGCATTTTTAATCTCCTTTTTAACAGTGGAGAAAAATGCCGGTTAGAGAAGAAGGAAGGAAGATAGTACTTTGAGAGCATCTGCCAGATGTTAGGTGCTCTAAGAGTTTTACAAGTCTTACATTATTTACTTTTCATAACAATCCCATAAGACAGGTAACACTTTTTCTCCTTCACAGGTAAGACTCAGCGAGAACCAAATAGGTTACATAATTTGCCCCAAGTCTCAAGATAATAAACATGGTGTTGAGACAAGATGGCTGGCAACAGCCCCATGATCCTCCTACCAGCGTTGGGTTGCCATTTTGCGTTGCCATTTTGATCATATATTGCTTCCTTCAGTCCTTTTGTTCACCCTGGGAACCAGGTATTGGGATTCCCATCTTTTATATGCTAAGAAACTAAGAGGCATGCTCGAATTCCCATAGCAGATCTGATACTCAACTCCAAGTACCAGAACATCACATCCCCCATTGTTCTCCTACACTCAGGTTCCTGATAACAAGACAAATGTGGACCGAGCCTTTTTTTCCCCTATTTTTTTAAAAGTGAATTTATTTATTTTGAGAGAGAGAGTGCACGAGCAGGAGAGGGACAAAGAGAGGGAGAGAAAGGACCCCAATAGGGCTGCACTGTCAGTGCAGAGCCCAGTGTGGGGCTCGAACTCACGAATGGTGAGATCACGGCCTGAGCCAAAACCAAGAGCCAGATGCTCAACCAACTGAGCCATCCAGGTTGACCCAGAACCATGCCTTTTAAATATATATCCTGCAATATATATCATTTATATTCTCAAGACTGTATTAGGGCAGTGATGAAATGGAAACAATTTGCCATGTTACATGGGCTGATTTCATTTTTTAAAAACCATTACATCATTCTTCAAATTAATTGGTGAAAAAGTCCAGTTGTAAAGGAGCTTGTTCTCATTTGAACAATCACTTTTTTTGGAGGTGGAAGGAGCAGACATTCTAAGGCAGCTCAGATGGACGCAAATGTGACAGGCTGTGGACTGTGGGACTTTAGAGGAGAACTACAGTCCCATGGATCAGAGAGTTTCCCCACCAAACGGCAGGGCCAATCAAACATTCCTCACTTCTCCAAACCAAAGCTCCTTTGAAATCACTAGGTCTATTTCCAAAAGCCCTTGGGCTTTACCATCCATAATCCTTTCTTATTATTTTTAACACAGGGTCAGGCCCTTTGAGTCTTGATGTCTTGTTTTCTTTGGCTCTTAGGAGGCTCAAGTTTTTAGATCCCTTCTCGACTTCAATAGAAGTACTATTCCTGAGACACCTCTTGCAGGGTTTCCTTAGTTGTCAAACCTTGTGCCATTAAAAAAAAAAAAAAAAAAAAAGAATATCTCCCAAGCTATCCTTGCTGACTTCAATGATTGTATGGGAATCAACAATTGTAACTGAATTTTTTCCAAAGTTCAATCTACAGCTTCTAGGTAAAGACAGATTTGAAATAACGAAAGCTTAGGGTTTGCTGTTAGCCTGGTAAGGTATTGTTTGTATCACAATTGCTATGAGTTAAGCTTCCTGATCCTTAGATTTCACATCTCAACACTTTAAGGTCTATTGTCCATCATGAACGATTGTTCTGGAGATTAAGGGAGATCATTCATTCAGTCACTTCTTCGCTTCCTCATCATCCATTCAGTCAGTAAGTTCTATGGGCTTACTAAGTGTATCTAGGATTCTGTCCATCATTGGAAACGATAGAGATTACAGTGCTTACGTTTCTATTCTCCAGGAGTGCATAATCTATTAGAAGAGACTCATGTGCACAATTAACAGTTGGTATGAGGTCTACTAAGAGGGTGTATGCACAGAAGCCCCAGGAACACCAAGGGGTAAGGAGAGGCTTCACCATCTAACATTGGCCAGGTGTTGACTGGTAGAAAAAACATAAAGGAATCAAGGTGTCTTTCCTGAGGAAGAGAAAATTAAGTAAGGACTTAACGAAAGAGAGTAAGCCAAACTGGGAGGAGGTTGGGGCAGGGGCATAAGAGAGGCGTGCTCTTTTTTTCATATCCATACCTAAGACAAAATTTGAATTGCTAATAAGTGCTTAGCATTTTAAAACTCTTTGATTCTAAATAAAGCCAATTTGACCTCAAAACCTGCCTTTGGTTGCATGTAACCAAAGCTATTACTGTTCCGTGTTTAACCCTGAATCTTCTTCATAGCGTCCCAGACTTAGGAGCTATTCTTTGAAGTACACAAAAGATAAGATCCTGTGGGGACTGGACTTTCTGAACATTGAGAGATTAATTTACACTGCCAAAAAAATGAAATCAACCTGCCACGAATCAAAGTTCCCATTCTTATTTTCCAGGGCATTTCACAGGAGGATTTTCCCACTATGGAAAAAGCAAAAGATAATAGAAAAATCACTCTCGTGCTACTTTGGAATGAAAACAAACAAGAGAGTCATGCTCTGATGGGGAAGTTAGCAGGCTGTCATTGATACGTCTCTATAGGCGGGAAAAAGATAGCATTCCACATAGAAAAAAAATGCTTCCCCCATCAAGTAATTCAATCTATTTATGTCTCCTTGTATGTACACCTAATAGGAGTGCAGCACCATATTCTATTCCATATAACCTGTTTAGATTAAGGATGAGCATCATATTAGGAAAAGAAGATGAGCATTTTGATTTAGGTCTGTCTGCACCACTTTGATGGAGTGACCTTGGGCGGGTCTTTACCTCCTTGCTAATATTCAATGGTTTTTTTTTTTTTTTTCAACATTTATTTTTGGGACAGAGAGAGACAGAGCATGAACGGGGGAGGGGCAGAGAGAGAGGGAGACACAGAATTGGAAACAGGCTCCAGGCTCTGAGCCATCAGCCCAGAGCCCGACGCGGGGCTCGAACTCCCGGACCGCGAGATCGTGACCTGGCTGAAGTCGGACGCTTAACCGACTGCGCCACCCAGGCGCCCCTCAATGGTTTTAATAGCATCCACCTCATCCTCAAGTATAGACTGATGGGTGTAAAATGACTGTAGGTGCTATCATGCAAAATTAATGTAAGTTATTGACAAAATTACAGTCAGAAAATACCCCGATGGGAATTCATTTTGAGTTACACCTTGCCTCACTTCATTCACGAGGCTGGGAACGTAGCAAAAGATACCCAGGGTTTTATGATCCCTTCTGTCTTATTCAGCTCGTGCTGCTAAAACAAAATGCCATCCACTGGGTGGCTTAAAAAGAAGATATTTATTTTTCACGGTTTTGGAATCTGGGGAGTCTCAGGTCCAGGTGCTGGCAGATTTGGTGTCTGATGAGAACCTTCCTCCTGACACGTAGACAGTTGTCTTGTTGCGGTATCCTCAATGGCTCTTCTTTTAAGGGCACTAACCCCATCATGACGATTCCACCCTTGTGTTCCAATTACCTCCCAAAGGCCCCACCTCCAAATATCAACATGATGAGGATTAAGGCTTCAACATATGAACTTTAGGGGGACACAAAGGGACACACAAGCACTCAGTTCAGGAACCTGCCCTTGATTTATGGGTAATTCGTATTGTTGCATCATTCAAACTAATTGTCAATCTCTTGACTTTTTCGGGACCTTGATCTCATGTTACCTATACAGACCTCTGCAACCCCACTTCTTCCTCTTTTTGTAAATTATTAACCTCACCGCCCATTCATCAACCCCTGAAACATTTTTTTTTTCAACGTTTATTTATTTTTGGGACAGAGAGAGACAGAGCATGAACGGGGGAGGGGCAGAGAGAGAGGGAGACACAGAATCGGAAACAGGCTCCAGGCTCTGAGCCATCAGCCCAGAGCCCGACGCGGGGCTCGAACTCACGGACTGCGAGATCGTGACCTGGCTGAAGTCGGACGCTTAACCGACTGCGCCACCCAGGCACCCCATGAAACATTTTTTTTAATAGAACTTGCATGAATGCATGAGGACAATTTAAGGTCCTCCCATTCTGGAGGAAGTCTTACCCATACTAATGACAAAGCTCCTTCAAAAAAAGGATGAAGTATCTACCTAGTACAGCTCTTAGTACCAAGTAGATGTTTGTGTGACGTTGGTCACCTTCTGTCACCTTCCCTCACTGTCCTCATCCTCCTCCCTAACTTTGAGGGCATAAGTGGGAAGGATAGGAATATTGTTCATTGAACATCAGGTTCCAAAGCTTAATTCTGCCCTTTGCTAACTTCAGGAATTTGCTGAAGTTGATTAAGATCACTGGCATACATCAGTTGACACACATTAGAGAATAATCAGAGAGCCCGGAGACCCTACAATGGGTTCCCGCACAGGGAATGCAATGTTGGTGGGAGGAGGAGTAGGATTGTATAATTTTGTTCTTTGTGCTTGGTCCTCATTCTGACACCAGAGTGCAATGTGAGGTTGGGTTAGCTGCTGTGTTTGGAAGGGGCTGGAGGCTTCGATGTGTTTCTGAGAGAAGGGGCATCATTACCTGGTTGCTGAAGATCATTCTTAGTCTCCAGGGAAGTGTTTCTCAAAGAGGGTTCTACAGGGGAGGAAGTGTGAACCTCTTCTTCTTCTTCTTCTTCTTCTTCTTGAGAGAGAGAGAGAGAACAAGAGGAGGAGGGACAGAGGGAGAGCGAGAATCTTAAGCAGGCTCCATGCTCAGTGCAGAGCACAATACGGGGCTTGATCTCATGACCTACCACGAGATCGTGACTTGAGCCAAAATCAATAATCAGACGCTTAACCAATTGAGTCACCTAGGCACCCCAAGGATTAATCTAGTATTCTATATGAAGTTTCCAAGAAAGAAGAATCTGGAAGAAAGTAAATCTAAGCCCTTCACCCTGGATCTTCTGCCCCATAACTGCTCCTGGTATCATGGAAGCTCTAGAATACCCATTTATTCAGAATCCTGCCTACGTCTGGGAAGCGAGCCCAGAGGAGGAGGAGATGGGATGAGATTCCTGAATGTGAATGGTTCAGTGACATTGAGAATGTGGCTGTGACATTCCTCTCATAGGGATGGATTCTCCTGGATCGTTCTCTGGAGAGCCCATGCAGAGGTGATGTGATGGTCAAATGCAGTCACCTTCTCTCACTGGGGCATCCCTGACGAAATCTGTGAGAACTCCATGTCCGACCCAGAGAAGCACCATGTGCAGTGAAAAGAGGGCTTGCATGGGACACTGAGGAATAATCTTTAAAACCAAAGAGACCACTCTTAAGCAGGGCATTCTTGATGTAGGACAATCCAATGTCATGAAACTACCATAAAAAAAAATCATATCCGGGGTGCCTGGGTGGCTCAGTCGGTTGAGTGCCCAACTCTTGATTTTGGCTCAGGTCATGATCTCACAGTTCGAGGGTTCAAGACCCACGTTAGGCTCTGTGCTGACAGCACAGAGCCTGCTCGGGATTCTCTCCCTCTCTCTCTGCCCCTCCCCCACTCGTGTTCTCACTCTCTCTGTCTCAAAAATAAATAAATGAGACTAAAAAATACAATCTCCAAACACTGTTGATGCCCTCCTCTATCCTGTCTTACTCTTGCCAATTCCTTCACAAAGGATGGAAGATCTTAAAGTGGGGTCGTCTATCTCAGAATTGTGATCTTTTTCCAGTTGTATGGATAGGTAGATAGATAGATACACAGATACACAGATACGTAGGTAGGTAGATAGATAATAATTACCTATATATAACTAGAAAAAGAATACATGTATATACATCAAAATATACATTGCTTTGCTTTTAAAGTTCTAGAAGTTGCAATATAAATATGGAAATATGGAAACTGTGAGTCAAACACGTATGAGAAATACTGTGAAATGTCTGCAGGATTTTTCAGAAACCTAAAAATTAGTATGAATTGTGTATTTCAAAGAAGGAAAGGGACTCTCTAGTATGTGCCAAGCTCACTTGGCTATGAGATTAAAAACAACAACAATAACAACCCCCCCCCAACTGCCAACTGTATCTGTAGCTAAGTGTTCAGAGGAGCCCATGTTGGTATGAATATAAGATCCTGAGCCAAAGGCACCCAGGGGCTCTTGTTGTGTCTGCATAGACTAGCCCCACGCCTCAGGACAAGAAAGCTGTAGGATTCAGGGATGAAGCGAGTCCTCCGTTTAGTTGAGGTATGCGGGTGAACTTCCTTTGTCCTCAGGACCCTAAGGTCCGAGTGAGCTGGGGGGGGGTCCCCTGACATCAGGCAGCGGCAGTAGCCTAAGCCCCAACAGAAGAGGGTGTCCAGGCCCAGCCTGAGAGGATGGCTGTGAAGGAGAAATGAACAGGGGTTCATGCAGCATCTTTTCTTTTTCAATGTCTATTTATTTTTGAGAAAGAGAGAGAGACAGAGACAGAGCACAAGTCGGGGAGGGGCAGAGAGAAAGGGAAACAGAGAATCTGAAGCAGACTCCAGGCTCTGAGCTGTCAGTGCACAGCCAGAGGCGGGGCTCGAACTCGGAAACTGAGAAATCACGACCTGAGTGCAAGCAGGGTGCTTAACCAGCCCCCAGGTGCCCCTCACGCAACATCTTGTAAACTGTGCAACATCTTGTAAACTGCGGAAAGGTCAACTGTGTCCGGCGTCCCTGAGACGGGGGATCATTTAAACATCTCCGTTGCCAACAACTCTCGGGCGCTTACACCCAGACTTGTGCCGGGCTGACACCCTCCTCGGTGCTCTCCGTGAAGTAACTCGGGGAATACTGTTGTTACCCACCCTGTTATTTAACACTACTATTATCCCCACTTGAGATGACATTCAGGGAGGTTTACAAATGTGCCCAAGACCAGTGGTTCCTGAGCTGGGGAGCTGGGCTCCGCCCCTCACAGCCTGACTCCCAGCCAGGCTCTCCAATTCTGTCACTTAGCACATAATAAGCCCATAATAAGCCCATAATAAGGCTATTATTGTCCTGGGTTTAGGAATGAGGAAATTGAGTCTCTTGGAGTACCTGTAATTTGCCTACAGTCACGCCACTGTTTAAATGCGTTTAAATGCGCAGCTCCCTTTTCAGGAGAGAAGGATGTCTCCGGTTGAAGTCACCGGGCCCCCAAACCTAGCCCACCAACACAATATACAGGTTTCAGGTTTGGGGATAATTGTCTGCCATTTGGGGTTGTCTGCACCATTTTCCCTGAGCCATTAACAGCAGCTGGATAATCAATTTGACCAGGTACAGTGACAGCCTTTGGGGAACAGCAGGCAATATTTCGTATTTAGGTAGAAAATGCTTTATATTTATATAGTCAATTATGCTTCTTGAGGAGGCTTTCACATCAGATTTTCCACATGATTTGGTTCGCCCAGCACCTGTGGAGAACTTTCAAAAGGGCGCTGGATTTAGATTCTGATCTGTTTGAATCCCGGTTCAGCCACTTATCCACCCTGCGATCAGAAATAAGCCTCGTAAATCACCCGAGGCCAGGAGGGTCCTTTAGAAAATAGGGTGAGCATGGCAAGCCCGGGGGGCGGGGGGGGGGGGAAGGAAATTAAGTTAGTATCTACAGAGTGCTGTGAGACATGAGCTACCTCCTCTCAGTTTCACCTTTTCACCATCGAGCCCCACTGTGCACTGGGGGCTGGTCCATACTGGGCAAACCGTCCTTCTAGATGAATCTGGTTTCAGTGTAAGGGATGAAGTCCAGGAGGCCCAGGTTGTGGGTCAGACTCAGTGACGTGGGACTCAGGGATTTCTGCACGGCTCATCCTCACTCCTTAAAAACAAAGCAAGACTCTTGCTTTGACCATTAGTGGTTTCCAGTTTGTGATGTCACAAATGCTACATGGAGCTTGCCGTTGAAGCCTCCTGTTGACATGGCCCCGCCTCCACCACTTTCCTCCGAAGTGGTGAGAGTGGCTGCCCATGAACGATAAATAAACATGTTCTGTGTGGCCTGCAGTTGGGTGGTTTTTGTTTTAAATATGGCCGACTTTATAGAGACGTGTGTGTGTGTGTGTGTGTGTGTGTGTGTGTGGCTGTGTGTGTTTTAAATCCATATTCCCAGTTTAAAAAAACATGCGACTTATGATAAGGCAAGCACACTTGAACTTGCTTGCTAGCTGTGTGCTCGTGTGTGTTTAACCTCTCTGACCTTTAACATTCTCATCCATGAAATGGGATAGTGCTATCTCATCAAATGGCAGTAAGGTTTAGTTGGGAGTCGTCTTTTTAGAAAGACTCCTTGGCCCATAGCTTTGCTAAATACATGTTAATTTGTTCCTCTTCCAATTCATGGGAAATGAGTCTGCTTACCTCTCTTTTTTTTTTTTTAATTTTTTTTTTCAACGTTTATTTATTTTTGGGAGAGAGAGAGACAGAGCATGAACGGGGGAGGGGCAGAGAGAGAGAGAGAGAGGGAGATACAGAATCGGAAACAGGCTCCAGGCTCTGAGCCATCAGCTCAGAGCCTGACGCGGGGCTCAACCTCACGGACCGCGAGATCGTGACCTGGCTGAAGTCGGACGCTTAACCGACTGCGCCACCCAGGCGCCCCTGCTTACCTCTCTTTATGGAAGCATTTGACTTCAGCATTTTCGATACGGAGAAAACATATATATACCACATATTTATAATTCAGGACACATTTAAGAAAAGAATCTATATAATCACTTTAAAAAAACTAATACATAATTAAGATAGTTTAATCCTTCTCCACATTTTATGGTGATTAAAGACATTGTTTCAGACTTTCACACATAACATTTAAACATATAAAATGTAGACAAACACCATTATTTTATATTTTGAAGTTTATGATTTAAGAGGTCAGTCAAATTCCTACTACCTTTACATTCAATAGGCGATTCGAGGGATAGCTAATGTGCTTACAGCACCAAAAAGTGGGTGTATGTGGGCCTTCTAAACCCCGGAGACCCCCATTACTTTGTTGCACAATCCATCCCCATGAGCGTGTAGAGAGCGGCTATTATGCCCAAGTCTGACATTTTTTTCTGCCTGCATTTGCATTCCTGGCCAACTATTATTTCTTGTAAAGCTACTTTTCATCCTTAATGCGGTGGAAAATGGGCATTAAAACAAAGAGATATTATTTCTAAATAAAATAAGATACGGAAGGAATTTGTTGGAGGATGAAGAAGCATCCATTTGCAGAGAGTACCACAGAAATTAAGTGATGGAGCTCTGGATTTCAGTAGTTCCGTCAAGTGCGTAAGCCTGGGGATGAGTCAGAAAACCCAGGTGCCATTTGTTGGTCTGCCTCTTAGACACTGGACACCCCTCTTGTGCGTTCATCTTTCCCTTCTACTCACACCGCCCAGCCCAAGAACTGAAGGGAAAATTCCCTGGGATAGCGAATGGAAACGTGTTTAGAAATTAAGAGCATAATTGTAGAAATATATAGAATCGTAATGGAGAACTTCCCTGTAAGTCGAATTTGAGAAGCTTACCGGTTTTGAGGGTAGCTTTGGGACACTGACAGATCTTTATGAAAGTCCCAAACTCGACACCCAATTGCCCTATCCCTGAGCTTTTGAGTTGCTCCAAAGACTGGCTTTCTTCTCTATAAAATGGAAATCAATTGGCTTCCTCCGAATTAGAACCAGATGATAAAATACTTGTCCAACGCTTAGCCCTGTGTCTGGCACCGAATGAGCCTTTAATAAACAATAGTGAGAGTAACAAAATGAAGATAACAGCATAGCGCAGTCAAAATGCCAACCGAACAAAATAGATGAGCAGGAAGTTCCGTCGTTTGGTTTTTAAAAAACCGGCACACGTGGGTATTGCGGAAAAAAGAGTGTAATTTCTACACATGCAAACCAGTGGGCATCTTGGTTGACTTTTCATTTAACGCGTTAGACAAGTTGTATTTATCGTTTGCCAGATGATACATTAGCACCTGGCGAATTTGGTGACGAACACGAGATAGGTTTGTGTGTTACGTGTGTGTGTCAACCAGTGTTTGCCAAAGACAAGAAAAAAAAGGACCTGAAAGGTGAAAAGCACATCCTAACCATGTTTTTCCATATAAAGTCAAAATAATGGTTCCATGAGGCTGTCGCTCTTTTGTGGTTCTTAAAGATTATGTGGTATCAGAAGGCATCACAGGTTTTCGCTGAACACGTAAGTTCTCTGGGCTTCTTCCATGGCTCTCATAACCTATCTGGCAGGATGGTGATGAGGCATTAAACAAGATATTGTACTTGAAAGGAATGGGAAGGCGGTACTTTTTCTCAGCTGAATGAATATTAACACAAGCCCCAGCATAGCAAGTACATCATAGGTGCACAGTAACTAAGTGTATTTGGCACCTGGTTCCCTGGAGAGGTCACTGAGAAGTTGCTGGAACAGGGAAATTAACACATAACCTTAATGAATTGCCAAGTGCACCAACAGACTTGGATTAAAATGCCTCCTGATCCAGGGGGCGTCTGGGTGGCTCCGTTGGTTAAGCGTCCGACTTCGGCTCAGGTCACGATCTCGCAGTTCGTGCGTTCGAGTCCTGTTGCCGGGCTCTGTGCTGACAGCTCGGAGCCTGGAGCCTGCTTCGGATTCTGTGTCTCCTTCTCTCTCTGTGCCTCCCCACTTGCACTCTGTCTGTTTCTCTCTCTCTCTCTCAAAACTCTATAAACATTAAAAATAATAATATAAATAAATAAACGTTAAAACAGATGACTCCTAATCCAGTTTGAAAAGAATAAAGTTTCTGGGACAAGTGTCCCATGAATCCTGAATGAGGAGAAATACTCAGCCAGGTGCTTTGTGCAGAAAAACGTGAGCAACGGGATAGGGGTGTGGAAAACCCCACAAAGGGGTGAGACTGGGAGGGAGGTGTTTTAGTGAGAAGGAGCCGTGGAAGGTGGGATAAGAGAGGGGAACTGGAGTTGTTTCTTTTAAGCACGGGAGAAAGAAACTTGCTCAGTGGACAGAGGCCTAGGTCACTGGTGAACTAGCCATATTGTCCATACTGCACAATCATCAGGCAGTCGAATATGGTGCCTCCACTTGAAGGATTCCTAAACTAATTTCAAGAACTAATGTCAGGGAAGCAAATACATGGTAACTCCACGTGATCAGTGCATTGGGATCCCCTCTGTTGGTGGAATCACAGATTTTTGCCTTTCCTCATGGCCTTGTCTTCACCTCTAGACCCTGGATTTGGGTGGGATCCTTGTAAGGCCATAGGCATTTCAGAGGTAAGACTAGGGCAAACTTGCCCCCTCCAGATCCTACTCCTCTTGTAACCATCCACTCGGTGCCACATTACATCTCTGCTCCTAAAAGATATAAAACAGATGAAGAAAGGGCAGTCCTGAAAAGAAATTTCACCACTGCCCGGAACCATTGGTCAGTGAGGAAGCCAAGTGGGGAAAACATAGGCCAAATTCCTTTGGAGAAGGGGGATCCGTTGACTGTAGTGATACAGATGAACACAGCAAGCAGACTTGCCTTGTTCCCTGTCCTCTATTTATTCTCTCATCCTAGACAGACCAGTGAGCTGCCATGTATGGGTTAACTTGAGCCCAAGTTATAGGATGAATGGGGAGTTGGAGTGGCGATTCATGGAGCTTCAGGAGAAGAAAGTCCTGGCACAGCCCCACGTGCCTCGTGCCGACCCTGTTCTCAGTTCCCCCGCTTAGGTGTAAAGCTCCCTCCTTGAACTTCAGTTTTGTTTAGATTCCCCCATGATGGAGCCCCATCCTCCTTCTACATTTGCTTTTCCCATTTGTCTAATTCTGGAGCCAACTATTTTTTTTTTCTGGTCAACTATCCCAGTCCCTGGTTTCTAACTGCAGAGCTCTAGGCTTATGTCTGATATCCCACTATCGGTATCTTGAAATGCTGTTGGTATTGATGTTTTCCCCAAACATTCATCTCTTCTTAGATGCCCAAAGTTTATGTTCTCACCATCTTATTAGACTCTCACTTGTTCCCCTGCCCATGCATTCCTTCCTTCCTTCACAGATGTGCACTCGTTCACCATGTGCTACCTGTCAGGACAGCAGGTGCAAAGGAGGCATGGTCTCTGGCCCCGTGGCCTTCACAGCAGAGCGCAGGACATCGAGACATCCACAAATAAACAGCACACATGGATCAGTTATACGGAAGTTTGGATAGTAAATATTTAGCAACTTTCCGAGGGAAGAATGAGGAAGACATTGCCAAGGATGGGTCTGCATAATAAACCACCATAGGGGCGCCTGGGTGGCACAGTCGGTTAAGCGTCCGACTTCAGCCAGGTCACGATCTCGCGGTCCGTGAGTTTGAGCCCCGCGTCAGGCTCTGGGCTGATGGCTCAGAGCCTGGAGCCTGTTTCTGATTCTGTGTCTCCCTCTCTCTCTGCCCCTCCCCCGTTCATGCTCTGTCTCTCTCTGTCCCAAAAATAAATAAACGTTGAAAAAAAAAAAAAATAAACCACCATAAAGCCTACAAGAGCTGAATAAAACAAGCATTTTCTTATGTTTACAGATTCCATGGGTTATGAATTTAGTCATCATATAGAGGGAAGGTTTGTCTCTGTTCCCCAGCGTCTGGGTCCTCAGCTGGGAAGATTTGAAGGTTGTTATGACTTGATGGCCAGGGCCTAAATCATCTGGAGGACCTTCCCTCCAGTGGCCAGCAGTCTATGTGGATTGACAGCTGGAACACCTATGTGTCACGTGTCTCTGTAGCCTGGGCTTCCCAGCAGCATAGAAGCTTCAGGATAATCAAATTCCCTACAAAGGCCGCTCAGGGCTCTAAAGGCAAGCGTCCCAGCTAACAAGGCAAACACTGCATTGTCTTTTCTTACCTGGATTCAGAAGCCTCTCAACATCTCCTCTGTCCACCCTGGTGGTTACCAATGAATCACAAGCCCCCCCAGATTCAAAGGCAGGGGACATCGTCTTCTCTCTTGTTGGGAGACTTGCGAGATTCCAGCGAAGCTTGTGGGATGGTGGCCACTTTGAGGCCCATCTTTGCTAACATGTAAGCAGTAGGGTTAAGGAAGTGGTTTTCGAATGTAAACCAGGAGGAAAGGTTCTGAACAGTCTTGGCAAAGATATTAGACATCAACGTTCACGATGAACATGGTGAATAGATCAGCATGTCTCAGTGCTAATGCACATGGAGAGGAATTCGTAGGACGTTGTCAAGAGAAGTGTTGGGGTTACAGAGATCTTGAAAAGATACAAGGGACCACTTAACAAGTTATGGTAACTGACCAGAGAAGAGATGATAAGAGTCTCACCTCGGGCACTCGCAGTGGAATTTGAAAGATGAAATGACCAAGGGATGTTTAAGGTATAAATTAATTATGACTTGTCAGTTCCTTGGTTATTGGCTGAAAGATATATGGCTGTCACTTTCCTGTTACTCAATATCTTTCTCTCATTCACTGGTAAGGCCTCCAATCCCATGAACCCCTGTTGGGGCTGAATGGCAACCTGGGGCATAGCTGGGGGACACTGCCATAGGATTTCTGGGACTGCTGGAAACACGATTTGTTCTTTCCTGTGGGAAATCTAAGAAGGACTTAACCCAGAGCTACCATCTGCCATATTCTCCCTATAGAAAGCAACTTTCAGAACATGAAGTTAGCCCAGAGAAAATCCGAGCCAAGAGGAGGTAAGAGACAAGCGAACACCTGATGATATTGTTAGAATCCTCAGCTCCAGCTGAGTCAGAAGCAGTGATTCAGGTGACACAGACCACTGTGTTCACTCTTTTCAAATGAATCATTTGATATCATCAGTTAATTACATGCCAATAATAACAAAGGAATCTTACCATACTTCATGACCGATCACGATGTCTGAGTATGACCTAATCATACTTGCAACCTGATGCTTTTGGCTACTGGGGTGTAGAGATTCCGAGGGAGGACAGTGCTGGAGGCGAAAACTTTGGAATAGGCTAGAGCTTTGTCAGTGTTGCTGCAGCTGCTGTGACCAAGGATAATTCAAGCTACAATGTGAAGCCCCTACTTCTAAGTGTAATACAAGTAGCTTTTCTCTCTCCAGTGTGTTCTATTGATTGCAGACAAAAATGTAATTACCTTCTGAGATACACTTTTCCCGTCTTAACTCCCTCTACATGTGAAATGAACTGTAACAGACAAATTAGTTTTTTTTTTCTTTCCTCGTTCCTAACATTCTTAGATTTTTTTTTTTTTCTGATCTCAGATGATTCTCTTCTCCTATGAATATAGTAGTGCAGTTGAGGATTAATGGTGTGTTCTACACGGCCAGATAGAAATAAAATGCAGTCTGGTGCAATATGGGGAGTTATACTGGAATAGAATGCTACAGCTGAAGGGGGTCCTGAAATCATCACATCTCCAATCCTGTCTTACCCAGTGGGAAACACACAACCCCAAAACCAGAGGAATCATGGGAGGCTGGCCACTCCTTATTTACAGGGTCGTACGAGCACCTTCAGTCTTCTTCCCCAGCTCCTGGTTCTTCTCATAACCTTAGGGTTCGATTGTACCTACTGAATACATTGTAGTTTATAGACATTTTACATGATTTGCCTGGTTATTTGCATGTCCCGTCTCAGTGCAATTTGTTCTCATCGGAGCACCAGTATCCACCATTCAGCTTTGTTATATTTTCTCCATCTGGATCGTCCTTGTCAGCAACAGTAGCAGCCTCAGAGGGCAAGCTCGTCTGCACCATGGCAGACACACAAGCCTAGAAGTTCCCGAACCAGGGCACTCGAGCCAGGGTACATTTTAGGCATATGAATCCCAGGTGCTTGGTATTAAAAATACTCTTGCAAGATCAGCATCATATTATGCATTTGCACAGCACTTTACAATGTGTAAAGAACGGCCAGGGGGTGTTTAGGAGTGACAGTGAGGTGACGTGTAAATACAAAGTCTCTGTCAGAGGACAGATCTGGAAGACTTGTTGAATTCCTTTAGGCAAGAGTTGCTCCTTCATTATTAAGAACAATTTCACAAAGAATAGGGTATCAAGAATGAAATATCTTAAATGTCATCCACCGTCCAATCACAAGGCAACTCTATCATTACTCATTTTTTCCAGGTTTCTTTTTGAATTGGTCCGTTTGCACAGTGTGCATGTGTGTGTGTGTGTGTGTGTGTGTGTGTGTGTGTATGCACATAATCATGTATGCATTCAGGTCTTTTAAAAATTTTGTTTTACTCAACTCTGTATTTCTTCTTCTGTTGCCACACTGTATTTATAATAATCTTGTCTTGCTCAGTAATATATGCAGATAATATAATGAAATATATACTTTCTGACATCAGCATTGTTTTTATTAATTTTTTTAACGTTTATTTATTTTTGAGAGAGACCAAGTGCGAGCAGGGGAGGGGCAAAAAGAGAGGGAGACACAGACTCTGAAGCAGGCTCTAGGATGTGATCCATCAGTGCAGAGCCCAGTGCAGGGCTTGAACCCACGAACCATGAGATCCTGACCTAAGCCAAAGTCATCAGCTGAAGTCTGACGCTTGACTGACTGAGCCACCCAGGCACTCCCAGCACTGTTTTTTGTCTTGTGTGTGTGTGTGTGTGTGTGTGTGTGTGTGTTTTCAAAAATGAGTGAACAAGGAATGAAGTCAGTGCAGGATAAGAAGCTTTAAAAGATAATTGTTGGTTTTCATTTGTTTGTTAGTGAGGACTGGATGGAGGCAATAACTGGGGGAGAAACAAGTGAAGACGACCCAAATGAGAACAAAGCGAGGTTATTTGTTTAGCCTTTGCGGTAACCAGGGCATCAGCCACCGTCACTTGGGTCTGGGAGACTCAAGGCAGGCAGAGGAGTGGGAAAGCCTTCCAGGAAGAAAGAGAAAGCTCCAGGTACGCCCCGATGGCAGGTTGGGGAAGTTCACGGGCAGGAAGCAGGGCATCTATGTGATTGGTGTGCCGAACATATTTGCCTTTCTCTGGCGGGTCTTGAGTTGGAAGTGAGGACAAAGGTAAGGGAAGCTGGCAGTCGCTGACCAAGTCCTGATCTTTTGGGGTGGGTTGTTGCAGAGGTTATGGGTTACCGTTCTCTTTCTACGGATAGTCTGGCCACTGCCCATCTGTCAATATCTCACTGGGCAAAAGTTAACATGATCACTTACTGCCAGTGACTAAACTCAGAAGTAGTCTCTGAGTCGTGGGTGTGAGTGAACCCTAAATGCCAAAGAACATATCCATGGTGAAATAGAACACCATTGCTAAATGCCTATGTTTCCACTTTGACGGTTGTTTACAGACATAAATTTATTAGAAACAGTTATGTAGCCCAAGTTCCTCGGTAGTTACTGAATTGACTCTTTTGCTTTTTATTTGCATGTTTCTACTAACATAAACATGTTAATAATTTTTTTATTATTTTATTACTAAATTGGCTTCATTTTATTTATTTATTTATTTATTTTTTGAGAGAGAGAGAGAGAGAGAGCGAGCAGGAGAGGGGCAGAGAGAAAAAGAGGGAGAGAATCTCCAGCAGGATCCTCGCACTGTCAGGGCAGAGCCTGATGGGGGGCTCGAACTCATGAACTGTGAGATCATGACCTGAGCCGAAAACAAGAGTCGGATACTTAACCAACTGAGCCATAAGGCGCCCCAATATGGTAATAAATTAAATTGACCTAAAAATGGTCTGTATTGGTCCTTTAAGCAGCCCAAACCACCAGCTAAATCAGTGTAGGGTTCGTGTATTCTAACCTAAAGTCAGTTTGTAGTTTTAGTTTGGTACTTGTTTCCCATTCATTTGACGTAAGATCCTGGATTTACAATATTTCACCTCTTATTCTTGTATCGGGAAGTAAATGTGCAAAATGACACAAACCATGAAAGGATGGATTACAAACAACCATAAAGTGAACACCTGTATAACTGAACCCCAGGTTAGGAAAGAGACTGGGCTAGTTCCTCAGAGGACTTTTTTTTTAATGTTTTTATTTATTTTTGAGACAGAGAGAGACAGAGCATGAGTGAGGGAGGGGCAGAGAGAGAGGGAGACACAGAATCCGAAGCAGGCTCCAGGCTCTGAGCTGTCAGCACAGAGTCTGACGCGGGGCTTGAACCCACAGACTGCGAGATCATGACCTGAGCCGAAGTCAGACGCTTAACCGACTGAGTCACCCAGGCACGCCAGAACAGCCTAGAATCTGAACTTCCCTAATTGACAATACATTGTTAAGGAAAAATGTGTTCCTTTAAAGAGCTACATTCTAACACTCCATAAATACCAATGCAACATCAGAAGAACTGACTTTTCATTCATTTATCCACTTTCAGCATTTGACAAATATTTAAGACATCTTGAGATAAACAGAACATGAATTATTGATAACATTTTGCAAGGATATAACTCATGTTCAGACAAAAGTAAGTGACTTGCTATCTTAGCAGAGCTAAGAACCGATGACGTTTCGTATTAACCTCAGTCCATGCCAATGCGGTCCAGTCTCCCTGCCAGGGCTCCTCCCTGAGTGCAAGGACTGCCTCTGTTCCCTACATCATGACTCAAGATGCAGCCATTTTCATATTTATTAATGCTCAATCCAGAGCTGGAGCAGAAGATCTTGCCATGTCTGGCCTTGCTTTATTGGAAAGTTTTTCTCCTTCCCCTCTTCCTCTTCCTCCTCCTCCTTGTCTTCCTCCTTTTCTTCCCTTCCCTTCCTTCCTGCCTTCCTTCCTTCCTTCCTTCCTTCCTTCTTCCCTTCTTTTTTTCTTTCTTTCTTTCTTTCTTTTTCTTTCTGGCAGGGGTTTTGTACGTCCCTGTTGAAAATCAAACTGAAATGCAACAAGAGAAGCCAAATCAAGAAAGAGTGATTGTTACTTTTCTAGCTATTCTATCAATTAAGTGAACCCAATAAACAGTCAATGCTAATGGACCACCAGTACATCCTTAGCTCAAAACTGGGTGCTAACTAAGGGAAGCATGAACTAGGTCCCTTGCCTAGAGGACCTTAAAAATCGTGTTTCAGAAAGCATAGTAATACACAAGAAAAAATAATACAGTGTGCAACTGTTGGTTCTTAAAGTAAGTATTCTGTGACACTTGTGATACCCTTTTGGGTTCATTGGTGTCCCGGGACTATGCTAGAGAAGCCCCACTTCCTTACCTGGGACGTGAGACTCAGAATACACCAATTTACACAGCTGACAAGTAGCAAAGATCAAGATATTTGACTTGCAATGTTGTATCCAAGTCTCAGGCCCATAATTACAAGGAAGATACCCCCTTGCTTCAGCATTCTGGCTTTTAGCTAATATGGAGAAATTAGAAGGCGTGAGCTCAAGAAAGGAAAAGTAGAGGCCACGAGAGGGCAGGGGAAAGGCATGGTCTGTGCTATGCATGGGAACAGCAGGAAACCTCTGTTAATTTCCTCCCACTTGTTCTCACTGGGGTTTTAGTGCTTATAGGCATGTGGCAGGAGAATGGTGAGTTTGTAGCATTGACAAGTCAGTTGGAGACAACATCCTAAACAGATTGTAGGAGAAAAACAGATTTCCTCTGGTTTGCTTCATCGGATGCTTCTTTACATAGGTGAAGAATCCCTTCAATTGGATTATGAAATTGCTTTCTGAGTTTTCAATAATAAGTTACCAGCCGCCTCTCTGTATCTTACAAACTTGCAAAGTTTCCCATGTGATGGCACTCTTAGAAGAGAGAGTAGAAAATGTAATTGCTTTGGTAACATTTTGCAGCAACATCAAGAAAGACTTTGATGTCCCTGTGGTTTCAAAACTCAAATAATATCAACTGTGTTTTCCTGGCTTTTTTCTTCTTTCCTGAGCCACATTCGTATTAATCACAAGGTGCTGACAGCTTGACAAATATTCCTTTGCATGGTATTCAACTGATATTTTTAAAAGCCCAATAATATATCAAATGGGGGGGGGGGGGCGAGAACTGATAAAAATAAATTTCTCACTGTTGATAGCCAGAGCTTTAGATCTCCAAAAATATCCTTAGTTCCAAGGTAGTGTTACTTCAAAGAGTCAAAAATCATCCGAATGGAGAGGAAAAACTTCAGCTCTTCCTGAACCACATTTCAATCAAGAGAAAAGAAAGGCATCTACATTATTAATCGGGGCGGGGGGCGGGGGGGGGGAACAACCCAGCCATGTATGAATTTTCAGAGCGGTTTGCTATTTCCTTTTGGACACAGTGCTCCAGGAACCCCAGCTAGGTGATGGTCCTAAACCCAAAGCAGATGGTCTTTAAAATGATCATACAGATTTTCTTTCATAATGAATCTCAAGAATCCTACAGGATTTATAATAAAAACTGTTCATACATATGAAAAGACAGATGTTTCTTTCGATGCCACTCACCAGTTCTTTGGCTGAATTCAGGAAGAGCCATTAGCGATGACTTGATTTTCAAGCCGTTGAGTTATGTGAGATTTTAGTCTCAACTAATCAATGTCAAAACACCTTTTAAATGGAAATCATTTTTTCTCTGGGGTGGAGGATGGAGGGGATGCCTTTAGGAGACCAGGGAATGAAGTCCCCTTTCACATATATTTTTTATTGTTGCACTAGATGTGGGAAATCCATCAGGCTTCTTCTGGCAAACCTTCCAATGAAGGGAGACACTGTTCAAAACACAGATTTTCTTCCTAATAAGCAGCGATTAGGCTCACTATGCAGAGGAAGAGTAAATTCTACCACTGGCAAGTGACTGTGGTCTCCAGGTCTGTGCCAGACGACAGGAGCCTGAGTGCTAATCCAGAATCCATCACTCGCTCGCTTCTGGGTGAATCGTGGTCGATATCAAACACACCTGGAATAATTCAGCACCTCGCAAACCTAACGGAGCCTCTGAATCACCCAAAGAATTCTTTACAGTGAGTCTTCCCAGCCCCAAACCCGTTGTACAGGATCTGAATTTCTGGGAATAGGTCTTAGAGAAAAGCTGTGGTTTAAAATGCTTCCCAAGTGTTTTCTCATTTCCTCACATCCAGGAGAGAAAATATCATGTATTTTTCACAGTTGGTTATACAAATCCTCCCCCAACTGAGTCTGTAGCTCCAGCTTTGGAAAATCCTTAGCTTGAACACGCTTTTTCTTGCTTTGACACACACAGGCACACATGTACACACTCACTCACATCTACATTTATGAGCACCGATGTGCAAACACACCTACCCACTCACCCGCTTGCACACTCATGCTCACTCATGCACACTTACACACGCTCACATGCTCACACGTGTAGGGACACTCACGCTCCCCCCAGCACTGATGCCATTATACTATCAATCAAATATTTTGTGTGTGTGCTCAAACATATAGAAATATAAGTATGTCTGTGTATAATGACCTTTATCAACATATTCATCAATCCATCCATTCATAGGGGCTTCATTTTTTTTAAATTTTTGAAATGTTTTTTTAAATTTATTTGTGAGAGAGAGAGAGAGAGAGAGAGAGACAGAGTGCGAGCAGGGGAGGGACAGAGAGAGAGGGAGACACAGAATCCAAAGCAGGCTCCAGGCTCCAAGCTGTCAGCACTGAGTGAGACTCAGGGTTCGAATTCATGAGCCTCGAGATCATGACCTGAGCTGAAGTCCAGCACTTAACCAACTGAGGCACCCAGGCGCCCCAATAGGGGCTTAATTTTTAATATTCTTTGACTGAGTTAATGTATTTGACACATACTAGTAATAAAACACACAGTTGGCATAATTATAAAATAGCAATCATGTTAATAGATTATTAATAAGCTAGCTTTAATAATTAGAAATATGTGTTTTCCATAAAGAAGCATAGTCATTGCAACATGTACAACATAGGGAGAGTTGGTAACACCTCAAATACTGGACAATTAAATCGCCAAATAAAACGTGTCTGTCCTGGGGTGCAAGATTATCTAGAACTTGACAATGATGCTTGTAAGATTTTTTTAACGATGAAAATATTAGCATTGTCATGTTAATTTAAAAATTTAGAATGTAAATTTGTATGCCTATTGTGATCTAAAAAGGTGTTCTTTTCTTTCCCTTCCTAGCTTCCTCCAGTCTCATTTTTTTTTATTTTAATTTTTATTTATTTATTTATTTTTTTTTTTGACAGACAGAGTGCAAGCAGGGGAGAGACAGAGAGAGAGGGAGACACAGAATCCAAAGCAGGCTCCAGGCTCCAAGCTGTCAGCACAGAGCCTGACGAGGGGCTCAAACTCCTGAACTGTGAGATCATGACCTGAGCTGAAGTCAGATGCTCAACCGACTAAGCCACTCAGGCACTCCCAGTCTCTTTTTTTTCTTACCAGGAGACTGTTGCCATGAAAAATTTACATGCAATATATTTTTTAAAAAGGGATCCAAAAAGTAACTGTATTGACTGGATTGGAGGGAAGGGTGCTGAGCTTTGTGAGTTTAATAACCCCAGGAGACCCCAAGTCAGGTGAAGGTAGTAATTCTGACGACGAGAGAGTGCCAAGGTCAACAGTCCCCTGAGCATGTCTGAAGTGCTCTGGTGACCTTGGGTGAACAATGCAGCGCCTGCCAGAGAGACAGGACAGAAAGCCTAAGGCCTGCCCAAGGTGGGGATTCTAATAGGAGATCTTTGTAAAGAGGAGATTCCCAGAGTCAAAACCTTCAGTGGAAGGATGAACGTCAAATAAACCCCATACAGAAGGGTGTTTCTATCTTGACCTGGGACAGGAGCAGAGAAAAAGCCTGTCTAACAATTCTTAATCATGAGCCTCCATTTACATGGATTTCTGTCATATACACCTTCAGGCCTTTCATTCAAAAGATCTATTCACAGTCTCAGTGAAGGGGTCCAAAGTCTCTCAAATAAGCCAAAGATCCAAGAACACTGACTACAGAGTGCTCATGAGTTTTTACTTCCTCTTTCCTGCCCCCTCCCTTCATTCCTCCCACCTTCTTTCCACCTCCTTCCCCAAACCCACCCCCGACACACACACACACACACACACACACACACACACACGTGACGAAAACAGACAAACAAACACCACCACGGCCAACTACCGTGCGAAACAGTGAAAACGCCAAGATTAACAGACTTGAAAAGATTTCAGGTCTCAGAATTATGAAATCCAGAATTTAAAAGCATGTTTTATTAAATAAGAAATAAAAGGAAGTGCTGAAAATATAAGAACACGGGACTATAAGCATGACAAAGCAGACCTTAAAACATTTAAAGAGAACTTTTCGTAATCGAAACTGCAGTACTTAAAATTCATAAGGAAAATAGATGCACCAAGCGAAATTTTTAGTAGGAGCTAAAGAAAGAGTTAATGAATGGGAAGATAGTGTGCAGGAAAAAAAAAAAAAAGTCCAGTATTCAGCACAGGAAGGCAAAGAAAAGATGAAAGACAGAACAAAGTATGAAGATCTAGAATATTCTAATCGAGCAACAGAAGAAGATAAAAGAACAAGGCCATTTTCAGTGAGACAATGGCTGAAAACATTTAAGAACAGTTAAACACATAAATTTCAGACCCCCAAACCCAGTAACCTCAGACAAGATAAATAAAAATAAACTCCCCCTCAGAGACACCCTAGTGGGTTCTCTGGAACACGAGCTAAAATTGGGAGACTTTAAGTACCCTCTTGGGAAAGTGGTAATATAATATCTCGCCTTTTGGCCACGCCATTTGGAGGTCAGCAGCTAATGGATGTGCTGATGGATATCCAAACTGCTCAAGAAATTTAACAGTCAACTTCAAATTCCATCCTGATCAAAAGGTCTTTCTTAAACATAAGTGAAAGAAAGACGTTTTAAACACATAATAACAGAATCTATCCCCAACCACCTTTCACCAGTGACATTTTAATGGTTGTACTTCAAGAAACGGAAAGCGATCCCAGACAGAAGGTCAAAGTTACAAGAGGGAATGATGACAAGAGAAATCAATAAATGTATAGGTGAGTACAAATAGCCTTTGACCCAGTACAACAATAGTGGTTGTGCTTAAATGTGGGATTGGAAAAAATGGCATACATATAATTTTCTGAACAAAAATATCATTGAAATTGGGGGAGAAAAAGTTCTTTGAAAACAGTAGTAGTGAACAGATCACTATAATAAGTAATGAGCAATAAAATAAATAAGGTGTAAATACACAATCCTGAGGACGATAAAGAGCACATTACCACAGAGGTGGCAGATATTCGTGGGGCATAAAACAAGATATCACAAACGCTTTTATTCTGATAAATGTGGAGACTACGATGAAATAACTACACTTCTAAAACCAATTCAAGAAGAAACATGAAACCTGAGTATTCTTCTAATCATTAAGAAATTAACCAACTTGCATTAAAGCCGAGTTTTCTGATTTTGATAATTGTACTGTGGTCATAGAAGGCAATGCCCTTGGAGTGCCTGGGTGGCTCAGTTGGTTAAGCGTCTGACTTCAGCTCAGGTCATGATTTCACAGCTTGTGAGTTCGGGCCCCGCATCGGGCTCTGTGCTGACAACTCAGAGCCTGGAGTATGTTTTGAATTCTGTGTCTCCCTCTCTCTCTGCCCCTCTCCCACTCACGATTTCTTTCAAAAATAAATAAACGGTTAAAAAAGTAATATTTTTTGTTTTTTGTTTTTTGTTTTTACATAAGAGAATGTTCTTGATTTAAGAAACAGTTATTTCTAGGTAAAGGGATCTAGTAGCTGCAACTTTTTTTTTTTTTCAACGTTTATTTATTTTTGGGACAGAGAGAGACAGAGCATGAACGGGGGGGGGGGGGGCAGAGAGAGAGAGAGAGACACAGAATCGGAAACAGGCTCCAGGCTCTGAGCCATCAGCCCAGAGCCTGACGCAGGGCTCGAACTCACGGACCGCGAGATCGTGACCTGGCTGAAGTCGGACGCTTAACCGACTGCGCCACCCAGGCGCCCCTAGCTGCAACTTTTTAATATGATTTAAAATATATAGTAATATGTATAGATAGATGGTTGGATGGAGAGAGAGAATGAGTGAGAAAAAGAGAGAGCGAGGGATGTCAGGAGGGAGAAGTACAAAATGAAAATAAAGCAAATGTGCTAAAATATTCAGATGTGGTAAACCTGGGTGAAGGGTATATGGAAATGTAGTGTATTACTTCCACAGTTTTTCTGTATGTCTGAAATTATTTCAAGACAAAGATAGAAATAAAAAGGGTTGCTGATTCAATATTTAACCTCATCCCCTAAAACATCAGGTTTGGAGACTTTATGGGTGTGTTTTACCAAACAATCAAGGAATAAATCAATTTAAACTACAAAAACTCCTTCAGAGAACAACAAAAAAGAGAATACTATTAATAGTTTTATGAAGCTAACGTATGTTTAATAGTGAAACCAGAAAGGTCCATGTCATTAGTAAAACCAAATGCAAAAATAGAAAAAGTAACCATTACAAACTTGGGTTTATTTCAGGAATACGAGGTTGGTTTAGCATTAAAACATTAATCAGTGCATATTAATATATTAAAAAATTGTTAAAATTCAATTCACCATTCATTCATTTACTAAAATATATGATATTTTAGCAAATTGAGAATAGAATCTTCCATATCTGTTAAAGGATACCTTAAGACAAAAGACAGCAAGTATAAAATTAAGTAGCAAATGTAAGTATCAAATTTAAGGTTGAGAAGAAAATAAACGTTTTTTTAGCTAAGAATATATCAATTCAATATTTTATTTTATTTTATTCTATTTAAATGTTAATTTTATTCATTTTGAGAGAGAGAGCAAGCAGGGAAGAGAGAGAGAAGGAGAGAGAGAATCTCAAGTAGGCTCTACACTGTCAGTACAGAGCCTGATGTGAGGCTTGATCCCATGGTTCATGAGATCATGACCTGACCTGAAATCAAGAGTTGGATGCTTAACCAACTGGGCCACCCAGGTGCCCCCCAATATTGTATTTTAAAGCCTAGGGAGTGCTGCAAATCAAGAATCAGAAATGAAAGACATAGGGACTGGAACAGAAGAATAAAACTGCCATTGTTTGCAGATAATATAATTATCTATGAAAAAAACGAGCATGGTATTCTAAAATTTAGAAAATTGGGAATTTAGTAAGGTTACTAAATATGTAATCAACATAGAGGAATCAAGTGAATTTCTCTACCCCTGAAACAACCAATTAAAAATGTAAGAAGAAATCATGAAATCAAATTTATTTTTATATTTTATATATGATATTTATATTTTACACTTTATATTAATAAATTATATTTATATATTTTATATTATATTTATATTTTATATTTTACATAAATTATATAAATGTAACATTTATATAAATGTTAAATAAATTTATACATTTAACATGTATAAATCCTAGTTAGTTAACAGAGGAGTCAATACTGGTTTCAGGAGTAGAACTCAGGATTCATCACTTGCATACAACACCCAGTGCTCATTACAACAAGTGCCCCCCTTAGTACCCATCACCCATCTAGCCCATCTCCCACCCACCTCCCCTCCACCAACCCACAATTGGTTCTCTGTCATTAAGTCTCTTGTGGTTTGTTTCCCTCTCTTCTCTTTCTCCCCACCCTTCCCATATATATGTTCATCTGTTTCATTTCTCAAATATCACGTGGGTGAAATCATGTCATTTGTCTTTCTCTGATTGACTTATTTCGCTTAGCGTAACACATTCTAGCTCCATCCATGTCATTGCAAATGGCAAGATTTCATTCTTTTTGATGGCTATGTGATGACACACATTCTTTAGGCACTCATCAGTCGGTGGACATTTGGGCTCTCTCCATACTTTGGCTAGTATTGACTAACTAAAATTTAAATTAAGAAAAAAAGAAGCCAGATTGAATAAAAACATTAAAAAAATAAATAAATGAATTGTGTATAATAGAAAGAAAAAAATTAAAGTGCCCAGGGAATATACTAAGAAAAATTATAAACTCTTTATAAAGAAAATGACAAGATTTCATTGAAATGCATGGAAATATGTTTATTTGAACTATACTTTACAGCAGTGGGACATTAGATAGGATAATTGTGTATGCTGTAAAGCTTGTATATCCATACCAAAAAAAAACCCATGCAACTATTTGTGGGATAATAAGTGGATATCACTGCGTTGAAAAAGAGTTTCCCATCTATTTACCACCTAAAAGTGAATTATTTAAGGTTCATGTTTTTTACATCATATAAATAAAGCAAAGAGAATTTATCCCTCTGATTTATTTTCTTCCCCTATATTATTTTTAAGGTCCATCTCTGTGATTGCCCACAGCTGTAGTTTGTTTTTGTTGCTATGTAATATTCCATTGCATGGTTACAGCACACATTTGAGTTATCCACGTTTGCGTGAGTTCCAAGGTTTTAGTATTACGAACAATCCTGCTTGGATATTCTCATAAATGGCTCCTGTACACATGAGCTTCTTTAGGAGAGTTCTGGGAGTGGAATTGCTAGTTTAGAGGAGATGCACTTAGGCAATGTTACTCGGTAAAGCCAAACTATTTATGTGCTGGGTGCTATTCTAAGTGCTAGTCGTAAGTACCACTGAAGAGAGTAGATAAGCTCCTTGCTCGCATTCTAGTGAGGAAAGCCAGAGCTAATTGAATAAGCACATTTAAAAAAATAAATAAACAAGAGCATGTGAGAGGGTGGTGGCAATGATAATGTTATCAGGGACTGACTCATGTGGCTATAGAGCGAGCCAGCCTCTGAGCACTTCTCTGAAGAAGACACGTGCGGACTGCCAAGTGAATCCACAAAGGGAAGAGCCTGGTGAAGACTACAGAGGAAGGTTATCCCAAGAAGAGGGGGTGGTTGGCATCAAGGGGATGAGAAAGAAGTGACCTTGGAGTGTTTAAGACCAAGAAAGGTCATGCTGTCTGGGTCACTGAAAGGGAGTGAGATGTCATGGACATGGTAGTCGGAAGGAAGGCAACCTGGACCATGTTGAGCTCTGAAGGTCATTGTAAAGGTTTGAAGTTTATTTTCGATTGGAAGCCAGTGAAGGATTCCAAGCACGGAAATGATGCAAATTGATAGAATTGAAAAAGTCTCTACAATCATTGCCATGGTCAAAGGGAAATCATTAAAGTGTAAAAGCAGGTGAGCAGCAGGAGGTTACCATTCAGGCTAGAAGAATATGGCTTCATCCGGGGGTGGAGGGTAGAGGACATGGCTCAGTGGACGGTGTCTTTGGACTCGAGTCCAAAAGACCAGCTGACAGATTAAATAGGGAGTAGAGGTGATGATGGAAAAGAAGCAAAGACCAATTCCAGGATTTGAGATTAAGCAGAGGAGTAGTGGTAACAACGGAGGAGCTAGGAGAGTCTGGGGCAGGTGTTGGATGGGAAAAGCCAGAGTTCTGTTTTGGATTTGTAAGGTTTGAAATGTCCACCAGAACCACCTCTCTCGTGGGATAAGAGCTAAGAAGCTTAACATATGGAATCTTACAGTCTATGAGCTTTGAAGTCAGTCAGACACGCCATTTAAAGGCAGACTTCTGTCACTTAATTGCATGGTAGCCTGGGACACAGCGCTGTGTCTTTCTGAGCCTTTTTCTTGCTTTGTTTTTCTCATCCACAAACGCAATTGTAAGGAGTGAATGTGATGGTGCATTTTACATTCTTGGCACATTGTAGGCACTTAAGTAATAATGAGTTTCTTCTCTTTCCAGTGTTCGCAATAGGAAAAGCAAAGCTAGGGCAAGAATGACATCCTTTGGCACTACACGGTAGGAGTAGAGACACAGGAAACCCCTAGACTCCTAACTCCAATTCCAGTTGGTTTTTTTCAAGCTCTCCTGCATGTATGTAGGAGAGCTTGAAAGCTCTCCTTCAAAAGCTTTGAAAGCATCTCCCTTCAAGCAGGGAGATGGTCATAGGTGACAAGTTGTGCTATTCTCTGAACAGTGTCACATGCGATGAGAGGTGAGCATTCTTGCATCCAAATGATGCCGATGTGGGAAGGAACAAGAAGGAAAATCAGGCATTGAAATAACCAAGTAGGGTTTGGGAGGTCAGAGCGCAGTGATCTCAGTAGGTCAGATTCAACAGCTTATGCCAATCTGTGTTTTCAGAATCTAGCATCAAGCTTCCTTTGGAAGTAACCAGTGAGTGAATTTCATATTCCTCACAATGTTCTGGGTAGACAAAAAATAGGCTTTGTTTGCTTTTATTCTCCTACTTAAACGAAGGCCAAGTTAAAGGTAAACAGAAAAGAAAGAAGGGAAAAAATGAATGTGTAGCGAAGACAAAATGTGCTGAAGACAAATTGGATACATTCTATGGAATGAGTTTTTAAAGCATTTTAAAAATTTATTCCCAAATGTGCCTCTGCTTTCAAATGCTACGCGGTTTCAGATTGCTGAGTTTTACATGTATCGCTTTCGTTTTTTTTTTGTTTTTGTTTTTTTTTTTTTTGCTTTTCCTTTCCCCTCTCTGCCTTCATCCCTCTTTCTCCCTTTCCCTTCATCCTTTCTTCCCTCTTTCCTTCCCTCCCTCCTCTAGTCATCTCTCCCTCACTCTCCGCCCCCCCCCCCACCTCCCCTCTCTCTCTCCCATGCCAGATTCTGTTATCAATCCAGTGGTCTAACAATGACATTTCAGAGAGAAAGACGACTGGCTACCCTTTGAAAATTTGTTTTACTATCTCCTTTATGACACTTTGGAGATGAAGTTTTGCCTTTAATACTTGAAAATGCAAAATTGGCGTGCCAGGAAAATGTACTCTTGTAAAGCGTGACATATATACCATTTGCCTGATGGAATGACAAATGTTAATCTGGATTCATGTTCCAGTTTTATCTTTCCCTTGCTGCGACATCTTGGAAAAGCCATTCTGAGTCTCTTACATAAATGGGTCAGAGACAGTCCCTGTGTATTAGCCTAAAATGGCCCCTGTATCATCTCCTTCTTCAGAGCAGGCTAGTACCACCAGCATAAAGCCTGCTGACTCTAGACTCAGATTATTACACGTTCATTTTTAAAAAATATAAAGTCCAATTAAACTTATTTTTTAGCCACTTACAACCTATGTACTTTATATCCCCCCCCAAAAAAACCTGTACTCAACACCTGCTAGATAAGACAAATCTTGTAGCTAGACCCCAACCGTTGCCTCCCTTAGGAGATCTTGACTCAGACATTCCTCACTTGTTGAGAGACAAGAGATATCACCTAGCGATGTGAGCTCCCTCTAGGATTCCTTCTTCTCCCTTGCGAGGTCCTGCACCCCATTCTCTCTAGGTGGTAGCTTTGTGCTATTGTCTCTGGAAGTTATCTTTCTGGGAGGGACTATTTTCATGCAACTCGATCCAAGAAAGCTGTGTTATTGCATTTTGTGGCTGTCCCTTACTTGATTAACCTTGAACTTCTGGAACATACCAGAATCTCCTTCATAAAATGAAGAAATACTGTTTGACCGGCAGGTTGTTTAGAAAAAGCCTAGTATCACACGTGAAATTTATTTGAAGGTCATTAAATGTGATGCCCATCTCTTTGTGATTGATTCATATATGGTACCACTTGCACCAGAGAAAGGAAAGAGGAGAGGCAAGGACAATCACTTTGCCATTTTCTTCAACATTTGAGAATTCCTTGTTTGAGGCTGGCGGAATGGAGGCGCCACGGTGAACTGAGCAGTTTGGATCAGTTGACTCTTTCAAAGAAATTGATTGGAATCTGCCAAGTGTCCATGTTACATAGAACTTGGAGAACACAGCCTTGAAGAGACCCCGCTTCCTCCTCTGTAAGTAGCAATCAAGCATCTATCACAAAATATTTGGGAAGAAAGAACAAATCAAAATATTCAAAGAAAGAGATATATTGAAAACTAAAACAGGAATGGAGCAAGAGCCAATGGGGAGGGACTACAGGTGGTGATGCGGTTTTGGCACCTGGGAGAGGAGACAGGGAAGGAAGGAAGGTGGGGTAGGAGGACCCTCAGATGGAAGGCCAGCCCTGAAAAAGTCTTGTCCAGGGCGAGGGGAGCCACAGAGCAAAGATTACCTATTAGAGAAGTACCATTGGGAGCCAGGAATGTCGACAAGAGCCGTCCTGCCCTACACTGTCATGGCTGGGAGTTGGCTGGGAGAGGTTGGCTTCACTCTGAATTCAGCGATGGATCCCGAAGTTGTGGCACTGATTAAAGCCTGCCAGCTGACTAGATACCTCGCCATAGGTTGTCGCATGAAAGGGGAGTTGAACTCCGTCCACTTCTCCAACATGTGTGTGGAACCGCTCCTCCATGGTGCCTGAGAGCCTCTCCCTCTGCAAGGAGACTAACAAAAGGGCTAGTATCCAAATATATAAAGAATGTATAAAACTCAACACCCCCCAAATCAATAACCCAATTACAAAATGGGCAGAAGACAGGAATAGACGTCTGGATGGCCAACAGACACATGATACAACGCTCAACCTCACTGATAATCAGGGAAATTCAAATCAAAACCGCGATGAGATGCCACCTCATACCTGTCAGAATGGCAATACAGGAAACAAAAACAGATGTTGGCAAAGATACAGAGAAAAGGGAACCCTCCTGCCTTGCTGGTGGGCATGCAAATTGGTGAAGCCACTGTGGGAAACAGTAGGGAGGTTCCTCAAAAAGTTAAAAATAGAACCACCCCATGACCCAGCAATTACTCTACTAGGTATTTACCCAAAGATTAAAAACTACTAATTCAAAGTAATACATGTACCCCAAGTTTACAGCAGCATTATCTATGATATGGACAAATTTTTTCTACAAATTATGGAACCAGCCCGTGTCCATTGATTGGTGAATGGATAAAGATGTGAGATACACACACACGCACACACACACACACACACACACACTGGAATGTTACTCAGCCATTAAAAAAAGAATGAAATCCTGCCATTTGCAATTACATGGATGGATTTAGAGAGTATGATGCCAAGGAAAATAAGTCAGAGAAAGACAAATACCCTATGATTTCACTCATATGTAGAATTTTTTTTTCAACGTTTTTATTTTATTTTTTTTGGGACAGAGACAGAGCATGAACGGGGGAGGGGCAGAGAGAGAGGGAGACACAGAATCGGAAACAGGCTCCAGGCTCTGAGCCATCAGCCCAGAGCCTGACGCGGGGCTCGAACTCACAGACCGTGAGATCGTGACCTGGCTGAAGTCGGACGCTTAACCAACTGCGCCACCCAGGCGCCCCATCATATGTAGAATTTAAGAAACAAAACAAATGAGCAAAGGCCAAAGAGAGAGAGAGAGAGGCAAACCAAGAAACAGACTTTTAAAAATGGAGAACAAACTGATATTACCAGAAGGGAGGTGCCTGGGGAGATAGGTTAAATGGGTGATGGAGATTAAGGAGTGCACTTGTCGTGATGAGCACTGGATGTTGTACTGAAGTGTTGAATCACTGTACTATACAGCTGATACTTAATACTACACTGTATGTTAACTAACAGAAATTCAAATAAAAAGTAAAAAAAAAGAAGCTTAATGGAATAAAATATGGCTGCTGTAGTGACAGTTGGTCACAGGGTTACAGTTGGTACTCACTGTCTTCTTGTGTTATCGTAGATCCCCCTCTCCCTCAGAAACCACTTCTGCTTATCTTGCTAACTTCCCTGGTGGTGTAACTCAAAGCTTCATTCCTGCTGAGTTGAGCCCTTGGTAATGATACCTTTCTTCAGGCCAGGGTATCGGCACATGTCCACTTAACAGTTAACAGTCCGGCAAAGAGTTACCAAGATGCTCCTCTATTGATCGTGTGGGTTGCTTACATTCTTTCACCACATATTGTCCAAAAAAACAGCCCCACTTCTTCCTGCTGATTAGAATCAATTAACCTGGCAAGATGGTGACTCATCTTCTCACCAGCAGGATTTGGACCCAAGGAGAACAAAGATCCCAGGCAGCCATCATAGCTTGTCTTTCAATGACATCCATGCTTAGTTCCCTAGAAAAAGCGCACCTCCTTTGGGGATTCTGCAGGAAGTCTGTGAGAACACAAGGTTCCCCACTGGATCTCTAGGGTGATGCTGGGTGGGACCTTTCTTGCTTCCATCTCTTGGTTCCTGAACCCAACTTCCCTTATGATTGTAAATACAACACAGAGGTTTCTGATTTACTCCAGTACTGTATTTTGAATAATGTCACCCCGAGCTTCCGGAGAAATTTTTTTCAGATAGGCGCCCTGAGTGTCTTCACTAAGCCATTCTAAAATTCTATCAGGCTAATTGCTTTTCCTTCTAGATTTCCAGCCAAGAGACCAGTAGCCATTGCCCAGAAATCTGTATATATTCTCACCTCAGGCCATTTCTCCTTGCATACAAACAATATCATCAGGTTCAGCACTTCTATCCATTGGGAAACATTTCCTTCTCAATTATTCCATAATGCCACACCTTAGTGTAGCCTTAATGTAACCACCATTTGGTTTTGATTTTCATGCACACCCCAGGCTGACATATATGTCAACCGAGCTTGGGAATTTTTCTCTTCTCTCAGGTGGTCATATGCTACCTTCCCTCTCTCACACACACAACCATAAGTGTGAGCTGGGCATGAGTAATGGTGCCACTGTACTATGTAACAATGGGTCTGGGCCATTTGACCCATGGAGCTGTTGGTGCCACTTGATCTTTCTTGGTCTTAATCCTGATGCATCATTTTCCCTTTACAATGGACTTATACTGAATCCCGTAACCATGGATTGTCCAACATTTTCACTGGTGAGTCAAATAGAATCATCTATTAATAGGTAGTCTGAATGTATGGTTACCTGCTCCCCATACTCAAGTGCTCTATTTCTACTGGTTTCCAGTAACATGTCAGGAGTCAATTCTTGATTGTATTAGAATTCTCTACCATAGATGGCATGTCCTGGCCCTAGATCTTTAGGAGTTGATTCTCCCACGGTGACTTCTCACACTCCATCCTTTCCCACCGTCACCATCTCCAACACGACAGTTGCAAAGCTGCTTAGAACTGACCAGGCCTACCACCTACCACAGAGACCTTTTCTGTTTCAGGCTCATTCAAAGCTAGCAGTTTTCCATTTGTCCAATATATGGGGCAAAGAAGAATTCCTACATGTGTTCTTTTGGCCTTTCTAACTATGACAACTTTTACCCGAGAGGCTAAATACCCAATGTGGAATTTACTCCACTACCTAGTATGGCGTTCCCAATTAAACACTCAAGGAACTGAGAACATTACCACCAAGAGGGGGTAGACCAAGTCAACCCACTTTAAGCGGGATGGTGGCTATGACTTTACTTATCTGGTTCCCATACACCTACATTCTAACTGGGAGGCCATGATGTGTTTCTGGTCTCCAGGTTATCAATGTCATGTCCATTAGACTTCAAAATGGTGGGGATTCCCTTTATATAGTCTAAGCAATGACCACAGACCTTTTTGTGGGGGGAAAGGACCGGCGGCACCTCTGCTGTGGACAACTCTTCCTACCATGTTATTGTAGACTCCCTCCTCCCAAGTCAGTGAGTTCCAGACCTAAAAATTGCTTGGGTCCAGGAAATGAACAAGTACCCATTACATTTTTTTTTTTGTTTCTGTATTGGAACTACTGTCCCCAGCTTCATATGCCTTCATTCTTATCTTCTTCTGAGAGTAGACGGGAGGTATTTCCTTTATCGGCAATCTATTTTGTCCCTAAGGACACAGTATTCTATGAACTGAGACCAAAGCTGCCTCTGAGTCAAGCTCCCTCTCTCCATGCGCCTGGGTTGTAATGGAAACTGCAACCCTTCCCACCCCACCACTACTGGAGGTTAAGGATTGCCACCAGGCCTCTATTTACTGGAGGGTTCCATGGTCCCCATGAATATTGATGAACCCAGCTCTGTGAAGACCATTCTGCAAACCACCGTGCCCTTTAGAGGAGAGTGATCATGGAAATTCTTAGAAATGCCGTCGCCTCTGTCGTAAGCACAGTCTTGATGGCTTTGGTGAGTGGGACTGAATGGGCCCTCCATGGAATACGTTCTTCTGGTGGGTCTTCTAGCTTCATGTGACACCACCATTCCACTATGCCTGATTTTCTCAATCTCTTTATTCTTTCCTCTGCTGTTAGTCACAGCAACTCAGGAAACTACTTTGTTCAGCATGGGGCATCACTTCTCCACGGCTTCTGAGATCCAGCCTTACGGTGAGTCTGTCCTCTTCTGCTACTAGGGTCTTATCAAAGTGCTAAATCTCTTGTCATGAAAAACTGCTTCTAGTCAGTGAATTGTTGCTTGCCCAGCCTTGTGTTGCAATCTGTTTGATCAAACACTCTTAAAATCCAATTCCAGGAATACTCCCCTGGCTCCTGCCAGTGTAGGCTAAAGGATGCTTGAACACCTTTAGGGTATAGTATTTTATTTCTATCAGGCCCAACAAATCCCCAGCCAGGCCTGATATGGTGAGATTTCTCCATAGTTTTTGGCCAATCATCCAAAAGAGCAGACACATGTGGCTCTAGAGGGGGGACCTTATTGCTTTCTTGGGAAAAGTTCCAATAGCATCTTCCCGTACAGGGGAAGTGCTTGCTCTAACTAAGGATGGCTGTGCCAGCCTGGAAGGGTCTGGTGGTTCAGGTGAGTCTATAGAGCTGAAATCCTTAGAAGTATCTATACAAATGTCCCCATTCCATTTCACAAATCCCTAGGTTTTCCCAACCAGGGCTTTTAGTTTAGCAAAACAGATAAGCTTTGACTGAGCATTTTTGTCTGGAACCTTCTACTGTGGTTATTAAATCTTGCATTTTCTCCTCTGCTGTGTCTTCTCTTGGACCCAAGAACACCCAAGAGCTACCCTCTTAGAAACTTTAAAATATGTGTCAGCTATAGTCACATTGCCTTATACCAGTTCTCCAGAATTTATTCATCCTGCATGACTGATACTTTGTACCTCTTGATCAACATTCTTCATTCCTGCTTCCTGAGCCTCTGGTAACCATCATTCATTCTCTGTTCCTGTGAGTTGGATTACTTTAGGTTCCACATATAAGTGAGATCCTGTAGTATTTGTCTTTCTGTGTCTAGAGTATTTCATGTAGCCTACTGTTCTCCAGGTCCATCCATGTTGTCACAAATGATGGGATTTTCTTCTTTTCTGCGGTTGAGTAGTATTCCATTTGAAGAAGTAATTAGAAGAAGTAATTATTAAGCAAAAATAACCAGAACTTGAAGATTCAGAAAATGCTCAGCCTGTCCACATTGCAGAGAACACCAATAGTGTCTCCAAGTAACTTGATAAGGAAATTAGTGTGCATGTGAACCACAGCAGCCCCAGCAGCCCCAGAAGCAACATTGCCAGTTTGAACTGAAGGGGGTAGAGATGGAATAAAATTAAAGAAGACTGTCAGACTTCTTCGATCCTATAGGACCAGGCCACGCAGCTATTCAGCTGTAAACATGTACTACTCTTCAAGGCAAGGGAAGAAGGGATTCGAATGCAATTCAGAGATCATTGGGGTCACTGGCTTGGTTCTAACAGACCAAAGGGCCTCCAATCAAAAACATATGGATGCAAATTCTTCCCAACAGAACTGTAGCATGGGGGTCCTCACTGAGAGCCACGTGTGGGCAGCTGCCTGCTGACATTGCCACCCCAGTGGGCCTGGAGGACAGAGCATGAAACCAAAGAGGATTATTCTTGTGCCTTAAGGTCTAGTGGAATTTGTCTTGCTAGGATTTGTACTTACTTGAGACCTGAACCCTTTCCTTCTTTCCTATTTATCCCTTTTGGAATGGGACCGTCTAACCCATGCCTGTTCCACCATTGTGTTTTGGAAGCACATGATTTGTCTGGTTCCACAGGTTTTGGGCTGGAAAGGGACTGCGTGTAATGCACATAATACTCAGAAGTGGGTCCTTTTGTCTAGCTAAGCAGTGAGTAATCCAGTCCCCAAACTCCATCTCATCTCCTACCTTTCCAAACCATACCCAAGTACCAGCAGTTCAGGAGACAGAATTAAATATACTAGACATTCTTTGGGGGTAAATGCCTGCTATGGACAAAGAAGAGATGGGGCAGGATTTTGCAGAGACAGCCTGGTAGTTATGGAACTCTTGAATGAAGGGAGGGAAAGAGGGGGACTATAGTGCAGCATTGAACGTATTTTCTCCAGTCTGATGGAAAGTGCTAGAAAAAAGATTGCCTGGGGGGTAGGGGTCTCATGTGGGTCAGGAGTGGCCTGGCTCCAGGGCCATCCATGCTCAGTCCTCAGTTGGAAGCAGCCTGGGGAAAGAAAGCCTGGCTGGTGTCCAAAAGTTTGAAAGGACCTCAAAGGTGTAGGAGATTCTCCACAACTCATGGCCCTTCAACCCAGTGAGCATCAGTTGATTTTCAGACTTTCAGAGTCAAGATAGATCTCATAATTTGGGGTTTTCTAAGCACTTTTGGACAATACGTACTTATCACGCATTTTTGTCTCTAAATATGATGTGATCAGAAAGCAGACTGGTGAGATGCAATGTGGGGTGGTTCATCCGACTCTTCCAGGGGACTTGTAGATCTCGTTGGGATATCTTCTCAGGGGATAATGGCCATTTATCCACCCATTTCTCAACCCGATACATAGGTGGCAGGACGTTTCCCACAGTTTGTATATGATTAAGTGTTTCCAATGAAATATATCTGGGAAACAAAATTCAAACAAGTATCTTCTGCTGGAACTTTTTGGTTGTTGTTTTAAGAGTGTCGTGATGCTCAGGAAGAGATGAGAGTAAGCAGAAGTAAGCAAATGCATTTCCCTATAACGTTGTTCTTTTGCGGAGCATCACTTAACATCCCGCATGTACAGCGGGCTTTGCCTAATGCTGGAGGGGGCCCTGTAGCTGCTACTCACTGGCTGTGTGATTATCCACCAAGTGGCTTGTTCTTCCTGACTTTCCATATCCCCATCTGTGAAATGGGAAGACCAGTCATGCTGGTTGCTCCCCTTTTTTGGAGGATGGAGGTTGCCTGTGTGTCCACGGTGAGGGCTGGGAGGGGAGGCAGGCTCATCTCCGTAAGGAGGTGAGAAGGGTATGGAGCCAGGCAGCAAACAAGAGAAGAGGGGTCCATGGACCTGGGCTAGTCTCTTAACGTTGGCTTCTGGCCAGCAAGGAGATAAGTCCTGAAATCAGAAGGAAGTATTTGGAAACATTTAGAGCAATGTCATAATCCCGTGAGAGCCAAGCATGTGATCAGAATCCTCGTCTCATTTGTGTGGTGTTTTACAGAAACAAATGGGAAGAAGAACGAGACAAAAGAGGTTCTCCCTCATAGTTTGAGAGGTACTGCTTTGCAGCATGCTGAATCTCCCGTTCGCTGAGACTTTTAAATATTAGATAAACCCACAATGTGTTTCCTTTTTAATATTTAAAAATACTTTCTTTTTTTTTTTTTCAACGTTTATTTATTTTTGGGACAGAGAGAGACAGAGCATGAACGGGGGAGGGGCAGAGAGAGAGGGAGACACAGAATCGGAAACAGGCTCCAGGCTCTGAGCCATCAGCCCAGAGCCCGACGCAGGGCTCGAACTCACGGACCGCGAGATCGTGACCTGGCTGAAGTCGGATGCTTAACCGACTGCGCCACCCAGGCGCCCCAAAAATACTTTCTTTTAAAAGCTTTCCTCAGCTTTAGCTCACTTGGATATGGCTGTCACACATCAGATGCAACATGATGGTTTCACAATGCTGGAGGCAAACCCACTGCTTATCTGCATCCAAGAACAGAGCCTTGGGGCACCTGGGTGGCTCAGTCGGTTAAACACCTGACTCTTGGTTTTGGCTCAGGTCATGATCTCATGGCTCATGAGTTGGAGCCCCACATCGGGCTCTATGCTGACACTGCAGAGCCTTCTTGGGATCCTCTCTTTCTCCATCTCTCTCTTCTCTCTCTCTCTCTCTCCCTCTCTCTCCAAATAAAAAATAAAACTCTAAAAAAACAAAAAAGAACAGGGCCTAGGGTGAGGTGCGAAGGCATTAGCAGACCAATGGCTTGTCTACTTTTTCTTCCCGTTTTGGTTTCAGTTCTCCAGTGTCTTTTAGTTTTGCCCAGTTCCCAGTAAAGGGCTCCTTCCCCCACCCACAGTATCCGTCACCCTTTGGTTGGTTTAGTCCACCCTGGAGAGACTCACGTAACAAGTCTTGTCACAGGTCTGTCCATTGCTGTTTTCTTGTGTTTGTTATTAATCAAAGAAAGGATTGTGCTGAACTAGCACTAATGCAAATCCTACCCGAAGGGCAGGTGATGGCTCGGAACAGAGCCCAGGGGTGTCCAAGGAGAATGATGGGAGAAATAATGATTACTACTGCTCAGTAGGGAGAAATGGAAGGTTTTTAAGAAAAAACCACCGATAACGAAAAGTAGGTCAGGACCCAAGTGAATATGCAGTCAGGGGATGAGTCCAGGAGAAAATCCTTCTTCTGGAAAGAGAAAAATGGGGGGAAAGGAGGCTGGAGGCCAAGGGGATTCACAGAGAAGAGTTTGCTCAGACGTCAATAGTATCTGACCCACACAATTGTCTCTGTCTTTGTCTCCATCCGAATCCACTTTGTGCGGGGATATTCTTCACGTCTGGCATCTGGCAATAATGCTACAAAGGCCCAGGTTCCATTTTGGTGCCGTTCAGGAAACAACACCAGGTTATCTGTCTCCTGTTCCTCATTTTATTTGTGTGAGGGCTGCGACTGTGAATCTAATGTCCTTTTGGTGATAAAACAAAAGGTCCGAGGAATAATTGTCCTTGACATGAGCATAATATAGGCAGCTTAATGTTTTTAAGATGGGGTGTGCCCAGTTACACATGATAGGTTATAAAGACATTGCAGATTTTATGTTCTGATATGGGCTCAGCATCCATTAACCTGCACCAAAGGTACACACAAAGAAAGACAACAAGAAAAAGGCAACATGCCAAAGGAGGAAGATGCAAATTTACCCAGAGTAAATTCTGCTGCTGTCAGAAACGCAGGCTCTGTCAAGAGAGATGGCAAGACTTGATTATGCACACATAATGAAAAGAGTTTTAGGCAAATATTTTCTATACACACCAGGTATTTTTCCACAAGTTCTCAGGAAAACTACAGGAAAAGTAGCCTTTCACATGGCGTAAGGTTTTCTTTTTGGTTCTTCATCCCTCCCTCCGTCCCTCCCTCCATCCATCCACCTGCCCATCCATCCGCCCATCCAAACATTATCTCCTCATCCAGGTCTTCATTTTCACCATTGCCATAGGCAGTTCTCTTCTCCTCTCTTACATCTTCAGAGAGTGAGCAAAATATATTAAGATTATTGGTAATAAGTGAAGCTCATTTCTATTGATATACTCTTTCCTCCTCTCCCAGGGAGAAAAACGTAACCTAATCAGTTCAGCTTAAGAAGCATTTCCTTCTCAGTCAACTTAGGGATTTCTACCTGCCATTCGTCATACATCTGGGTGATTTTTACTTCAAACTTTAGGCAGTTGGTTCATGACACTCATATGAGTGTAGAGGCTCATGTCCTTGCTCGTTGACATCTACCCACTCTACTATCTGCTTATTTTATCCATGATCTATGTCCTTCCTGGTCCCCAGTGATTGGCCTACAATATTTTTGTAACCTTCCCCTCCTGTCTCTGAGGGCACTCAGGCAATTTGCTATCTTTCACCTAACTCTGGCCTCCTTCCCAAGGACGTGAGACAGATAAACATTCTGTCCTCCGACATTCTGCAGCTAGAAAAATTTAAGAACCCAGCTCAGACTCTCTATTTCCCCCACATGCCACCCCACATTCTTGACTATACCTCTGCCAGGCTCTGCAAGGAAATTTTACCAGATTTGGAACCAACCTTACCCCTCATTGGTTGGTCGGGGCAATGAAACTTGTGGCGTTTAGTCATTAGATCCCCAAGCATGTCCTGATATTCTATATTTTGCAATCTCACGATTTTGCCTCTCTCACAGGCCAAAAGATAGGAAGAAGAATTGGGGCTCACATCTCTTTTAAGGACCTCACCCACTTCTAAGTTATGCGTCTCTTCATATCTTATCTCCCCCTGCCCTGCCTATGGGGGTTTTACCAAATTTAGGATGAGAGTAGTAACTCTTTTATTTTTAATCAAATGTTTTTTATTCCATCTATTAGGTCCAATGTATATTTTATGTCCTGAGTCTTTTGGTATTTATGAAACCTCAAAATCATAAGAACATTTGGAAATAAAACCTTGACTTCCAAAATGTATTCATGTTATGAGTTTCAAACGACTATTTGGAAAATCAGAAACCAAGTACTGAGTGTGTATGTGATGCCCAGGATGCGATGTCTATGCAGAGCGAGGTGGGGGGAGGCTTAATGACCATCTCAACTTCCCATCCTACTAGCCCTAGGCTTGGCCCAACCTGAAGTCTTGCCTCATGTCCTATAGCACCCCACCACTTTCACTTTGGGCTCCTGCTTTATCTAATCAATCTCCCATCTGCTGAAACCTGCTGTGTTGCTCTAAGATCCCACCACTTTGAACAAAACTCTCTCTTTTTGTAAGCACCCTTGTCTACGTGGAAAACCGCTATTCATTCTCTCAAATCCCACTCAAGATTTTCTCCCTTTGAAAGCCTTCTTGATAATTCTAACTGAAATTGAACAGTGCCTTACCGCCGAAGCTTCTATTTGGAAGTTACTGGAACCTGTGGTCATTTTTTGCTAACCTCCCTCTCTCTCCCGCACTAGACTGCAAGTATCTAAAGACGTAGGGCTGTGTGATATAGGATATATACCTGCATCTCCATTATCTGTACAGCACATTATACATAATAGCTACTCAGCAGTTAGAGGAAGAAATGAAGGGAGAAAAATAATGAGGGAGTTCTGAAACAGAAGGAAGAATAAGGGGAGAAAAAAAGTTTTGTTTTATGCCTAGGTGTATAAAGTATGAGTAAGTAATAGAAGCTAATATTTGCCTCTAAACTACATTGTACTAACCACCTACTTAGATTATTTCATTACACAAGACACTTTTATGCTCCAACTTCACAGGTGAAGAGTCCAAAAGAAAAGTTAAGCAATTTATCCAATACTCTTCACCCAGGAGATGCTGAAACCAAGGTAAGGATCCAAAGAAAGTTGGTCTTAAAACCCACATCCTTTCCCATCATGCTTTACTGAAAAGGAGCTAAAGCTTAGGTTGCAGAAAATTAGCTTAGTAGCTGACTTAGATGCTGTTCTCATGGCCTTTCGGTTGCCCTTTGTTTCTTCGTGAACTCCCCTTGACTATCCACCTGCCAATGACCACATTTTCTTCCCTCAATTAGGGCTGTTATTTGCTATTTCCTTTTTACAGACATTATAACATAATATCTGGGATCAGAAACCCTGTTTGGAATTATAACTCTGCCATACATTACCTCCTGTGAGTTATTTATCCTTTTGAAGCCTATTTATTCTCCAAATGTAGGTTGTTGTGAAAACCGAAAGAGAGAACTTATAAAGTATCTCATAAATGGTAGTTTTTATTACCATCCTGCACTGAGAGACACTGGAAATGGTGACTGTCCATAGCCTCATGCTGGTACATTCCATGTTCTCTGAGTCTTGAAACTCTGACCGTTGCAACTCTAAGTGATGGATTGCTTAAATTACTGGAGATACTATGAGGAGTTCTTAAGAATCAGGGATACAACTCTGTGGTGCCAGGATGCCTCAAGTGGAAGTGAACTTGTTTGAAGGACATGCAAAAGGTGTTTTAAAACACCAGGCTTCACTACTGAATCCCACAGTTACTCTCCTCTGCCTCCCTGGTAACAGGCAGCACTACGGAAACTCGGTCTTTGACCTACAAGGAAATGGAATTTTTATTTTTATTTTCTAATGGATGAGAAAACACTGGAACTTACCTGTTCTGAGTCAAGCAGGTCCAAAAAAGAAGGCAGGATTGAAGTGACTGAGTATTGTTCTTACCCTCTTTGCGTGACTTTCAGGAGTTTGGGATGGGATGTGAAGACAATTCTTGCCGAAAACAATCACAGAAGTGGTGAATAGGAGTTTCTTGAACTTATGGGATGTGGGATCTGTCTTTAAATAGGGAAATAATGTCAATAGATACAAGGATGAAACTTCGTTTTTCTAGAGGCCAGAAATTGGACCAGTGGTTTACATGATAAGAAAACCAGATCACCTTAAGGAAGAACTCCAATAATGAGGGTTGGATACCAGGTGAATGAACTGATGAAATTCTGAGCAGGGGCAGAGGGAAGCCCCACTTCTAGGAGCCCATCATTTATCAGAAGGACGTGTCCGGATGCCACTTAGATTATCTGGAAGGATCCAGGTCTTAGATAAGCCATTCAGCCATTGACAAGCCACTGTGGGACCCAACGAATCTTACTTAAGTAATCTGAGCCTGTTACCTCATCAGCAAAACACTAGCTTCCAGTTAAATAAGTCTACATTTGCTTTCAGATCTCAAACTCTAGAAACTCAACCAATCCAACTGTCCTCTCTATTATTTTCTGTAGCTCTTCTTTGTATACATTCAAAGAATCTGTCGCAAGTACATTACACTTTCTACTGTTCTATAGAGCCATGTGCTCAACAAATATATGCTTGAGGAAAATAAAGAACCAAACTCTAATCCTCCAAATAAAATATAGTTGGCTTAAAATAGTAGGCTCAATAAGATCATCCTGATGCTAAATCACACTAAAAATAAAATAATAATTCTTCATGATAAACTATAACATCTATGCCAGAATTATGCTTAAGGCTAGCCTACACTCTTATAGCAAAAATGAAAAATTGAAAAGCAATGGTACACCCTAAAATAAATTGGATAATATGGATATTTGAAATGATGAATATTCCCAGCATTTTCTTTTGTTTATTATGTCCTGAGAGTCCACAGTTGATTTCACAGATGATTATACATCACTTTAAATATTGAAGAACCATTTGAAACACTCAAAAAGAAAAAGATAACAGCATTGTTCTTAAGAAATGAGGTAAGGCTGATTACGCTCCATTCAGTACAATAGATTTTATTCAATAAATTTCCAACACAGTAGGAAAAAAGAGATGCTTTTAGTCTACCCACATTAACAGCGGAAGACGTGTCTTTCTATTTTACCGGAAACATCCATTCTTCCTTGTAATGTTTCCAGTTGGTTTCCATAGAGTTCAAAGCAGTTTTGCTCCCTGCGAAAAACAATTGCTGAAGACTAAAGAGCACTGGCCATCCACTTTTGCACTCCTGGAGAAACGAGTGTGGCACATGCCTCTCCCTGGTACACTGTGAGACAGGCATTAATGCTGAGTAATTAACTGAGCTGTTAGCCCCCACTGAGGAGTCAGGAAGTTCTGGTGAATCAATTTCTTCTGAACTAACTTTCATGGGTGGCCATTTGCTTTATATGCGTACACATTGAGCTATTAGGACTTCATCCTGGAGTAAGGGTGAGATGTTGATACAACCCTAGGGTTCGCCAGAGGTTCCTGTGTTCCCTGGAAGGAAGTAATCTCAGGAGCGATGCTAAAATGGAAGGAAGGGGGTGGCTGTTGTGTGACTTTGTGACTCATAGTCTCAGTCTTTTCTTTTTAAATACAGCACAGTCAACTATAGTCACCATGTTCTGCATTAAATCCTCAGAACTTATTTGCCTTATAGTTGAAAGTTTGTAACCTTTAATCAACTTCTATTTCCTACTCCCACCCCCCAGCCCCTGGTAACCACTTTTCTGTCTTCTGTTTCTATAAGTTTGCTTTGTTTTGTTTTGCATTTTTTTCACATTTGTTTATTTACTTATTGTGAGAGAGAGCACAAGCAGGGAAGAGGGGCAGAGAGAAAGGGAGTGAGAATCTTAAGCAGGCTCCATACTCGGTGTGAAAGCCGACGCGGGGTTTGATCTCATGTCCGTGAAGTCATGACCCGAGCAGAAATCAAGAATCAGACGCTTAACCGACTGAGCCACCCACGTGCCCTTCTTTTGTGTTGTTTTTTATTCCACATGTGAGACCATAAAGTATTTGTCTTCCTCTATCTGATTTACTTCACTTACCATGACTATCCATGTTGTAAAACATAGTAGGATTTCTCCTTTCTCATAGATGAATAATATTCCATTGTATACATATACACATTTTATATATATATATGCATTATGTATATATATATATATATATATGGGTTACATATGTACATTTTATATATATATATATATATATAGAGAGAGAGAGATACATACATACATTATATATGTATACATATACACACACAGTAAAACCTTGGTTTGAGAGCATAATTCATTCCAGAAACATGCTTGTAATCCAAAGCACTCATGTATCAATGTGAGCCAATGGTTCTTCTCTCTCTCGCTGCAGGATTGTGGGTGATCGGCTCCCATGCTCAGAACCTCAGTCTCAGACCACAGTGTTTGGCAGAAATCAGGGATTTCCTATGGACAGTTCTTTCCTTTTCTATACAAGAGTACGCTTAAGAATGCTTTGCTTCATTCTAGGCGAGGCTGCCTGCAGATAGAGACCCTCTCCTCTGCTGCCTTATTGCCAGTTACATTAAGTACAGTGTTTGACAAGAGTTTATTAATACTGTACCGTAGTCAAAATCCATGCAAGCATGTACAATGGCCCCCATGCAGAAAAAGGTTGAAAAGAAAAGTGTCAAGAAGAGAGAGATGATTACGGTAGAAGTTAAGAAGAAAATTATCAAGAAGTACGAATGAGGTGAGTGGCCGAAATCGCAAGATTTTATAAGAAGTCAGTGTCTGCATCTTGTCTGTAGAGGCGGAGGAGAACAAGGCAGAAGAATCCCTCACTTCAAATGAGGTTGGGGAGATGTGGAAATGTGGGAAACAGCACAAGATTTTGTAGAAAAGCACCACCCGAATGAGGCTGCATCAGTGTGAGCGGTGAATCTGTTTAACGACAATGCAATGTCACATTTCCGCGAAATCCTCAAAACGAGGCAAAAGCAAGTGTCATTGGATAAGTTTCTTGTGAATGCTGCATGAAAAGAAAAAAGATTCCATGGAGTCAATAGATAGCAGTGATTCCATTAGTGATAGTGAAAGTCGTTCTATACAGTAACCCTCCTCCCGTCTCCCCCACACCAGCCACGAATGTCTTCAAAGGTAAGGGCAGGTTCATTTGTTTATTTTTCTTTATATTTTGTATATTCTTAATATTCTGTGTCATATTATAGTATTGTAATTATTTTTATATGAACATTTTTGGGTTGAGAGACAAATCATCTGAGTTTCCATTAGTTCATATAGGGAAATTTGCTTTGCTATACAAGTGCTTTGGATTACAGGCATGTTTCTGGAATGAATTATGCTCACAAACCAAGGTTTTCATTATATATATATATATATATATATATATATATATACACATATATATATACATATTTATATATATATGTGTATATATATATATGTGTATATATATATATATATATATATATATATATATTTAGGTTGTGTCCATAATTTGGCTATTGTAAATAATGCTGCAATACACACAGGAGTGCAGATGTCTCTTGGATATCCTGTTTCCATCTCCTTTGGATATATGTCTAGAAGTGGGACTGATAGATCATACCGCTGTCCCTAGTGGCTGCACCAATTTATATTCCTGCCAGCCATGCACAAGGGTTTCTTCCACATTCTCACCAACTCTTGTTGTCTTTTGTCTCCTTGACAATGGCCTTTTTAACAGGTGTGTAGTGATACGTCAGTGTGGTTTTCATTTGTGTTTTTCTGATGATGAGTGATATTGAGCACCTTTTCACGGACCTGATGGCCATTTATATGTCTTCTTTGGAAAACATGTCTGTTCAGGTCTTCTGCCCATTTTTAATAAGATTGTTTGTTTGTTTGTTTGTTTTTGCAATTGAGTTGTGTGAGTTCTTGATATATTTTGGAAATTAACTCCTTATCAGATATGCAATTTATAAATATTTTCTCCCAGTTGGTAGGTAGCCTATCCTACCGTTTTGTTGATGATTTCCTCCACTGTGCAGAACCTTGTTAGTTTGATGTTAGAGTGTTCATTTTTATTATTGTTCCCTTTGCTTTTGGTGTCCAATCATTCACAGCTTTTTGTTACTAGTAACAGCAGAGTGGAATGGAGGGGGACCTTGGCTTGCTCAGAATACTTCAAACCATTGGGTTAGCTGAGTTGGCTTGGGCAACTCAAGTAATCCTTTAAGTGTGTTTCTTCATCTGTAGAGCAAGGACAGAACTGCTTAGGAGTTATAGCTCTGGTTAAATGTGGGAAGAATAAACAGAACATCCCGGGCAAATCTTAAGAGTTGTTTCTCAAGAAATACATATTGAAAATAATTAGACACGTGACATGGGTCAGTAGTTTCAAATGTGTGGGTAGAGGGAGAAATGCAAGGAAAAGTTGAGAAGGAAGGGTGGAGGGAGATGAGAGAAGAGGAAAGAAGCAAAAGGAAGGGGAAGAAGGATGGAGAAAAGGGAAGAAAGGAGGGGAGGAACTCCCAGCCGCGTTCTCTAGGATGCTGCTATCTCTGGCCAATTCCATGTAATAGGCTGGCTTCACTTTGGCCAAGAAACGTGTCTCCTCCGACTTGCCAGTAACTATCACCCATCATGAAAGCCTTGCCCTCAGGGTGTGTCTCCCATTCCTTGATTCTCCCAGGACAGGCAGGGCAGTGCCTGACCCAGAACAGAGCCTAATATCTGTCTCTGCATAGACTGTCTTAGTTAAGAGTCATGCTGGAGGAGAGAGATCTCCAAAAGGCAAGGTGAGGAGAGTCGAGTTTGCATTCTTTGGTGCAGCTTAGTAGCTTTGATCCCTGGGAAGGCTCTTAACCTCTGGGGAAATCGCCTAGACGGAGGTTCGTGGGACAAAATAATGGACTGTTGAGTAGGGATACGCAAGGTGCGATCCAAGTTTGTTGTGGTTTGAACCGTCCCCATGGACAGATACGCTGAAGTCCTAACCCCCAGACCTCATTTCAGATGTTACTCATTAAGATAAGGCCATACTGGCATAGCTTGGCCTTAATCCAATATAACTGGCATCCATATAAGAAGAGGGAAATTTAGACACAGACACCACAATGCAGACCCAGGGGAGGCGGGTGAAGACGGAGGCAGTGAGCGGGGTGACGGAGTTGCCAGCCACAGGAGCCACAAACTGCTGGCGACCCGCAGACACTAGGAAGAGAAGAGAGGCATTCTACTCAGGCTCAGAACACAGCTCTGGCGACACCCTGAACGTACAGTTTTACAGAAATGTGAGAGAGTGCATTTCTGATGGTTTAAGCACTTCCCAGGTAGTCCTAGGAAACGAATATGCTAGTTTGTGATTGCTTTATGCTTCCTCCTCCTCCCCAGTTATATTCAGATATGTATGGAGCACCTCCATACTAAGCATTATGCAAGTAATTAGGAGCAAAAAAAGGTAATAACAACTAATACCGATAGGATCTTGCTATATGCCAGATACTGTTCTAAGTGATTTATTTAAAATATAGTACTATGAGAGGCACCTGGGTGGCTCAGTAGGGTAAGCGTCCAACTTTGGCTCAGCTTATGATCTCATAGTTCATGAGTTTGAGCCCTGCATCGGGCTCTGTGCTGACGTTTCAGAGCCTGAAGCCTGCTTCCGATTCTGTGCCTCCCTCTCTCTCTCTCTGCCCTTCACCCATTCGTACTTTGAAGCTCTCTCGAAATAAGTAAACATATTTTTTTTAAATAAAATACAGTACCATGAGATTGATGCTGTTTTCATCCCCAATTTATAAATGAGAAAATGAGAAATCACAGAGAGGTTAAGTATTTTACTAAAGTCACCTGGATAATCAGGATTTTAACCTAGGATTCTATTGGCAATGCACTTAGCCAATCACTCTCAAGATAAATTACACACAGTGTCTGACGTCAAGGAACTAGCTGTGTAGGATCAGAAGACTGCCATACTTGTAAATACTTGAAATTCAGAATTTTGGAGGGCAAAAGTCTAAGTAAATACAGCATATCGATTAAGCCCAGCGAGGGGCGCCTGGGTGGCTTAGTTGGTTAAGCGTCCAACTTTGGCTCAGGTCATGATCTCACGGTCGTGAGTTCGAGCCCCACATCGGGCTCCGGGCTGACAGCTCGGAGCCTGGAGCCTGTTTCGGATTCTGTGTCTCCCTCTCTCTTTGTTCCTCCTCTGCCTCTCTCTCACTCTCTCAAAAATAAATAAGATTAAAAAAAATTTTTTTAATACTAATAACAGGGGAAGACATGGAATTATTGGAGTCCTGGAAGGTTTTTCGGAGGTGGTGATAAATCAGACATTTTTTTACGATATCAAGGAGAGGAAGAGGCATTCCACACTTGAAGCACTGGGCATGTGTGCTGCTCATGAACAGGTGGGATTTCAGAAGACGGGATTTTCAAGAAGGGAGATGAAACCGCACATAATTGGGGCTTCCTCTGTTGTCATCCGGGGTCCATTTAACTGGAGCATAGCAGGGTCAGGACTAAACGGTGGCGAAGAAGGAGCAGAGGTGTTGAATTCAGAGACCTGGATTAGAACAATGTGTACACTTTTTGCTGCTGTATCCCAGAACTTGACCCCAGGGTATGGCTCCTGTCATCCAGGCCTGACTCATCTGTTCGTTCATTCATTCATTCATTCATTCATTCAATACACCTGTATTGGGTATTCACTCTTTGCTGTGTCCTCTTCTAAGAGATGTTTCCAGAGCAAGGGGCAAGCCCTCAAGATCCCCACTGTCTTGGGGCACATGTTTTTGAGCGATGGCCAATTATCAGGGAAGCAAATGCTACCGCATCATCATTTTATCTATTTAATAAAAATGTATTTATTTTAATTCAAGTTAGTTAATATACAGCATAATATTGGTTTCAGGAGTAGAATCCAGTGATTCCTGTCTTGCATCTGACACCCAATGCTCGTCCCAACAAGCGCCTTCCTTAATGCCCATCACCCATTTAGCCCATCCCCCCACTCCCCTCCCCTCCAGCGACCCTCAGTTTGTTTCCTGTCTTTAAAAGTCTCTTATGGTTGGCTTCCCTCTCTGTTTTTATGTTATTTTTTCTTCCCCCCCCGCTCCATGTTCATCTTTTTTTTTGATTCCACATGGGAATGTAATAATAACAATAATTATTATTATTTTATCTAGTGATAGCTACCATGGAGACAATAAACATACAAAATCTCCGTCTCCATCTCAACAGGAGATACTACTATTGATAGGATAGTTAGAGGGGGCTTCTCTGCAGAAGTGACCTTTGAGTTGTGACCCGAAGAATGACACTGGCCCATTCACGTTTAAGATTTGATGCAAGATGATTCTAAACATAGGAAAGAGCAGGTGCAACGCCCTTAGAGAAAAGCAAGCTTGGAATTTTCAAGAAATAAAAAGAAGGCTAGCAGGCCATGAAAGAGAGGCATGACAGCAAGCAGGGACACAGAGAGGGACAAGGCTCACGGTCTGCTCTTGGCGGGAGTTTGTACCTCGTGATGGAGCTGATTGTCAGTCCCCAAGGGATTACAAAGAGGAGATGATGTGGTCAGATTTGCATTTGCAAGAGCTCCCTGGATCGGCAACCCATTATGTCAAGGTAGGAGAGATTGTCTCGAGTCATCGCTGCAGATTCTCACAATGCCAGAATTATGCACTTGATGCCATGCCCTTGACTTTCAGGAACCTGGGAAGTGTCGAGGAAGTCTTTGTGGACTTGACTCATTCTTACAGTAGTAGTAGCATTGAGTTTTGAGCCACTTCTTGTTATATTGAAGGTGCCTAGCTGTATGGAGCTGTGGAGGCAGAGAATGGGTGGCTGCATAAGGGAGAAGGTAGCAGTCACTTTGCTTCCTTTACACTCTTCCCCCATTGCCTAAGCGGTATGGCCAGCCAAGAAGCAGCACCTGTTCAGTTTGCCATGTTGTCCGTCCTACTCACTCCTTGTCCCAGAGCTTCATTCAGCTAGTACTCGTCAAGGACACCTACCTCACTATCGTCCCTGGATCTTACTTGAGTACAGAAAGATTTGGTTGATCTCTTTCAAGTCCAGCTATTGCTCCGGCCCCCATTTTGTTCCTTGGATCTCCGATGTACTCATGCAATTGCTATCTTGTTCACTATCGTCTTGGCCTCGTTCTTAAATTGCCATCATAGGTGGTGACTTCTGATATAAGGAATGGATGCCACCATGGTGCCAGGTAAAGGGACAACAGACATGCTATCCTTTTTTATTCTAGCAGGGATAACAAAAGTAGTGTAAAGAATGATGTCAAAACGCATAACCATTCACCCATTCATGTGGACCAAGAACTCGGCTACATACCACACCAGGCACTGGGGGAAAAATGAAAAATACCGATGTGATCCTTGGCCTCACGGAATTTTGGGTCTAATGGCAGGAGGTGGTGGTGAAAGAGGAACCGGGTAGAGTGTGGTAGGGAAGAATCGAATCAAAGGAGTCAGGCAGGGAAATGAGAATGACTTCAAAGGGAAAGATCCAAATCAATGACCTGAGGGGACCGTGACTCGGTATGATGGACAGACCGTGGAGGTATCCATAAAGGTGCCCTGACATACCAATGTCACGAATGGCACGAACAGGTACCTTTTTATGGTGCCTCTGCTGGGGAACTCATTTGAAGGGGCCGTTAAAGCCCTGGAGTAGACCCAGACACCCATCTTTGAAACTGACCTTGTACTTGCAGTTCTCCTACTGGTAGAGTCCCTGAGGGGCTCCCCCCACTCCATGACCTGGGATGCCTTCCCTAATCTCCTCATAATGCCTTTTATTCCTTTAACTGACTACAGAGTGCTCTGAGTCCTAGACATTTGAAGCAAGATGATTCCTGGCCTCTGGTCTCGGTTGTCTTAGTTGAGGCCCCTCCATGTCTCCCTCTTAGGTTGTGCTGACAGCCATGTACCATGCTGGCTGCCTCCTGGGGACAGATGCTACCCGCCACAGTTCATGAATTCTGTCTTCTGATTGGCATTGACCATATCGTTTCTGCCTGGTCTCTCCTCCCTGCTTGCTTCCTGCTATATTCATAGTCCCTGGCCATGGTCCCCCCTTTCTGGCCCAGCACACATGTGTCGCCCCAAACACGAACTAAGCTTCACTTTCCCATCACCACGGTCGTTACAGCTGCACAATTGTTATTATTCCCCATTTGACTTAGAAGAAAAAATGTGCTTCTAATTTTTTTTCTCTAAATATTTTCTGGGTTGTCTTACACTTTTGCAGGGACCCTCTGGGTAGAAGTCAAGGCAGTGTATTTTCAGTTTCAGTTGCCTGTTCTCCAGTCACCAGGAAAACACAAATAAAAACACTGGGCGTCTATATCCCACTATCAGAGATGATTGACAAGTGTGGGGAAATCCTCAGATGGAAGGTTAATCCATGTCAATTTGGACTTCCAGTTAATAATAACGATTAATGAGGTGCTTCCCTCTTTGCCTTATCAAAGAAATTGCAGATGGCTAGGTTAGACAGCTGGGGACTGAGACGTACCGTGAGCAGAAACTTGTCTATTTGCTCCGATAAAGCTTCGCGATCCCAGTACAGAGCTCATAAGAGCTGATGATTTAGCAGCAGCAACCTTTCTCTCTGCTGACTAAAACTGAAATCCGAAAGATGAATATTGGCCCCTGGGCCATGTATCTTTGAAAGATACTTCCTTTAAAGAGTAAAGAAATTATTCAAAAATGTAAACCAAGCTCTGCTTTCCCAAGTGTTTACATAAATCAATATATATCAAATGGCATGCTATTATATATGAAAAAGGAATGTGTCTTGTTCTTGAAGTATAGAGTGCCAGATGATATGTGTAAGCATGGCTTTACATATCACTTCTTTGTTTATCCATCCAAGAGATGAAAATATTTATATTCAACAAGGAAGCAGAATATGATAGTTTCAATGCAGGAAATCGCTACGTAGGAAAACACAAATGGATGCAAAAGAAGGGATTATTTGCTTTATTTGGGCTAGGCATAAAAACTCATACACAATTGAAGAATCCAGAACTCTGAAGTAGAAGTCTTACTCCTGATGTAGAATCAATCACTGACCTGTCCTTCTATGTACTAACTACCTCTCAAACCTGTCCCCTGTTTGCCACCCAGCTGTCAATCCCTGAGCTCAGCAATGTGTCGACTCTTCCTTAGACCAGAGGGAATAAACTTAGTGTTTTGACAGATGCATAACAATTCCCCCAAACTGTAGGGCTTGTAACCGTGCAGGGGTCACTAGTGACATAGGATCAGTATCATTTTGTTTTGCCATATAATAATATCTTAAAAGCACATCACTCACTATTGCCAACGTTTTGTACAACAGGTGATAGGAAAAAAAAGTGGAAAAAACAAGTTTAGAACAATTTCAAAATGTATTCTTTTCAATTGAATGCACCGATTTTCATTAAAGAAAAAGAATTATGGGTTATCTTTATTCCTTCTGCCCGGCCAGAGGTCTGTGCAAGCATCCTCAAGGAGCAGCGGGGTCAAGCAAAGCCTTAGATTCTCACACGGTCTCTAGGGAGTCTTTCTATCCCCATTTCTCTCTCTCTCTCTCTCTCTGGGTCCTCGTTGCCACTTAAGCAAAAATAGTCTCCTTCGGTATAGAAAGTGCTAGCTTGCTTAAGACTCCCCATGGCTTGGGGCTCCTGGGGGGCTCAGGCATCCGACTTCGGCTCCGGTCATAATCTCATGGTTTGTGGGTTCGGGCCCTGCAGCCCTGCATCGGGCTCTGTGTGAACCCCACCTCTGTGCGAACCCCGCATCGGGCTCTGTGCTGACAGCTCAGAGCCCGGAGCCTGCTTCGGATTCTGTGTCTCCCTCTTTCTCTGCCTCTCCGCCGCTCACACCCTCTCTCTCTCTCTCTCTCTCTGTCTAAAAAATAAACATTAAAAATTTAAAAAAAAAAAGACTCCTTATGGCTCGCCATCATCTTCAAAATGAAGTTTCTATTTGTCTTCCTTTTCGTTTCTTTCTGAAAACAGACAGACTTTCTAGGTTCTGGAGTTCTGTCTTCCTGGGGGTTCGCCTTCCTTCTCTTCCCAACATGCACTGCGTGTGGTCCTGCGAGCCAGACTCACCTAGACCCTAAGCAGGCATGCTTTGTCACACCCTTCTACTTTTGCAGATGCTTTGTCCTCTGTCTGTTCCCACATGAAAACCCCTCCCTAGCCTTCTAGTCTCCAGGCCAGTGCTCCCTCTTTACCCTGAGTCTCCAGGCTGCATTTTCCTCATTCATTCAACGAATACTCGTTGAGCCCCTGAGGTATGGCGGGCAGAGAGAGCATAAAACGGAACAGGTAAACCCTCCGCCCATATGGAACTTATATTCTTACATCTTTCTTCGCCCGAAGCTGCCACCACATCGTACGTACGATGCCAATATAGTACGAGGCTGTGTGATTTGGTTTCTAAACCAAACCCTTTGAGAGGAGATGGGATACTATCCATAGTTATTAGGGAACAACAGGTGTTGTCCTGTCACACCATCCATGGCAACCTGGGATGTTTGCCAATCCAGCTATGGAACGTGTCATGATTCGTTAGCATCTTGCACCTTCCTGAGAGTTCTGCGTGCATTGTACCCAGCGCACCCCATTGGGAAGCACACCCCGTTGACTGATTTACCAAATGAGTCGATTCATTTGGCAACGAAGAAATGAGTGGACAAATAACCACAGCTGTCTAACTTGGCCAGTGTGGATGCTAGCACGTCCTTACGGCAAATCATCCGCTACTAACCAGAGCCCTTTCATCGGTTACAGATGACGAAGGCACAACTCGCACGAAATTGGGAGAGAAAAAGGGATGTGCCTGGAAATCCAAGAAGCGTTAGCTTCAGGTATGGCTAGATATGGGAGTTCACCTAACGTGATCGGGTTCTCTCTCTCGTCCGTTTTCAGCCTTGCTTCTCTCTGCTTGGCCTCATTCTGAGTCTCCCTGTATAGAATCAGGCTGGCCCCTAGAAGCTATAGACTTCCTGGATTGTGACAGCTTATGATCCCAGAGAGAGAGACAGAGAGAAATTTTATGAAGAGTTCCAGCTGAGGTTCTAGGGAGGGCTTTGACTGGCCTGGTTTGGATAACCTGTTTGTTCTTAAAATGGTACTTAAAAAAAAAAAAGCATTGCTTACTATTTACACAGCACTTATTTTTTATGTGAAGAGTTGCCTTAAATCCTCAGCATGGCCTCTCTCTTTTGCTTCTCACAGCAACCCTACATGCCAAGCATTGTTGCTTGAATTTCACAGAATTAGTGGGATTCTCTCAGGGTGGGAATAGAATGATTCTCAAAGGAAATTATTAAAAAAAATGGTTTCCCTCTGCCCCAAGAAATTGCTCAAATGCCACTTTCACCCACATATTCCAGGAGGTGTTGACTACATGAGAAATGTGTACATCCTTTCACAGTTGATTAATGCAGTGCACCCACACCAAGCTTGCATTCTCCCCACTCTCTCTCTGGAAGGCTCGTCTATACCTCTTCTACCCTCATGAAGAGAAAATCCAGGACTTGGCACCAGGGGTCAGACAGCAGGTGTTGGAGTCGAGCTTCCTCACTTGCCCTCTGTGAGCTCTTGATGTACATAGTTCATCTCTTAAGCCTCAGTCCCCGCATCCATATAATGGAGATACTCAAAGGTTATGTGAACACAAAATTAAGTGACATAAACAGTACCTACCACAGCACTGAGTCTAAGGGCTTGTTCAGAAACAAGCACTTGTCAGCTGTTGTTAGAACCAGCTTTGGGAACGCATGATCTGTGGGATCCGGCAGAGAGCCTGCTTCTCAGACACGCACCTTGCTTGGTTTAATGACCAGCCGTCACCTTCTTGAAATTCTTTTTTCTTATGTTTATTTATTTATTTTGTGAGAGAGAGAGAGCGCGCGCACGCGCGCGAGCACGTGTGTGCACGTGTGTGAGTAGGGGAGGGGCTGAGAGAGAGGGAGAGAGAATCCCAAGCAAGCGCTGCAGTCAGCCCGGAGCCTGTTGTGGGGCTCAAACCCGTGAACCATGAGATCATGACCTGAGCCCAGATCAAGAGCCTGACACGTACCCGACTGAGCCCCCCATGTGCCCCCATCTTCTTGAAATTCTTAATAATTTTGTCTTTGGACTGGTGTTTTGTGGGTGAAGACCAAGGGCACAACACGGTGTGCGCATGAGCAGAGGAGGTAAATGTGGCACGTGCACGCTATTCCTTGCCCCCCATTTGCATGTAGCGCTGCCAGCCTCCGTGAACACAGAATTCTGGTGGACCCGCGCTGCGTGGGAGTTCAGTGAGACTCCAAGTCAATGTCAGGCAAGGGTGTCGCGTCTCTGCTTGAATAGAAGGTGCTGGCAGCTCAGAACTAGGCTTTGTGTTTGAACCAGAACTCGCTTCGAACAGAAACAAGGCAAGGTCGTTCAAAGAAACACAAAAGACCAAGAACCGTAGAGCGCACGTCCTTTCCTACTGCGTCCCTTCCTTGAATTAGCCCACCAGTCCCACTGAAAATGCTGACACAGAAGGAAAAGGAAGATGGGGCCATCCAGCCAGCCTTTCCCTACTCATCAGGGAGGCAAAGAAGAGTGCTGGCTGGGTGTGCGAAAGAGGATAGCTGAGCTGACTCCATTCACCATCCCGACTGTTGGGATAAGGATGGGGTACACATGCACGGAAGAGACAGAAGAATTGTAAGGGACAAGTTGTGCAATTTCAGCGTTTCTGATTATGAGTCAACGCTCTTGTCCATGCACTTGAGACTGGCACTGCACGTTGCGGGGCTGAATGGGAGACTTCAGGCTGGTAATTGAGAATTTTAATTTTTATTGAGCGGGAACGTCACTAACTGTCAACAAAAGCACCGTGACAACTTGAGAGAGAGGCCACGGAAGAAAAGGGAAAGGTTTCCTTTTCACTTCTTTGACGGTATTTCTACTTCTGTGTTTTGAACAAGGGATTCATAGTTTCACTGGGCGCAGGGCCCTCGAAGCATGTAGCCACCCCTGGTTGTGTTACATGATGGCCGCCCTGATTACTTGGTCCAAATCAATCTCTCTCTCTCTCTGTCTGTCTCTCCTCTCTCTCTGTCTCTCTGTCTTTGTTAACCTGGTACCAGCTTTTTTCAATTTCTTGTTTAGCACAAGCCCTGGCGTGGCTTGTATACAGTCGGGTCTTTTCCGTTAGACGGTGAACTCCTTGGGGCTGAGAATCATGTTTTGTTCCCTTGCAGCCCCAGGGCTCTGGCTTAGCTGCCGGCCGGCCGGTGCTACTCGTCAATTAAAACGTTTTGAATTGAATCATGGGCCTCTTTGGGAACTGTGAGATCCGATGTGAATTTCTCCGCGGGGGCTCACCCTCCTTGTTGCACTTTGATTGAATTCAATCCGATGCCCCAGAAGCATCAGGACGTGGCTTTGCTCAGGCAAGTTTTCTTCTGCATTTTGATGTGGGCTTCAGATCTCCAGAACTCAGGATGATATGCAGATTTCATTGGCTGCCCCGGGGAGGGACCTCCTTTCCTGGGGCGGCCGGTGTATTGCTCCCCAACCCCAAACCGCGGGCAGTTCTCTGGTTTCTTGCTTTCTCTGAGCCAAGCCTTTGGTCTGGTGAGTAGCCCAGCAGGCATCAGAGGGCTCTTTCTTTCTCTCTTAGCAGAAAGTGGAGCCGGCTGCTAAGAATAGACTGTGTGCTCTGGAGGCTGGGTCTCTAACCTGTTCCCTGCTGGAGGGGTCCTTGGAGTTAGAAGTGACTAGCACAAACACGGAGCAAATGAGGCTGTCTGTCACCCTCGGAGTAAACTCTGGAGTCCTCGCTGTGACCTTGAGCCCACTGTGATTTGGCCCCTGACCTCTCTCGCCACAGCCCCGTACCAAGCCCATGCCCTGGCGGATGTGAACATCGAAAGCCCCCTGCCCACTCTTCTGTAGCAGGCCTGGCTGGCTCACGCGTACTCAGAATGACCTAATTTCCCTTCACCATCCCCCCGCCCCACCCCCAACTCAGCTTATTCACTCTTTTGCCTAATTTCTCCTTTAAGGCCCATCTTAAGCATAAAATACGGTTATTTATTTGGGAATACAAAAGAATCCCTTTCTCAAGCTTGTCCTAGAGGGAAAAACATAATTAAAAAACCCTATGTGTGCTATAAAAGAATGAAAATCAAATAGAACCAGAAGGAAACACAGGTGTATGATTTTGTGACAGGGAGTCTTTCTATGCATGATTTCGAAGGCAGAAATCAGAAACTAAAAATGCCACACATGAAACATAGAAAACATTTAAGTGTGCATGTTAAGGCATAACATACAAAGTTTAAAAACAGGAACATTTGCAACAATTTGCCTTCGTACATGGAAGGATGAATACCCTCCGTTTATACAACTCATGGTGGGAAACATCCCCACCGAACCAGCATGAAAGGGTGATTTACAAAAGAAATACAATAAATGTTTAAAAAAAATCACATAAAAAGTTTGTCTTAGAAGACACGAAAGAAATACAGGTAAAATCTACCAAATCAGTTTGGCAAAGATTTTTTTTAAATTTGTTTAATGTTTATTTATTGTAGACAGAGAGAGACAGAGCATGAGCAGGGGAGAGGCAGAGAGAGGAGGAGACACAGAATCCGAAGCAGGGTCCAGGCTCCAAGATGTCAGCACAGAGCCATACGTGGGGCTCGAACCCACAAACCATGAGATCATGACCTGAGCTGAAGTCGAACGCTCAACCGACTGGGCCACCCAGGGGCCCCAGTTTGACAAATATTTTTAAATGATACCATCTATGGTGCAATAGACTATATTCAGCAAATAGTTCTTTCCTTGGTACTCCATTGATTTGGGTTTGCCCTGTTATTAGGTGTGTTGATTATACATCTTTGCTCCTTGATGGGAGACTTGACTATATGACTCGATTCAATCAATTAATTAAATTTAATCATCTGAAGGATATTAATGTAACATTGGCATAGCATGTGTTCATATGGTAGAGATTATACTGTTGCACACCTCCTTTCCATGATGAGAAGAACATTCCCCAGGTACCTGCCGGTTCGGATACCTGAGTGGTTAAGAGACAGTGGAGCAAATCTAAATCTGTCTCAGATCTTGGAGCCCAGCTAAACTAAGCCCCGTCTCGTCTCGTCTGACCACACTCCAGCCAATACAGAGCCATGTGAGCAAGAAATAAATTCTACAGTGTGAAGCATGCCACTGAGCTCAGGATGGTGTGTTACACAGTATCCTTGAACAAAACCTACCGGAAATAATGTTTGGTATTGGTGAGAATGTAGACGAATGTTGTTGGCCATTCTAATGAGAGAACTGAGAAACAGGAAGGAAGAAAGGAAGGAAGGAAGGAAGGAAGGAAGGAAGGAAGGAAGGATGTAAGGAAAGAAGGAAGGAAAGAAGGGGAAGGAGGGAGAGAGGGGGAGGGAAGGAGGGAGGGAAGGAGGAAGGAGAGAGGGAGGAGGGAGGGAGGGAGGAAGGGAGGGAGGGAAGGAGGAAGGAAGGAAGGAAGGAAGGAAGGAAGGAAAGAAGGAAGGAAAGAAGGGGAAGGAGGGAGGGGGGAAGGAAGGAGGGAGGGAAGGAGGAAGGAGGGAGGGAGGGAGGGGGGGAGGGAGGGAAGGAGGAAGGAAGGAAGGAAGGAAGGAAGGAAGGAAGGAAGGAAGGAAGGAAAAATTCTAAAAAGTTGGGAGGAGGGAAGAGGGAGAGAGAAAGGAAGATAATTTCATGGTGAATTTCTTTTTTATGGAATTGCTATGCCTAAAATAGTCAGGTAGAAGTTATAATAGAAGCAAATATCAAAACCAAGTAATCGAGCAAAAGGATAAAGCAGAAACCAGAGCCACGTTATGATTATCATGTCCACAGCGATGACATTGGTGAAGGTGATAACTTACATTCATGTGGCATTTTTCAGAATAAAAAAAGCTCCTCACGTGGCTGTCAAAACTCTAACTTCTTCCTATTTTACGGATGAAGAAACTGAGAGAAGCTGATGGCTTGCCCAAGGTCATAGGTGGTCCCAAGATTTGACCGAGGGCTCTCTCACTCCTAAGGGAGTACCTTCAGCGTCGCAGGTGGCTGGCTCGCAGTCTGTCTGTGTGACCAGTGGATGTGATTTCCTGAAAGAATCCAACTTGTTATGCTCCTTTTCCAAGCTGGAGAAATGGAGCTCGTCGGCAATCACAGCCGTACAGACGGTCCCCACTTAACAATGGTTCAACTTACAATTTTTTGACTTTACAACGATGTGAAGGCAACATGCCTTCCATGGAAACTGTACTCCGAGTTTGGAACTTTAACATTTATTTATTTTTGAGACAGAGAGAGACAGAGCATGAACGGGGGAGGGTCAGAGAGAGAGGGAGACACAGAATCCAAAGCAGGCTCTGGACTCTGAGCGGTCAGCACAGAGCCCGATGCGGGGCTCGAACTCACGGACCGCGAGATCATGACCTGAGCCAAAGTCGGAGGCTCAACCGACTGAGCCCCCCAGGAGCCCCGAGTTTGGAATTTTTATCTTCCCCTGGGCTGGCGGTAGGATCCTCTCGCATGCTGCTGGGTGATTGCAGCAACCTCAGCTCCCGGTCCGCCACGCGATCAGGAGGATAGACGGCCGACCCATCGACAGCCGTTCTGGGACCATACGACCACTTTCTGTCCCGCCCTCAGTAGAGAAGTCTATAAATTGGCATTGAGAGAGAGAACCTGGGTGGCTCGGTTGGTTAAGCATCCGATTCTTGATTTCGGCTCAGGTCATGATCTCCCGGTCATGAAATGATGCCCTGTGTTGGGCTCCACGCTGGGCATGAATGGAGCCTGCTTGGGATTCTCTCTCTCTTTCTCTCTCTCCCTCTGTCTCTGCCCCTCTCCCCCAAAATAAATAAATAATAAATAAATAAATAAATAAATAAATAAATAACACTCCTTTAGAACACTGTTATGGAAGAGAGTTTGTTGTGAGACGATTTTGTCCAACTGTAGGCTAATAGAAGTGTTCTGAGCCTGTTTAAGGTGAGCTAGACTACCTTCTGATGTTCCGTGGGTTACAGATGGAGTAAAGGTATTTGCCACTTACAATATTTCCAGTGTGCCGTGGGTTCATTGGGATGTAACCCCGCCGTAAGTCTAGGAAGGTCTGGAATGATTAAGCACTGTTGGTTTCGGAGACCTGACTTCAGAGTTTTCTCAGATCTCGTCTATGCCCGTTACGGGACGCTGCCCAGGATATTCCTTGTGAAAGGATAGTAATTTCTCATTATTCAAAGGACTTGATTAAGGGGCCTTTCATCAAAGGGTTTTAAGTACTCATTGGACTCCCTTCCAAGGTGATGAGTATATTTACAGAGAGAACCGGACAGAGCAGCATGAAGACAGTGGATGTTTGACGCACTGGACCAGGGACGTTGCTGCCCACGTGGAGAAACGATGGTAAACTGCAGTGTGCTTCGAAAGTTGCAAGGGACTGGTTTGTACTCTCATCTCTGTCCTGCGGCTGGTAGTGTTTGCAAAGATTGAAAGTCTTTTGAAGCCAGTTTCTTTTTAAGGATTTAAGAACCCTATGAAAGTTTTCGGTCAGACAAGCCTGAGCAGATAGTATCTGCAGGGGTAATCTACCCACCCTGAGAGGAACAGCTACGGAGAGCGGGGAAGGTTGGTGGATGTGGGTTAGGAGCCTGGGTTCAGGTTGTACCACTTACCAGCTCTGGGAGCTCGGACGTGTCTTTTAATCTCTCGCAGGCGTCCTCTCCTTTCTTCCTTCTCTTCTTCCATCCCTCCGACCTCTTGCTAACATTTATAGAAATTCTTTTGTGTCATGTAAAGGTGTGTTTGTGCGCTCGCGTGCATGGTGTACAGAAACCTCAGTCAATGGGAGGGTCCTTGATTTTGATCACACGAAGGAAAAGTCCAGAGAGCTGAGCTGCCGTAGGACTGAGGGCAGGGCTATAAAGCCATGTCTTTGTAGGTCCGGTTTTCTTGGTTCTGTCGACAGAATGTTCTGCACTTGAACTTCACCCGGTGCCTCACTGGTGATAATCTCATGATCACAATGTCTCTGCAGGACACAGATTCCTCCTATTCCATTTCCCCCATGGAGAGGAGGCTATTTGTGTGTTTCAAAACATTTGAACATCTTAAGCCTAGAATCTCATTTTGAGGCTCTCTTTTCTGGTGCCACCTGTGGTATTAATTACCGTGTCTGGCAGAGTCCCAAGAGCAAAGAAAAAAAAAAAATGGCATACTCCACTGGGACGTTTGAGGAGCTATCAGGAAAGGGACTCATTGCAATGACGTGGTCATAGTTTTAAGGTTCACTTCGGGGTGCCTGCAACAGGGGGGAGCCAGAACGAGGGGAGGGAGCAGCCCTGACTTCCAAAGAGGGAATTGTATGGAAAGGGCCACCTGCCAAAAGCCAGGGCTTTGGTAGAGGCAACCCAGCCCCAAAGGAGTCAGGGAAGTGAGACCTCCAACTTCACCCTCTCAGTGGTTCCAGTGCCTTACCACTGCTGCCCTCCCCTCTCCCCCAAAATATGCCCCCCCACACTCCAAGCCCAAGGGCATGGCTGCCCCAAAAGACAGACCATTCAAAGCAGCCTCTCAGGACGCAGAGCTGGTGGAGAAAGGCAGGGTTGCATGTGGTGCCTCACCCAGTTTAGTGGTAATCTGGGCTTTGCTCTGTGATAAATGGCTAGAAAAAGTAGAGGAGTTTGCTGCGTGAGCCAGGTACGCGTAGAAGGTTGTCTGGGGTTTCAAATATATTATGTGAAGAATACAGAACAAAATGCAAGTGTTCAGCCAGGAGGAAAAGAAAAAGAGCATGGATGTGGGGTCTAAACAGCTGTTAGCCAATTAAAATAAGAAGTTGGCAGTGATTGTAAACTGAGTTGCAGGAACGCGGTAGGACCCAGGAGACCCAAGAATGAGCTGGAGTCCTCGTCTTTGGGAGCTGCTTGGTAAGCGAGTGATTAAACGAATTGCAGACGGGCTAAGAGAATGACATTGGAGAAATGGGCTGCTGATTCTCAGAGTGACAGAATTAGGCTCACCTTTTCTGGCGGGACATGGGTAGAGAGTTTACTGCCTCCCAAGAACTTAGAAACAAAGGAGATAAATTGCCCTCCGAGAATGAAATCCACATTCGGTGGGTGTGATTTTCTGCCTGTGGTGAGGGGAAAGCCAGCCTGGAAAGGTGAGCCGGTAAAGGCCGGGACCAAATGTGTCAGCCACATACTAAGGGTTTGTTATGTGCCTGTCGGGAGATCGATGGTTTACACACGTGGGGTCTTTTAATCTTTACAACAGCCCTGTCCTTCAGCTCTATTATTCCGATTTTATATACGAGGTACCTGAATCCTATAGAGGTTAAATCACTTGCCCATACTTTCACAACAAGTTAAGAGGCCGAGAAGCAAGCTCAATGCACATCTGTCTGGATTCAAAGCACGGTTCAGAGAGGCGGAGCTGGAAGCCATTGTGATTTAATAATAACCTGGTGAGCATGATTTCATCGAAAGTATGATAGTCTGTCCTGTCTCCTTCCTTCGTCTTCTATATACCAATGCTTGAACGTGGCGGAGTTTTATTTTCCACAAGGCAAAGATTGAGAACCCATGGTGCCGTGGGTTGAACTTTAGCTCCCCATAGATACGTTCACCTGGAACAAGGAAGGCACCCATATTTGGAATAAAGGCCTTTGCAGATGGAGATAATGTAAGAGTATCAAGGTGAAATCATCCTGGATTAGGGTGTCTCCAATGGCAGTTGTCCTTGCAAAAGACATAAAGGAGATGACAGAGAAAGAGACACAGGGAAGAAGCTCATGCGACATGCAGGCAGAGAATGTAGGGATGTTGCCATAAGCCAAGGAACACGGGAGCCCCCAGGAACTGGAAGGGGCAATGGCGGATTCTCCCTCGGGTCTTCAGGGGCAACGCGGCCCTGCTGACATCTTGATTTCAGATTCCGGCCTCCAGAAAGGTGAGAGGAAAGAATTTCTGCTGTTTTAAGCCACTCAGTTTTCAGTAATTTGTTATGGCAGCCGGAGGAAACTAATGGAAGAACTTTGAGGTCACTAAATGGATGCTCTTCTGCAGGGAAGATAGAGGAAGGGAAGATTCATCATCTTATTCCTAGAGCTTATTTCTCTACGTAACTTGAACTTTTTACCTACCACGTGACCTTTGGACAACTATTATAGAACCTGGAACGTAGTGGTTGCTTAATAAATATTTATGAAGGGGACACATGCCAAACATTTTGTCATTAGTCACTCTAAGTGTTATCTACTAAATATTGGGCACCCGATATGTCTCAAGCACTGGCCTTGGAGCATCACATACGTTTTCCCTCAACTTGACCAGAACACTGCGAGACAAGTATTGGTATCTCCATCGTACTTCTGAGAAGACCAAGGCTTCTAGAGGAAAAATGCGCTGCCCACTCCTAGTTAATGGCAGGGGGGACACAAAACAGGTGTATCATTCCAAGGCCACCATCCTAACCTCTCCATTGCAATGGGGCCCATCTGATCATGGAAAAAATGTGCCCGATGGAGAGAGGATACGTGGTTGGCTTGAGACAACACCAGCTTGAAAGCCACATCCTAAAAAAGTTTGGGTTTCGGTGAGGAAAACCCACTCTGATCTTCAGGTCATCTTCTGACATTACTATCACCTCCTTTTCTAACCGTAAGCAAGGACTTCAGCATTTAGAGCCAATCCAGCAGCTGGCGGGTGGGGGTGGGGGGTGGCCTGTCTCAGCAGGCAGTGAGGTCCCTCTTCCTGGAGGCTGGTGGCACTAGAGGCAAACTTGGACAGCTAACCCCAGAGTTCTGACATTCTTTGATTCTTTGAGACCATCTCAGGTAGCTGCTTAAAGGATCAAAGTACATAGTGGTCGTACAACAAGCTTTGACAAGCTCTCAGCTATAGGAGAGAATAAATATTAAATAAGTTGGCATTTAAAAATGGCTCCACACACTGCCTCGAATAGAGTACGCATTTCATATCTTCTGCTTAATTATCAACTTTGCTAAAGCTCTTGAAAGCAGTTTAGTATTTGAAAACATTTGAACATTAGACTATCGGCTTAGGTAAGTTACATAAATCCTTTGAGCTGCATCTGGGAGAGTTAAATGAGATAATGTTTGCAAATCCTCAACATCATTTTTGACGCCTAGCAAACATGCAATAAACAGTCGCGATTTTGGTCTTATCTTAAGAGATGGGCTGCATAATATCTAGGAGAGAAAGCCTGAACAAACTGTTGTTTCTGTTTTTGTTTTTGCTTTAAACCTTGCCTTTGAAGAATATTCATGGCCAGGAAGCAGCGCTCAAGATGTAATGTAAATCGGAGAAAGCAGCATGCCAGAAATGCAGAGATTTGTAGAAATTATGCAACATTAATTTTGCAACAAAATACTCATATTTGAAGCTGACGCTTAGTAATGTAATATTGGGATGTGTAGGCATCTCTGTGTTTATAACTATATGATCACGTACATAATCTACCGATGGATTCTTACATAATAAATGCAAGTGTTCACATAGAGGTGTATCTAATTCAAAGAAATTTATTAATTGCTTATAATGTCTGCAAGGCAATTTCCCTTAAAAAATACTTCCACATAAATAGTGTGATGCTTGCAGGTAAAGTTTAATATTTGTGGTAAAATGGAACGTGATACATCTGCTGTGTAACAATTAAAAGTATGCCTATCAAGAATCATTCCCTTTAAGAGTGGTTACAGGACACTTAAAATGTGCTCATTAGCATAAAGATTGGGAGAAATTAACATTATTGGAGACGGGACTAATGATCAGGATGGTTAGGAATAGCGTGTGGTTATCTACCACTTTTGTATCGATATGGCAAACTCTGCTGCCTTCGGTCTTCTATGCAACATTTGAAGCCCAGGGTCCCAGTGGTCCGAAATCTGCATGGCATGCAGGGTTATTATTCGAGCCAGCCGCGTGCCCAGTGGACACTGAATCTAAATATCTGTGTTTCCACCTTCACTGGTGGGTGTCAGTCTGACGGCTCTGGGGGAGGGGGAGCAAGAGTGAGAGTTCCTCAAACTACAACAAAAAAATTAGAGACATTGTTTTTGTGCCTCTGTGCAAATACTCGCTCCGTGTCAAGCGGAATTTTGTAGAACCCTTGCTTTAGTCTAACAAAGCACCTGGTGGTGAAATCAAAGGGGGTGGAACATAAACTCTTCTGAATTCGCAGAGAAGAGTGCTATCGACATATATGTACCAAACATGTGTCAATTAACATATGTCATATATACCATAAATTCTGGAAATCTAGATAATATTATTTTATCAAGCATTATAACATGCTGTAAATTAATCGTTTGTTATGCATTTGCCTATGTTTCAAGACTTGATCACCCTGTGTGTATATATGTATATATACACATACACAACACACATTCTCTACAAACACACATAAGAGCTGGAAGAGAAAGCATCAAACTGTCCCCAGAGATTACCTCTAGGTAATGTTAATGTTCTTCTCCATCCTTTTTTTTTATTTTCTAAATTCTCTTCAATAAATAATGCAAACAATTTATAATAAAAATGCAATAAATGCTATAAAAATCTGCGCTCACACTTTACTGTTGTAGATTTGCTCAAAGGAAACAGATGGCTGCTAGCCCTGTAACATTCTGTCTCCTAAAATTAGAGCCAAAGACTCTGGTATGATCCATTGCACGAAATGGATTCCAGATTGAAAAGTGCAAGTAGATACAATTGCAAAGCATTAACCTAATCTGTAGGAGTTGAGGTGAATCCATCACCCCCAATCATTTATTCAGTCATATGTATTGAATGCATATAGTTTAGGAGACAGAGACATTCCTGCTCTCACGGAGCTTTCCCTTGAGTGAACAATCCCAGTTGCGATTAACACGTACAGTGCCGGTGTCTCTTTCTAGATGAAAGTTCCATAAAGGCAGAGATCCATGTGCTTTGTGCACAGTTGATCTTATAGGTCTTCCCCCAGCTGTGTCCTTGAGCAGGTGCAAAATAAATACTAGTCAAGTTGAAATGGAAAGGATTTAGTAATGAAATTAAAACCAATGGAAATCAGTTCACCAGATTTTTTTTTTAATTTTTTTTTTCAACGTTTATTTATTTTTGGGACAGAGAGAGACAGAGCATGAACGGGGGAGGGGCAGAGAGAGAGGGAGACACAGAATCGGAAACAGGCTCCAGGCTCTGAGCCATCAGCCCAGAGCCCGACGCGGGGCTCGAACTCACGGACCGCGAGATCGTGACCTGGCTGAAGTCGGATGCTTAACCGACTGCGCCACCCAGGCGCCCCTAGTTCACCAGATTTTTGACTGCCTGATGCCAGGCACCTGGCTAAGATTCAAGAGACGAGCAGCACCTAGACCCTGAGATCCCAAAGTTCATGTCTTCCCTGAAAAGTCATGACACAATGTAAAATGACAGTTATACACACTTATACACAGTTATACACAATTAGCTAAGTGGAGGGAGAGGCTGATTACTCAAAAGTGAGAGATCGTGAAAGATATCGTCCGGAAGGTTATCCCAGAGCTGGGTTATTAATGAATAAGAGTCAGATGGGTGAAGGAGGGGGTGGAAGGAAATTCCAAGCAGGAAGAAGTAGCATTTGTCCACTGCAGTGGCAGTTAAAAAAAACCACGGTGAATCTTCGCAATTGGCCATTTAGACCGATCAGGGCAATGGAGGGTTTGCAAGACACGGTAGGGAGCTAGACTGTTGCCATACTGCAGGCGATAGGGAACCATGGCAGATTTATGAGCACAACAGTGATTGATGAGATATATTTGTGACATTCTTTGGGGAAAGGGAGTACAAGAATGAGTGGAGGGTAGCAAAAGTAGTGAGTCCGTTGGAGCAGGAGATGGTGAGCCAAGGTTGTGGGAAGAAAAGGAGTGAATAGAATTAAGGAATGTTTCTAAAGTCACAGTGATGTAATCTGGTGGCCTCGCTCACTCATTCCACATACATTAATTGGAAAAATAGCTTGAAATGTATTAAAGTCAAGCTGTTCAAGCCAATCCAGGTTATTGGAGAAAATACTTCAGAAAATGTCCTGTCAAAATAGTACTTCGGTAACACACTTTATGAAGTGAATTTTACATCCAGATACTGAATCGTGTCTAGTCTTGTTGCATAATAATAGCAACGTCAACACAATTATGTCTCATAATATTTATAACCATAAAACTCAGTTGATTCTCTCAAGATGCTAGGACTGATAAAGGTAAATTGTAATTATCACCATGTGGAAGACAGCATGAGGAAAATAATGGTTAGATGAAGTAAGTAACTCGCATGATGTCAAATCTTACATAAATGGCGGTGTGTGGGTATGTGGGTGTGAGCCTACATATTTAGGGTTATTAAGGTCATTCTACCAGGCTAATCTGTAAAAACAAAAAACAAAATGAAAGCCAGTACACTGTGCCTATGAAAGAATTATGGCTGAACCTATTATGATTAGACCTTACAGGGGAGCAGAATTTATCAGCCAAATCTATCTCTTTGGCATAACGATTATTTTAGGATGATGATTTTTTTAAGAAACTGCAAAGGAGGGAGAAACTCCTAGACCAAGCAGGATTTACCCTTTGGTAAGAGACATTTGCATTTATAAGGGAAATCTCCATTTGTAAAGGTGTGGCCCTCACCACACCAGGAAGAGGGGGATGGAGCAAAATCTCCAGAAACTTATCAGGGGAGAAGGCAACGCCTTAAATCTTTGGAACAACCTTACCCTTGCTTACTGTGCTTTTCCTGGTAACCTTCCACAACTGACTTCCCACCTGTAACACCTTCTTTTGTCTTTAGCTGAAGAGTTTATTTAAGGTGATGACTTTGGCCATGTGGGAGAGTTACTCAGTTTTCTTGGGTCTCTCCCATGTATACAGGAGGTATACGTGTTATTAAGCTTTTGTTTCTTTTTTTTCCATTAATCTGTCTTCTAGAAACTTAATTATTAGACCGGCCAAAGAAACTAAAAGGGAAGAAGGAGATTTTCTCTGCTCCTACAACCTCTAATCGCAAAATGAAGAGTTCCAAGAACATTATGAAAAATTCACATAAAACATAACTTTAGCTTCAATCAATTTTATCTGAAAGAACTTTATTTTTTAAATTGCAAAGCATGATGTAGGGCACAGATGAATTAATCATTTTTTGACTTGGGCTGTATTAACCAGAATTTCCTCTGCTCATGAATTCATTTCCATTAACTTGACAAGATCAATTATTTCTCTGTCAGGATAACGGTAGTAGTGAGTCTAAACAGTATACTTTTAACCAAACAGAAATGTTTAAAATTAAAAAATAATAATTATTATTATTGGTGTTTGTTCTTGAAAACACCCTTCCTCTTGGACATGTCTCCAAAAGGTAAACTCTTAGGTTCTAGCTGATGGTTGAAAACAGAATACTAAAGATAAAATGACTCAAAGACATTGATTTTTCTCTGATTGATGCATCAGTGGACAAATGTTAACATGAAAATATGCTTTGCATCTTATCTTTGTCCGGTGAACACACCTTCAAACCTCATGTACTATGTCTACCAAAATTCTTGACCCTTAAAAATCCTTCCTTTACTCAACAGCCATGATAACCTTTTGAGAAACAAATACCAGAGCATATTTGTCTACAAATTAAAGTCCTCCAATGGCCCCCATTTCATTTGGAATTAGATTCAAAAAGTCATTGCTCTGACCTACAAAAAGCTGATTATTCTCTATGCCTACCTCAGAAACTTCTCCACTCTCCAGATTTCTTTCTGCCATCCTATTCCTGACTCTTACCTAAACGCTCAATATTATTTTTGTGTCTTTGAACTTCGTACACTCAGCGATCCAGAGTTTCAGCAGCTAGAATTCACAGAAGTCTCTACACATTTGGATGTGAGAAGGAAGGAAGGGAAGGCATTGACTATAACACCACGTCTCTAGTTTTTCTCTCGTCATTGAAACAAGAGCATTAATTTAACTCTGTTCTGGAAAACTGAAAGCAATGGTGAAGAATTATGACTGTTTAGGGAGTGATAGTAATTATGGCATGATGATGACTGAGTGTATTTGAATTGTGATGTGCTCGTAAATATCAGCCTCTTTGCTCACAGCCAGAGGTAAGACGCTGACCTAGAAGAATAGTGGAGCACAAGCCCTGTTATCTACACCATACTATTCAGGGCAGCACAAGCCCTGGGAGAAATGAAGTCCTAAATTCAGGATGTAGACTAGTTGACCAAAATGACACAGGGGGTGTAAAGCCAAAGGGCGGAGCTATGACCTGTTGGTTGTAGAACACAAAAGTGCACTTATGGGACCAAAAGCTAGACTCTCTGTAAATTGTTCCCAGGATGGAGGTAAATGGAGCTAAGCATAGTTTCGACAGGAATTCCAAACAGCTGGAGAGCCTAATGCCAAATGAGGGATTCAAAGGAGGCGATCAAAGGAACCAAAGGCAGGCAGAAAGCTAGAAAAGAAGAAAACATTTGTGATGTATACCATAAGCAAGTGGTTATATCTGGGATACATAAATAACTCCCACCAATCAATGAGGTAAAGACTAATGGCCCAATAGAAAAATTGAACATGAAACTGACAGAAGGAAGAATGCAAAAGATCAATAGATATGTGAAAAGCTGTTCAAGCCCAGTGAAATGCAAATTAAAACAACAAGATACTATTCCTCACCCACTGGGTTGGCAAAAATGCAAAGATTAATAAAAGCCATTTTTTTTAGCGAAGGGCTAGGGAATGGAACTTACATTCTGTTGGCCATGCACATTTGCAGATTGGCATTATCGATGATTCTAGAGATCTATCCCAGAGAAACACTTTCACTGAAATCTAACAACTCAGGCATTAGGATGCCCATGTGGCATTTCTTGGAATAGCAAAAGTCAGGAAATGACCTAATGCCTATTAATAAGGTAGAGGCTAATAGTCTCGGACCTTGCATAGAACACTACGTGGCCTCTAACATAACTGAGTCGATCTATATTAACATGTAAATTTCTCAGAGACATATTGTTAAGTGAGAAAAACAGTATGATTCCAATTGGTAACAAACAAAAATCATGCTCAAAAAACCAAACCAAAACAAAAAACCCTACAGGCAGAACAACACTATGTACATAAGGGCTTTTAAGCCCAGGCTGGAAAAATAAGAGACTTTGCATCGATAGGGTAGCTTGTAATTACCTGTGGAAAGAGGAGGGGCCTGAGGAGGCTGGGGGTATGAGGGGTCCCTTTTGTCCCGAGTGTTTGGATGGCATTTAAACTGGACTGGACATGCTATCAAAGACTGTAAAGTCGCATAATCTAAACAAAGAGACCAATGCATAGATGTGTTGGAGGCACAAAGGCATCCTGTGAAGTTTCAAACAGCCACTGACAATCACATTAAGTGGATTTATTTTAAGACATGAATCTTAGAAAATGTGATTAGCGAACTGAAGAAGAAAAAAGAACACAACCAAACATAGCATTTGCCTATTACCTGTGGTTGTGCACATGACATGGGAAATTCCATTTTCCAGAAAACTTAGAAAAGAAAAAAATAACAACAGCAGCTATCTGGTCAGCTCAAGCTGTGATATCCTGTAGGCCTATCTTATTTGTGATGTGTATAGCAATCTCTTTGCCTCTGTATCCAAGATATAAATTGTTAAAAAAAAAAAAAAATTAAATAGCAGGACTGGGATGCTAGAACCTAGACGTGAACGCTTAGATTTAACCTAGGTCGTAACAACAAGCTAAAGAAGTTTTGGTTGCAGGCAACAGGAACCAAGGAATTGGATAGATCCAAGTGGCTCACAGAGAAGCAGGAATAACTGAGAAGGCATTGCTGGTGTAAGGATCCAAGGAACATTACTACATGAGTAGGTAGCATTTATTAGATGCTAACTTTAGGAAGCTAAGAACTCAACACACCTTGAGTTTTTGAAATATCCTCAACGCTATGCTCAGCCCTTTGGCTATTTTAGCTCATTTATTTCCTCCCAACAATTATTAGCATGTTCATTTTACAGATCAAGAGACCTTCAGGGAACAGGATATTCTCCCACCTGCCTGGAGGTCATCAATGCCCTAGATGACCTTGGAAGTCACATGTCAATAATACCAGAGTCTCGATCAGTGTGGGTCCATGGATGGCTGTGTGGAACACAGCCCCTCCACCCCAATCTGATGTGCACACGAATACATTTTTCTTATGGTAAAGCAATGAAATTTCAAGACTCATCTACTCTACCGACCACCATAACTAACACACTCAGACATGTAAAATGTACTTGAGAAGCAGAGCAGAGATTGGATGTCTGAGGAGGTAACATCTGACGTTAAAACAGGAAAACAACTAAAAACTTGAAAACACCTCCCAAGCTAGTTGTATTTTAGAAAAATACATGAGTTTGGAGCTAAAGGGCTTTCTGAGTCGTCAAGGACTCAAGGGCTGGAATTTCCCAGGATGTCCAGGATCCATGCGCCCATGGAAGAGGCCAAGCCCAGAAGTGAAACAATGGCCCCATCTTCTATCCCTTATCCTGACTCCCCTGGGTTCAATTCAGTGTGCTTTTATGGACACCTCTCCTTGCTCAGAGCTCTGTGTTAAAGCCAATGGGAAACAAACCAACAACAAAACAAAGAAGTAAAGTTCAGTCCTTTTTTTTCTTTTTTTCTTTTTCTTTTTCTTTTTCTCTCAAGGAGTTTCCAATCTAAGGAGGAAGAGGGGACTTGTCTTGAAGTAGGTGATGAGTGATGGCGTTAGGTCCTGTCAGTATCAGAGTGATTTTGGAGAAACTCGATTCATTGGTTCATTGATTATTTCTCCTGAAATTGTAACCTGTGTGTTGAGAATTGATTCGATCGGTCTATATTGAAGGGCACTGTATGCTAAACACATTTACAGGTATCATTCTTATACAGGATACAAGGGCTTTCAGGTGAGTTTCTGAAGCTGGCATTGTTATAAGCATTTAAAAGAAGCCTGATGTGTTTTAGAGTAAAGCTGGTTGCCTGCATCTACCCAGGTGGGAAGAGACACACTGGGGGTGTGAACCCAGTGCTCCACCCTGCCTTCTAGAGCTATCCATTCCCCCAGGATGCCCTCCTGCCCCCACCTCAAGTACTTCCCTGAGCTCTGTCTAGCTTTCATTTCCTTTCTTCCAAGTAGCTGTTTCCCTTCTGAAGTCTCAATCTGTACATTCACCTTACTCTGCCTCAACAGACCTGGGAGGGAAGAACGGAGGGGGGAAACCAGAAAATAGCTCAGCAGATGTTTCCGGATAACTGTGGTTTTTTTTTTTTTTCTTTTTTCTTTTTTTTTTTTTTTGTTTTTTGTTTTTTTTTGTTTTTTAAAGTGCAAGTTGCTAATGTGGAGGTTTATTTTGGGGCCTGCCAGTGTTAGCAGATGTTTGAGAAGACAAGTACCTGCTTAGACAATTATGCACAGACATTGATAGCAGGTTTGTGTAAAGAGTCAATCTCTTTAAACAGATAGTTAAAAGAGGATTTCTTATTCTAGGATGAGATTCGGCACGCTTATCGTGCACCGCTTCTTGGGGACTGATTTGGACCCTGTATTTATTGCCAAACAATTGGACTTACAAAACCGGGGCCGTACCAAAGGGGAAGTAGCAATAGACTCTGCAGACGAAGAGCCTGGAGAATATAGTCGGGGGACACAATGCCTAGAAATCCTGACCCTCAGCCACTGGGGCTCTGATTAATTGACTCCGTGTTGCTTTGGACGTAAATATGTACACTTCGTTTCTCATTAAAATTCTGCTTCTTAAAACATGAAGGCCAAACCTCTGGTTGCTGGATAATTAATGGCAAAATAACGCATCAAGACCTTGAGGAAACGGAAGGGGTGCAGTTTTTGCTCTGGGTGTTCTCACATGGGAAGGAATACACCCAGAAATGCCATTCTGTAAACAGTCACTGCACATCTGCCTATGGGTAAGGATCTACGTATTGGGATTCAGAGATAAGTAGGCCACAACTCCAGCTTTCAACGGCTGGAATCTCATGACTATTGTGTTCCAGAGCTGGTAAATCCCAAAGGCTTCATGGAAAAATTTCCCTCTGAGTGGGAAGAAGTTGCAAGAGTAAACTTTAGACCAGCTGAAGTACTACCCGGCCTACCTGACGAAAGTGTGCCCCGGGGAAAATGGTCCTTTGAGAAACGATGAGCATGGTAATTGGAACCTTGGAACGTTTCTGATGTGATAGTCTCCAAGATCAGTAGGTGTCTTGGGCAGGGAGGCATTGCTGTTGGGGTTTGATGGTCAGGGGGTTTGTCTCCAATGGGCAGCCATAGTTGCACTGGACTCCATGACTGCTTCTCTGACAGCAGTGACATCTGACGTTCTTTACTGGACTCGCATCACTTCTGCGTCTTCTGGTACTTTTCCAGCAGCGCGATGGCCCTGTGTCCTCAATGCATGAGTCTTCTCAGTTGAGTGACTATCTCCCTCTTCTATGGCTTATGGCATCTGAGCATTTGCCTCCGATGGTAGGCTCTGTTCTCTCAAAGCACCCACCATCTGGTTCCTCCCTGCCTCTCCAGCCTCATTTCCAGTGGCTTCTTCCTCACAATACTAACTTCAGAGGTCTCCAGATGTGCAAAGCTACTTTAAAATCGCATATGTTGCAGATGGTTTCCTCCTAGCTGGAAAGCCTTTGCTCCTGAGTTTTGTTTCAGACCAACTATTTGTCATTAAGGACTATGCTACCCAATGTCTCCAGGTTTGGGATGACTTTCTTGACCCATGCTTTAACTTTCAAGTGTGCTGATACTTATACTATTATTGGTATTCTCTTCTGGCATTGCCATCTGGATTTTTACACCTCTCTCCTAAACGAGCCGTGACCCCTGCAAGGTTAGGAGCATACCAAACTCAATTCCAGAGTTTTTCCCCCAGCATACATCTTGGTACACAGTGGGGGGGGGGGGAGCTCATGGCATGTGTGAATATTTCCCTTTGGAAGGACCACATCCAAACTAGCTTAAATACCACAATAAGAGCATCAGTTCATGTGAGTGGGAAGCACTGGGGTGGCATGATTGTATCCAAGGATTCATGGCAGAACTTGACATCTATTGGTTGTGGCTCTTTTTCCTTCTGAGAATTGACTTTATTTGCCCACAATTCATATGGGCATTTGCCAAGCAGTGACTGCTCGATGTTCTGGAATCACATCCTTGATGGTATAAATGAAAAGAAAAGAGAGAACATCTCTCTCTAGTGGTCATATACAAATTCCCAGGGAGAGATTCTGATTGGCCGGGATCGGGTCTCATGCTCATCCCTGAGGCATCGCTGAGGTTCAGAGGACAGAGGAATGTGGTTGGGGCAGGCCTGGGTGAATGCCCTGCTCGCCCCAATACCTACAGGGTACTGTGGTTGTTAGGCACACCTAAACCACACAGAGTGGGACAGAGGTAAAGAAAGAAAGGTCCTGGGTAGAGCCAGAAAAAGCAGAGAGTACCTCTACAACAGACAACAATAACAGTGGTTTCCTCTAACTACCTGCTATACTGACCTAAACAGAGTGCATGCCACCTAGTAAGTACTCAATAGATACTCCCTTAATGAATTTGCAGAAATATAGGTTCCAGTTGACTTATTCCACTCACTCCATCAATGACTTGTATGGTTACATAGAAAGCATCTTGCCTTGTGTGTCCCACGACTGCAAGTTCATTTCTCTGCCCGAGACCCAGGCACTCTTCAAGCTCAAAACAGGCTGCATTCAGTTTCCAACATCAAGTTTTCATTTCTATTAAGAGATTCTCAATCCAGCAATCCAGACTACTTTTAGACTTCTGCCCACAAGCACTGGCATCAATCTGTTTCCAACAAAGTGTTGTTTGCTGTGATAATCTCACCTCCATCAGATGCTCCTAACTTTAACTCCTTGTTATTAAAATCATGTAGAGGAAGCTCAGGAAAGATAATTCCCTGGGCGAAGAGTAGATGGCAACATGATACAGGAAAAGCCAACTTGTTTGGGAACTTGCTAGTTGGCCTTAAATATTGCTTGGCTACCAGCTGACCTTGAGCATGATACATCATCTTTCTCAGCTATTATTTTATCTATAAAAGAGATTAGATCAGATGATTCACTGGTGTCTTTCAGCATTAATTCTCTCTACACCTATGGAGATTTTTCTGTCAAGAACAACACTGGAGCAACCATGGCTTCGGCCAAACCACTGGAACACAGAACACAGAACATTCACCATCCATCAGGAAGAACCTGACCATCCATCCAGGGAACACATAATTTAGCTTTGCGTTGGACCAAATTATCGGACTTTGGCCCAATTTCCAAACAATGTGCTTTACCCTGTTTCCTTCAACCACTTCAAGCCCCTCCCAAAAGAGCTGATGTGTTATACTCCAAGAACTTTGTTCACTTTTGACTTTTTGACTTTTAGCTTTACTTAAACAGTTTCTTCTGCTAGGTAAGCTCTGCTTCCCCCCTTTCACCTGTTCATATCTTATCCAACCCTGAAGGTCCAGGTAGAGCCTCCCTGCTCTGTAAAGATTTCCTATTTTCCACCTCATCTCCTTCCTTCAGAATCTCCCTCTCCCTTTTCCACTGAGCTCTTACAGCTCTTTGTTTATACCTTTGAATAACCGTGAACACGATCCACTTTGTGTTACAGTCGTTTGGGGATTTATCTCATTTCTCCCTCTGCAATGCAAGCACCTATCCGTTAGGATAGAATGGTCTGTGCAGCTGAGCACGAATGTGTTTTGCAGCAAGACAAGCCATAATCAGATCCCAGCACTGCTACCCGGTCCTTTGGGGAATCACTTGGTCTTCATGATCATCAGATTCCTTATCAGTCAGAAGAATAACTACGGGGATGCTGGAAAGACAAAATGGCGTCTAAGTGAAAGCACTTAGTACCATGCTTGGAGCATGGAGTGAGTGAGTTTCACTACGTTCAAGTGGAGCACTCACAAAGGCAATTAGAGTCTTTTTTCTTTACTGCACTTTGCATACAATTAAGATTCCTTGCTTGGACTTGCAAGGCTGGACATAATCTGGCTCTGCTTCTCTTGATCTCATCTCTTTTTTCTGTTATTGGTTTGCTTTCAACAGCTTTATCGAGATATAATTGGCATACAATAATACAATAATAACTGCACATATTTAAATGTATAATGTGTTTGGTTTACGTGTGCATATGTATGTATATATACACGCATGCCTACACTTAGGAAACCATCATCACAGTCGTGATACTGAAATATTTACACCTCCTAAAGTTTGCTTTTCCTCCTTTGTAATTTTTTCTTCCCGACACCTTTCCTGTCATGTCCCATATCCAAGCAGCTACTAGTCTGCTTTCTGTAATTATACATTAATTTATATTTCTTAGGAATTTATATGAGTGGGATCATCCAATGTATCCTCATTTCTTGTCTAGCTTCTTTTACCCAACATATTTCTTTTAAAATTTATTCCTACACTAGAGTATATCACTTATTCTCATTTTTTTAAAATTTTTGAGTGTTATTCCATTGTATGGATATGCCACAGTTTCTTGATGGACATTTGGGTGGTTTCCAGTTTTTAACCATAGTAAATATGGCCATCCATGGACAAGTGTTATGTAGACATATATTTTCATTTCTTTTGGCTAAATATCTAGCAGTGGAATGGCTCAGTCATATAATGGTACCAGTATAACTTTTTTTTTTTTTTTTTTTGCCAAACTATTTCCAAAGTGGTTGTACCATTTTATACTTCCACCTGTAATATGTGACAGTTCCAGTTTCTCCACATCCTTGTGGAGAATGACATCCTTAAAGTCATTAATCTTTTTAATTTTAGAAATGTTGACAGGTGGATAGTGGTTTTAATTTGCATTTTTAGGCCCTAATGAAGAGGAGCATTATGTGCTCTCCATTTATTCTTTGATAATATGTCTGTTCAAATGTCATGTCTGATTTTTTCTTTTTAATTGGGTTGTCTCCATATTATTAAACATTAGGAGTACTTTGTACATGTAAGCTACACGTTATTTTTCAGATACATGCTTTGCACATATCCCCTCCCCCCCCCCCGCCCCCAGATCTGTGGCTTGTCTTATTCCATTAACAGTATCTTTTGAAGAGCAGATTTTACTCTTAATTAATTCTAATTTGCCAGAGTTTCCTTCTATGAATTATACATGTAGCTCTGTATCTAAGAAGTTTTGCATAACTTAAGGTTATAAAGGATGTATCCAATCTTTTCCTTAAGAAATTTTATAGTTATGTGTTTTATATTTAGGTATATGATACATTGTGACTTAATTTTTGTATATATGGTGTGAGATATTGATGACCATCATTTTTGCGTGTGTATGTTCAGTTTTTCCAGTGCCATTTGTTGAAAATTTTTCTTCCTTTATTGAATCGCTTTTGCAACTTTGTAAAAAACGTATTCTGTGTAGATCGATTTCTGAACCCTGTGTTGTATCCCATTGATCTACTTGTCAGTCTTTATACTAATTCCATACTGTGTTTATTACTCTAGCTTTATTTTTTTTTTAATTTTTTTTTCAACGTTTATTTATTTTTGGGACAGAGAGAGACAGAGCATGAACGGGGAGGGGCAGAGAGAGAGGGAGACACAGAATCGGAAACAGGCTCCAGGCTCTGAGCCATCAGCCCAGAGCCCGACGCGGGGCTCGAACTCACGGACCGCGAGATCGTGACCTGGCTGAAGTCGGACGCTTAACCGACTGCGCCACCTAGGCGCCCCGACTCTAGCTTTATAATAAGAACAGAATAAATCCTGAAATGAAGTACTGCTTGTCTTCCAACTTTGCTCGTCTTTTGCAAAGCTGTTCTGCTATTTTAGGTCGTTTGCATTTCCATGTACATTTGAGAAACAGTTTGTCAATTTCTACAAAAAAAAATCAAGACTGTTCGGATATTGATTAGGATTACAATGAATCCACAGACATGTTGTGAAGCACCAGCTTCTTAATAATATAAAGCTTCCTTTCACATCAACACAACAGATCTTCCCACTTATTTAGGTCTGCCATCATTTCTTTCACCAATATTTTATAGTTTCCTGTGTACCGATACATTTTTTTCCTAGCTAGGAAAAAGAAATACAACTGATTTTTGGAGATTGATCTTGTATCCTGCAAAGCTGCTAAACTCTCTTACTAGTTTTAGTGGTTTTGTTTTGTTTTTTCATGGATACATTGAATTTTATACTTAGGTAATCTTATCATAAGTAAAGAAAAATTGCTTCTTCCTTTCTAATTTAAATGTTCTATTTACTTTTCTTAACCCAGTAGCAAGGGCTAAAATCTTTAGTACAATGTTGGATCCAAATGGTAAAACTGAGCCACAGGATGAGAGATCCCAATTGTACAGAAGAAAGCATACCATTAAGTGTGATGCTAAATGTGTAGGTTTTTTTGTAGATACTGTCTATCAGGTTATGGATATTCTTTCTATTCCCAATTTTCTGAGAGTTTTGAAAGGGGATGGATAATGGATTTTGTCAAAATATTTTTTCTACACATAGTGATAAGATCATATGAATTTTCTTCTTTAGGTAATATGGTGAATTTTAGTGATTGATTTTCAAATATTAAGCAAACTTGTATTCCTGGGGTAAAGCCCCATCATCACAACACATTATCCTTGTTCACATTGTTGGTTTTTATTTGCTAAAATTGGTTTAGAATTTTTGTATCTATGTTTATGAATGACATTATTGTTAGTTTCATTTTCTTGTAATACATATATCTGGATTTGCTATCAGTAAATTGCTGGCCTCAAAGAACTGAAAAGTATTCTCTTCAATTTTCTAGAAGAGTTTGTGTGGAATTATTTTTATTTCTTCATTAAATATTTGGTGCAATTCACCAGTGAAGTTTATCTGGGCCTGGGGATTTTTTTGTAGAAAGCTTCTTAGTAAAATTAAAAGTTACTGAGCAAGGAATATTGATATTTCTGACTGTAGTCATTGTTGTGAATATCTCTATTTCTTTTGTAGTTTGTCAATTTTGCTTATAAAATTCTGTTCTTCGGTGAATGAATATTGAAGGTTATTATACCTTCTTGACTAACTGACTCAATTATCATTATCTTTACTCTGAAATCTACTCTGATATTAACATAGCCACCTAGCTTCTTTTGATGAGTGCTCACATGGCATATCTTTTTTTTTTTTTTTTTTTTACCTTTTTTCTTAAAATTTTTTGTGTTTCTGTATTTCAGGTACATTTCTTGTAGAAAGCATATAGCTAGACTTTGCTTTGCCTTATCCCAATCCAATTAATCTCTGCCTTTCACTGGAGTGTTTAGACTATTTACATTTAATGTGATTATTGATACAGTCAGATTTAAGTGTATGATCTTCCTATTTGTTCTACATTTGTCTCACATTCTCTGTTTCTTCTTTTCTGACTTCTTTTGGACTAACTGAATTTATTTTATGACTCCATTTATCCTTTGTTGGCTTATTACCTGTACTTTTGTGTTATTTAGATGGTTGCTTTATGATTTGTACAGCAAACATTTTTAAGTTATCGCAGTCTACTTTCTAATCATTATCATAACACATCAGGTGCATTGTAAGAAACTTAGTATACTTCCATGGCTTCTATGCTGTTTTTGTCATACATGTTACTTTATACATAATATACCAAATACATGTTATTATTTATATTGAACAATTATCTTTGTGGGGTGCCTGGCTGGCTCAGTTGTTTAGGCATCCGACTTGCACTCGTGTCATGATCTCACAGTTTATGAGTTTGAGCCGCGCTTCAGGCTTTGTGCTGACAGCTCAGAGCCTGGAACCTGCTTCAGATTCTGTGTCTCCCTCTCTCTCTGACCCTCCCATCCTCATGCTCTGTCTCTGAAAAATGAATAAACGTTAAAAACAATTTTAAGGGGTGCCTGGGTGGCTCAGTTGGTTGAGCATCCAACTTCAGCTGGGATCATGATCTCGCAATTCATGGGTTCAAGCTCCACGTTGGGTTCTGTGTTGACAGCTCAGAGCCTGGAGCCTGCTTCAGATTCTGTGTCTCCCCCTCTCTCTGCCTCTCTCCTGCTCTTGCTCTCTCACAAAAATAAATAAACATTAATTTTTTTAAATAAAAGAAAACAATTATCTTTGATAATATGTAAACAGTAAGGAAATAATCATGTGTAATTGCCCAAGTAGTTACAAATCCCAGTGGTTTCAATTCTTTTGTATGGATGCAGATTTCCATCAGGTATTCTCCTTATGCCTAAAAACGTCCTTTAACATTTCTTTTAGGAGGGACTTAGGATAGACACAAAGCTAGAATCCCCCACCAATGGTAGAGGCAGGGCACACACCATTCAAGCATGGGGCAGAGTGGAGTGGGGAGGAAGCACTGAAGTCCTGTGTAATTGGAGGTTCAGATTCTCAAATAAATTCTCAGTTATTTTGTTAAAAAAGTATAATAAAGTCACTATTCAGCTGTAAGAGAAAGAAGAGAAGAGAAGAGAAGAGAGAGAAGAGAAGAGAAAGGAAAAGAAAAGAAAAAAGAAAAGAAAAGAAAAGAAAAGAAAAGAGAAAAAAGAAAAGAAAAAAACAAATGAAACTACTGTTTTGTGTACATTTACCTGCAATTTTTTTTTGCAGATACTTTGTCTTTGTAAAGGATTCTAGATTAAGAGGTGTGTTTGCTTGTTTTTTTTCAGTACTTTAAAGACATTATTCGACTGCCTTCTCACATACACTGTTTTCAATAAGAAATATGCTATTATCCTTTGTTCCTGTGTATATAATGTATTTTTCCCCATCTGCCTTTATTTATTTATTTATTTATTTATTTATTTATTTATTTTGCTTTGCCACTGGTTTTCAGAAATTTCATTATTATGTCTTTTGCTATAGTTTTCTTCATGTTTCCTATGTTTGAGTTTGATTACTTTTCTTGAATCTGTGGGTTTATAGTTTCCATGAAAATTGGAAAAACTTTAGTATTCTTTCAAACACACCCACACACACGCGCACACCCCCCCCACACACACCTACACCCCTCCTCTTTAGAAAGCCCGATATTACATGCACTAGTCCAGTAAGAAATTTTCCTGCAGGTCATTAAAGTTGTGCTCATCCTTTTATTCTGTTTTTCTCTCCATGCTTCATTTTGACATCTTATTACAAGACCCTCTCCGACCACACTAATAAAGCAGAACATCCCTACTACTTAGTTGTCTCTAACCAAGGTTAAGCTTTATTGTCTTCACCTAACAATTACTTTTCATCTTCTTTACTAATTTCCCTCTACATTTACTTAATTGACTTATTTACACTAAATATGTGCTGGAAAAAAGGGCTATGTTGAATATTCAGAGAATAATTGAAAGTAGGGCTATATGTGCACGTAGAAAATTGGACAATGAAGAAGTGACTTACAAGGAAAGTTGCTTATTTCACATAACAAAGGGGCCCAAAGTAAGACAATTCCAAGATTAGTTAATTCGGTGACTCTGTGACGTCACCAAGGATTTCATTTCATTCTGCCTTTCTGCTTGTCATCTGTAGTGTATTGGATGGTCATCTTAGCCAGCTTTCCTTATTTTCCCAAGATACCTGCCACAATTCCAAGCAACAGATGAAAATGGCTTTCAGAGATTATGAAGGAATGATATTTGTCTTCATCCCTTCGTAAAGGTAGAAAAAACTTTCCCCCAATTTTTTCTTTTTTATTTAAAATTTTTTTTAATGTTTATTTATTTTTGAGACAGAGAAAGAGCGTGAATGGGGGAGGGTCAGAGACAGGGAGACACAGAATCTGAAGCAGGCTCTAGGATCCGAGCTGTCAGCACAGAGCCCGACGCGGGTCTCGAACTCACGGAGTGTGAGATCATGCCCTGAGCTGAGTCGAATGCTTAACCGACTGAGCCACCCAGGCGACCCTCCCCAAATCTTTTCAAAAAACTCTCCTGGCCAGATGTTGATACCATTTCCAAAATAATTAATGGCAATGGGAATGGAAATTGCCAATATTGGCCTACACGAATCGAGATACCCTTTCATCCCAGACTTTTCCTCTTCAACCTTGGGTATTATGGATGGTTCTTCCCCCACCTCTCCCAAACACTCAGCTGCCCGAAGTTGTGAAGCTTGGTGATTCATTAGAAAGGAAGATGGGCAGTCCATAGGTAGGTAGGCTGCCACAAATTATTTTACTAGGATGAGAGTGTCCAATTCAAACATCTAAATAAACTTATTTTAGTTCCTCTAGCTAATCTCTCAACGGATTCAAATATTTGCTAAAGTGTGAGACAAGCCTCCTGATGTCAGCTGAGTTAAGCATAAGGTTTTTCAGTTTGCATTCTTAGTCTTTCGCTTTTTCTAACATCTCCAATTCTCGGCCTTCTCTCCTGGTATCTTGCCCACCACACTGATGCACATTGTCAACTGAAAATACTGTTTCCACAAACTTCCAACAAGCTGGCAATGGGATTTCTGAAGTAGAAACATGTTTCACTTTTCCTTTTAAAAATGGAAATTTAATCAGAGTACATTTCTTGTCATGATACACCAATTCAAAAATATTTACAGCTGATTCTATTTACAGTGAATCCACAAATCTTACCAAAAATTTTCATCCAAGGGATGGTGTTATGCTTAATTCATCTCTTGTGAAACTATGTCCTCAGAATTAAAATTATATTATTTTACTCCAGGGAAGGCACCTAGAGATTACCTATTCGTTCCTGGTGTCGAAGGTGTGGAAACTGAATCTGAGGAAATTAACTGATTTCGTCAAAATCATATGTAGTGTGTACTTCATTCCATTCATATCAGCTTAGGAGAGCCAACTGTGGGCATCTGCTCCCAACTCCACCATCAATGACGTCAAACTGATGGCTTGAGATTGGCTACCATGGGAGTATTTACACCAGGGAAACTGGCAATATGCTCTGAGCCAAGGTCTTTTCTTTTCTGAAATGCTGGCCATTAAAGGTTTACCAGCACAGCACAAAATCTGTAAGATACAGAGCCAGATCTAGGATAGTAGAATTGAAAGAATTAGGAATTTTAGAGCCATATACTAGTAGAAGCTAATATTATTAATACCTACTTGCATTATCATAATTAACATCTCCTACCTCAGACTCAAGTACTTTTCCCACAAAATTGCGATGGCTTCTGTAACTCAGTCATATCTACCCTTCTCCCCCATTTGATGGGTTCATTTGTCCTTGAATACATTTGGATTGGATACCATGGTAGTCTGAATTTTAACTGTGAACAACAGAAAAAAAAAACAAAACCTTTAATGATGGCAGAAAAGGAAATTATAAGGATGTGTGCTCATTCACTGAATTAATAGAGGATGAAGAACAAGCTTAGAGGATGGCCAGGAACCAAATGGACCTGGCAGCAGAAGTCTGAGTCAAGGTCATGCCTACAGGACAGTCTGGTTATGACATCGCCATTGGTACCACTACCTCAACTGCTGTGAGATACTGTGTCTATTTAATGAACCACAGAAAATCATTTCTGCATAGTCTATGCCTCTTTGTACTCGTAACTCAGTATTTAAACTCTGGTTGAACCATCACATTGGGTGGAGACTGAATCATGCTGCTGGCATGCTATAGGAATCTTGCTTTGCCTTGGCTTCCATTGCAAGAGCTGGGCAACTGCCTCCCACAAAGATAATTCTCAGCGGCAAACTTGCACCAAAGTAGGAATGGGTTTGGTTAGTCAGCGGTAATGCTGAAAACGACAAACAAATGTTCCTTGCCATTGTCATTGTTTAGAGCTGGAAAGAAATGAAGAGACCGTGCACCTAACTACATGATGATGGGAGGATGGGAGGGAGCAAAGTATAAGCATAGAGGAAGGCAAATGTTAGCTGTGGTAGTCGTGAAGCCTCTTGAGATGGCCTGGCTTTGCTGGATTTATTGTGGGTTTTGGACGTAGCCTCAGTCCTAAAGAGGCTCATGCAGAAAATGAAATTTTTCACATTTATATGAGGACAGAAATGGCTCAGCTCTAAGATTAAAAATGAATTCCTGAGTAGTGATAAACAGCTTAGCTAGTTGGTAGGAACCAGGAAGGGGAAAAATTGAAAATCGGAGGCACCGAGTTGTAGGGAAGACACATGTAGATAGATGTATGGTGGTGGGAAACAAGGGCACGAATGTCTGTGTCTCATGTTCACGCTCACCAGAGTGTATCCACATCAGAAGAACCACTGAATATCCAGATAAGTATGATGATTCACCCAGAGCATGACAACCAGTCCCTGCGTCCTCAGCCACCCAGTGCTCATGATTGACATAGCTATGGTGACAAGGATACAGGCTATACATTGAGCCTGGTAGCATGGATTCTTACCATATGGAATATAGTCTCTTCTGCTATTGTATGCCCAAACTTTTAGCAGGAAAGATGAACTTTAAATCCTCAGTATGGTTCTATCTCTTGAAGAGTCCAGCCTGCCACTTGGTACTTGGTTATGTTGGGGTCAATGGTTGGCAGGTCAGCAAGTTTTCATATTGGAACAAGTAAATGGATATAAATTTGCCTTCCCCAACTTTCATATCTGTGCCCAAAACAATTTTTAAAGGGGTAGACAGTATTGGATTAATAAACATGAGATACTTCATTACATTGGCTCAGCCAAGAGATCTATTTTATTGAAAAGAAAGCGCAACCATAGATGCACATAAAAGATATTCACCGATCCTACCACATCCTTCATCACCTAGAAGCAATGGCCTGATAGAAAGTTGGGAAAATCTATAAGAAGCTAACCTAAAACACCACATAAGGACAATACCTTGCACATTGGGGTGCTATCCTTCAGGTTATGGTACGTGCTTGGACCATAAATGATTTATGAAAATCATAAATACTAATTTATTTATAGTTTATAGTAATTTATTTATAGTAATTTATTTACTATAGTAATTTATTCTCAATAAACAGAATTCACAGGTTCAGGACTCTACGAAGGTTCAGGCCCCTCTCCCATGACTCCTGTGACCACTTGCCAACACAGTGCTTCCTGTCCACAGCGAGGATGTCCCCCCAACCTGCAGCTATGACTTCCATCTGTTCACTTTGAACTCTTCATGCAGGAGACCGTCAGAAAAAAGGGCCATCATACTGGTTAAGTTGACTGACACACTTTTCATAGGACTGAAGTTTGCCGCTATTTAATGGATGTGGGGAGGTTCACTCAGGATTCAGAGTCATATTTTGGTGCTTCTGTGCCTTGTGATAACAGGGAGCAGGCAGTTGCAGCAAACATGCCCCCAAGGGCGAGGTCTAATAGGGAAGAAGGTCTGGATCACTCTAACACGCCAGTACCTTAGACAATCTGCAGTGCTGGTGGGTGAGAGTGGGAAAAATATAAGTTGCGTAATGAGAGAGATTATGAATCTCAGATTCAGTTGCAGGAGCACCCGCAATGGTGTGGTACCATAGATTTTACCCACTAACCGCTATGAGGTTTTTGAGGATTTTTTAGGTTAGTTTTTTTTTTTAATTTTTAATGTTTATTTATTTTTGAGAGAGAGAGAGAGAGAGAGACAGCGTGCGAGCAGGAGAAGAACAGAGAGAGAGGAAGGCACAGAATCAGAAGCAGGCTCCGGGCTCTGAGCTGTCGGCACAGAGCCCAACCTGGGGCCAGAACTCACGAGCCATGAGATCATGATATGAGCCGAAGTCAGACGCTTAACTGACTGAGCCACCTAGGTGCCCCTAGATTATTCTTTAGAGATTATTTCTGCTTACCACCATGAAGAGTCCGTGACAGAAAGGACTTCATATAGGGACGATCAGAGCTGAACACGCGAGAGGTAGATGTTTGGGGGGGCTCTGTGCCCCATTTCTTCTGATTTCATACAGCCCTACTGGATGGCTCCATACATGCTTACCATGTAACACCTCAAGCAAGAGTTTTAACATCTGCTGTTTTTCTGCCTTAGGGCTTTTTCTGGTGCCCACATCAGGGAAGACTAAAAATGCAAGAACTTACTGCATGGGATCCCTCAACCACTGGGGCGTGAGATTGATAGATAAATGTTGCAGACCCCCGTTCTTGGAGAGATCATTCTGAGAGGATTCTATGCGGCCCACAGTGCAACTGAAGCCAAGTTCTGATTCTGATAACCAGGTCAACAAGGCACGCTCCACGGGCATTTGGCTGGCTCAGTCAGTAGAGCATGCAACTCTTGATCTCAGGGTCGTGAGTTTGAGCCCCATGTTGGGTGTAGAGATTACTCAAAAATTGTTAAAGAAAAATAATGCACACTTCATTTACTTTTTGCTTTCATTATCTCACTCCTAAATTCTTGAATCACTTCCCAACAGTACAATCTGCACCTAAATCCTTGCCTCAGGCTCTGTTTGGAGGGGAATCCAAACTAAGAGAGGAGGGAGGCTGAGATAGTGATCCAATTATTGTTTGGTGAGCACAAAGCACGATCGCCTTCTAGCTTCACAGCCCAGAGTATGTCCCACTGTCTACAATTCATGAGATCCCCATTTAGTATCTCCTTTCCTAGATCACATTCAGGTACATTCTCTATGTAGTTAACATCTTCCAACTATAAGTTTTCAATAGTATAATTTATATAAATCACCTAACCCCGTGCCTGGTACAAGGTAAGCGTTCAGTTCATGCTCTAGCAATGGTGGCAACAATTATTACCATTATCGTTATTATTTCACTAATTTATCTACTGTTAATTCTGTTCAGCTTAAAAATTATCATTCCCTGCTATTGTTTTTACTTAGTTTATTTCTCTCTTATTTCAAAGATACTTTGAGAAAAACTTACAATTGCCATCAGCTAATTAAGCTAATGCTTAAAATACCTACTTTCCAAGGCTATTTTGAAACGCGTATAGATAACGACTAAAACAGGGTCTCACACGTGGTACCTTCCCAATAATGCTTATTTTTCCTTCCATTGTTATTGTCTATTACCATTACAACTACCAATAATATGATCACTACTATCGTTGCTGCTTCCATGGAATCAAAAAACCAGTGCAAGAACAGAGATTCCACTTTTCCTTGCTTCAAATATCACGACCCGATTAAATTTGAGAGTTTCATTTTCATTAACTTCAACTGCTCAATAATTCATTTTCACCAAATATGGCAAACCTGACCAAACAGATAAATAGAAGATGGCAGGTGCAATTTGTGTGCTCTCTTATGAAAATCACCAGTAAAAAGTGCTTTCTACGATTTATTGGATTTACAATTGGGACTCATCCATAAGATAATATAGCATGCAAAGAACACCATTGATTGAGTGCCAACTCAGATCCACGTGCTATGCTGGGCATTAGCTCATTACAGCCCAGAGCCATCCCCTCTGACTTCCCATCATTGATCCTAATTCACAGGTGAGGCACTAAGGCACAGAGAGTTTCAATCACCTGCACGAGGTCATGTATTTTGTACATGACAGAAAGACTACCTCCTTCAAACCAAATTAATAGGTGCTATTTACTATATATTTTATTCCTAATAAAGGGGCCATCCACACATTTCACAGAAAGAAAGGTATCTGTACTCTGAACTCTGATCAAGAATAGGAACTTTGAAGGTGACCTTCAGACCCAGAGGCGTATCAGAATTTCACTGCCTGCGTACGTCCTAGTTAGTAACTGCTCTCACTGTGTCTTTTAGAATAGCCCATTTTGGTCCCCAAACCATCAGAAAACTTGAAATAACTGAACCGTGTAACAAGAGCTTGTAAAAAAAAAATTTTTTTTTTAAAGAAAGAAAGAGAGAAATGCTTTCCCACACAAGGGCCCTCCTACCTGACGCTTGTTGGGAGCACAATCAGAGGCTCAGGTCACCTCCTCTTGCCGCTTCAGCCTTTATCTTTCATAGTGACTCATCCTGTAATGTGAGTCAAACCAACTCACCGAGGGTTGATTTTGACTGTGTGTTTTTGACTCGGTCTGCTAGATCCTGTGTCCTCAGACACACACATTAATGACAAGTCAATTGTAAGCCCCGTTTGTGGAAAAAGCCTGACATCACACAAGAAGTGTGGATTTGGGGGTTGACAGATTGGCATCCGGGTTCCTGCTCTGCCACTTTCTATTTGTGTCACCTGGAGTCCATTCCCTAACCTCTCTGAGCCTCAACGGTGGCTTAGCTTAAAGGAGCTGAAATGCATCTTGCAAGGTTATCACGAGAACTTAACGAGAAGAAACAAAATCCCAGTGGTGTTCCGAATTCCCAGTGTGATATATAAAGTGACTATTCATTCCCTTCATTTATTTCCCGTCTTCGCTAAGTTTGGCCGTAATTTGACTGGACTTCTTTTGGGAAAGGTAATAGACGTAGAGGCAGAAAACCTGCACTCCCATTCAGTCCCTGGCCTTTCCTAGCCAAATTCTGTTAGTGTGATTAGACGGTATGATACGCTTGAGAACACCAAGAACAATTAGTTTGCTCTCCTGGAATCCTGAGCGACCTCTTCACCTGCTCCTATCCCCATTGTCTGGGGAATAGGAAACCATCGGGCCATCCAACATGGTAGCAAACCACTCAGATTCTGGCTTCCAAACCCAGCTCAGACATTAATGCCTTTGTGACCTTGGGCAAGAAGTGTGGCCTCGCTAAATTTTGGATGCTCGTTTATAAAATGGGATTCATGACAGTGCCTGTGTCAGAGCGCTGTGGTGAGCATGAAATGGCATAGAATTAAAAGAGCAGTGTCTGCCAATAGGCATCATACGTGCTAGCTACCATTGGTTTTAATTTCTTTATGGGAATTTTCGGTCCTAGATGGCTAGCTACCTGTTCATTCATGTGTCGGTACACTTACTAGCCTCCTTAAGCATTTATTCAAAAAGAATTTCTGGACTGATCGCCACGTGCCCGGCACTCGGGACACTTTAAAGAAGCGTGTGACCTGCGTTCCGTCTTAAGGAGTTCACGGCGTATTAAATCTCTGGGCAGACCAGCCGTCAGTTGCAAGACACGGGGAGATCCTGAAGGTGCAGGTGTGTAAGGGGTGCAGTGAGAACCCCTGACTTCGGAGGGAAAATAAGAAGAAACCTGAGCCTCCATTTTCCACTGACATCCATTAACACATTGAGTGATATTTTAGGAGCTGCAGAAGATGAGCTCATATGTCAGAACTTCTCACGATGAAAATGGTTCCGATTTGTATTTCATGGCAGCTTCCAATAAGCCAGTGTGCCCATGCAACTAACAGCGTTAAGTAATAGGATGCTTCGACTTTCTTGGTTTCCACTGGTTCAGCAAAATCCTTACTCGAGGCAGGCTATTTTATCTGTTTGGGAACACTTCTGTGGCTACTTCTCCTAAGAGGTAGTGTCACATCTGCAACCAGGATGAAGCAATTTGCCGTCACCAGATCCCAGTTTGGAAAGAATCAGAAAGAAGAACCAAATCATTTTCCGGTAGGGAAATTTAGAAAAGACGGAGAGTGAGGCGCCTTTAAAGCGTAAAATAATCAGAAGTGAGTTCTATAATGTTCCTAACCATGCATAAGGGCACCTTTTCTTCCCTTTTGTTAACTCTGAAACAAAAAGAGCACTGGGCAGAGAGTCAGATTTGAGCCTTAGCTTCATCTCTAATTAGTGATGTGCTCTTGAGCAAGTCAGAACAATTCTGAGTCTCAGTATCCTCAATTATTTAAAAAAGGGATAATTATGGGATAATTAATGCTTAGAGAAAAAAAAAAACTCTGCAGAGTCACTGACCAATAAAGGACATTTAGTAAATAATATCCATTAATGATAATGATGATGATGATAAGTAATAATTAAAACAAAATCTGTGCTGCTCATTTTAAATGAAGCCTGTCAAGAAATCTTGCAGGCTGCACCAGCATGCGATTATAAATTGGGTTAAGAGACGGGGAACCTAGAATAGATCTATGAGATAATGGCCCAAGAGGAAACCATAGAGTGAGCATTTAATACTTTCATTAGGAGGAGAAGTAGCTTCAGCAAGTAAATATCCCCATGGACCTCAGGAAGACTTTGTGGAATTGAGAAGAATTAGAGAAGACTATGGGACTCGAAAAGCTACCTTGTGTCCTCCTAGAACTTGTGAGAAGGTTCCATCTGTTACTGCCTTAGGCAGATGAGTCTTGGGATACCTCAGTCGGCCAAAGACTGCTCATGGGGAGCTTCTACTAAATTAATGGGGGGACCTGGGACAGTAGCTTTCATCTGGCATAATATAAAACTCTCACCGGTGTGCCAGTCCATATGCATCCATATTTAAAAATCTGCATCCGTCTAAGAATTCAGTGGGGTGAAAATTGAGCATAATGCTATTGGGATGATGCTTTCTGGGTAAAATGCGAAGCTTTACTGGTTAAACAGTACAAAGATGCACAAGCTGTCACATGCTTTGGGTAAGAGATAGAAATCAAAACGTGACTGGCTGATACTGGAAAATACAAGGATATAATATCGTGAGTATAGTAAGAGCTGAGCGAGGGCAGGGCAAGATTTCCTTCCATCAGGAGCCTAGTGCCAGAGAGTGATCAAGGGAACTGAATAAAAGTCGGGTGCCAATTCTAGAGTGGTTCTGGAACTGTTGATGACGCTTGAGTCTTTTAATATCTTCAAATTCAGCCACAAAATGTCTCGCATTGATAGCACTCTCCTTCCTCACAAGGGTGTAGAACCAGGTCTTTGGGAAGCACGGAGAAAGACCTCCAGCATGGCTCACTCCTGGCCATATTTGATCTGTCAGCTATCTATTGCTGTGTCACAAACTCCTCCAATATGTAGTGGCTTACACAGCACGCACTCACCTTACAGTTTAGGTGGGGCAGGAAGCCAGCCATGAGTTGGCTAAGCCTCATACTGCTGGCTGTCTCACGAGGATGCGACCTATATATTGGGCAGAATGGTGTCGCCCTCAGGCTTTACTTGGAGAAGGAGCTTCCAACCTCACTCTGGTGGCTGTTGGAAGCTTCCAATTCCTCGTGAGCTTTTGGCTACGTTTCGCCCTCGGTTTCTTGCCATGTGGCCCTCTCCATACAGCCTTTCCCAACACGTTAACTTGATCCATCAAAACGAGCAAGTGAGAGGGTAAAAGAGAGTTTCAACAAAAGGAAGAGAGTACTAGCAAGATGAAACTCCATCTTATGACCTCATCATGGGAGTGCCATTTATCTCTTTTGTCAGGTTCTCTTCAAAGCAACAAGTCACTGTCCGATACTCTGCTGGAGGGGAATATCCAAAGGTATGAATGTCTGGAGGTGGGGCTATTTGGGAGCCGTTTTAGGAGGATGCCTACCACAGCTGTTACAGGAAAAGTCAAATTGTAAACATTCTAGCATCCTCTATCTTCACCAACTTTCCACCTTTTTACTCTTTATCCCATCATTCCGATTCCGAAATTCTTCTTGGCCAATATCTTTTCCCCATGCCTTCTTTATTCTATACAGTATTTTTTTTTTTTTTTTTTTTTTGTACTGAGAGACTCTGGTATAGTGAAAAACCAATGTCAATTGAAATTCCCAAAGTTAGGCCTAATACTAACCTAACTACTTGCATTCTATGTGAACAACAACAACAACAAAGCAAAAACCAAACAACTCTTTTTTTCTTTTTAACATTTATTTATTTTTGAGAGACAGAGTGTGAGCAGGGAAGGAGCAGAGAGGGGGAGACACAGGATCCAAAGCAGGCTTCAGGCTCCGAGCTGTCAGCACAGAGCCTGGCTCGGGGCTCAAATTCCTGAACAGCGAGGTCGTGACCTGAGTCGGTCAGATGCTGAGCCACCCGGGCATCCCTATTTTTTAATCCTCTGTTTCTTAACCTGTTAATCAGAGCTTAACAATGTAACATAGTGGCTAGTACAATGGTATTTGAAGTCGGGCATTCTGGATTGGATACCAGCTGCCTGATTTCTTAGTATTATTTCATGTGCAAAACTACTTTATATTTTTTGTCCCTTTTAATTTGGTAACAGCGAAGAGTAGAATCTGAGCCTTAGAGAAGTTGTGATCTTAGCAAACCTCTGGGCACCTGGCAAGTGCTAATAACTCGCTGCTATTAATTTTATTTTCTAAGTGTTTCAACTTTACACGAGATGTATAAAATGAAATACATGAGGTCACCCAATTCAGTGATCGGCTAAATAAAGAAGGGCTTTGTTAGACCCGCATGAGCAATTCAGATTAGAGGTTAAGTGTGGGTGCCAGAGAAAAACTGTCTGGGCTCAAACCCTGGTTTCCTGTTTCCCAGCTGTGCAATCCGAGTGGAATAAGTATGAATGCGAGCCGTGGAGCCCACGGCCTGATGTCAAGTTCTGGGTTTGAACGCTGGTTCTGTCATCTACTAGCTGGGTGACTATGGGAAAATTACATACCCTCTTGAGTGCCTCAATGTTCTCATCTGTAAAATGGAGATATGAGCACCTACCTTCTGGTTCATCTTGAGCATGAAAAAAAGAGTACTTTTCATTGCTTGATAGAGTGATTCACATAAATAAGAATCATTGGATGTAGCCCTTACCGTCCTTCTCGATCTCAGGATGACCAGCGGTTGCATGAACAATTTGCAAACCTTCTTTGTAGACCTGAGGTCAAGTCCTACTAACTATGTGACGCTGGATAAGCCACTTATCCAGAGATCCTTAAGTGTCACTTATGCCAGTGATCCTTCACTGTCACTGGCAATGCCTGTGCCAGTTTCCTCATCTACCAAGTTGAGTCCATTTCTTTATCAACAGTTGGGGCCATAGCCAGTTCTGGGGACAAATAACAACTTTCTTCAATTGTCTCCTTCCTTCCCTTCCTTTTTTATGTGTGTTTGGAATCCAACGCTGAAGTATGTGGACAATAATGATGTAATCTTCCCAGCATGGGTCAAATCAACACTTGACTGTACTAGAGACTTTTCAATCACGGAATGTTTCTTATGTGGCATGAGCGATGCTGATCTTTTTACAGATGTATCACAGTAACTCTCATGGCGTACTCAGTTTTCAGATAAGAAGTCGGAGGATTCAAGAATGTTATTAAGATGACCAAGCTCTCACGCAGAGAAGCCAAGTCTCCATGCCTTCAGTTAGCCAGCGCCACTCATTCGGCGCTCTCTTTTGTTTTAGGCAGTTTGTAGCCAATATTCTCAGAAGCCCCTCTCGATACACCATACTTAAAAATGTTTGATAAAATATAAGAAATATTTAAAATGCACGGATGAATGATATCAGAGTGAGAGAATTAATTTCCGGTGGACGAAGTGATAAGAAAGGGTGAATTCAGAAGACAGACTGAGCTCTCCATCTACGTTGCAGGGTAGGGGAGACGCTGAATCCACAAACACCTAGTGACCTAGTGCCTAAATGCGCAGGGGATAATTCCTGGCATTTGAGAAGAATGGGAGGTTAGATATTTTATAAGCACACATGAAACATTTATGAAAACTGACCATGCTCTACAAAACTGTGAAGCAAATTCTCTGCAATTCAAAGGGCTAAGTACCCTGCAGACTTTGTATTTTGAGCACACCATAATTGAGTTAAAAGAAATCGCAACATACGAGCAGCCATATGAATCTCCCTGTATTCCAGACGTGGTTTGAGTATTATGTTATCTCACTGAGACCTCGTAACAACTCTCTTTTGTGGATGATGAGACCAAAGTCAAAACTGAGAAAGTGAGAATCTTCCCAGGGTTGGGTGGTTGAGGAACAGCAGCGCTAGGATTAGAACACGAACATCTCTCTCCAAACCCCCACCCCTGAACCACTGTAGTCATTGACTCTCAAGAACAACAGCTTGAAAACTTCTACATTTAACTTCGAAATGACCCACACATGAGATGAAATGATATACAAAAATTAGAGAACATTAGAAATCAAATATAAAAAATGTTCTTGTGGGATGCTTCTGAAATAGTATCCAGGGGGAAATAGATAATCCTACGCAGTTACAGTAAAAATGAAGACATAGGAAATTAATGAACTAAGCTTCCAAAGTGAGCGGTTATAATATAGCTAAAGAGACAAACGAAGGAAGTGAAAATATGCCTCCAAATTAACAGCTAAGAAATCCATCAGTACAAATGTTGGTTCTCTGGAAAAACTGAAAATTAAGACAATGCAACGGTTAGATGAACCAAAGAAAAAGAGACAGGACAATTTAAAATATCAGAAGTGAAAAATTAGTATTGAAAAAAGACCTTGGAGCTAGAGATGCGGTGAGGATTAAAACCATAAACAGAGTTTGGGACTATTGTGGAATATTAGGGAGATATTTATACATAAGTAAATTTGAAAGTTTAGGGAAATTAAACAAATTCTTAATACATATATACACATACACACACATATATATGTAAATTTACAAAACTGTCAAAAGAAGTAGAAAACCTCAGCAAACCCATTGCTTATCCACATGAAAACAATGATATAATTGTTTTAAGAATAAATCAAGTTAGTATTTCTCAAAGAAAATATCAGCCCCTGATAGTTTTACATAATCCTAAGCAGATGTTAACAAACATGCATACAGAATTGTATAAAAATATGTCCTGACCAAATTAGATATATTCTACCAATTCAAAATCAGCTCAACATTATTTTATTACTGGGATTCATTATGCTAACATATTAAAAGAGAAGAGAATATGGTTAAGTCAACAAATTCAGATGAAAAAAATTCATGACATAAGCCTATTACCAGAGTACAATTAAAAATGACCAATTTATAAATCTGTAACATTATTAAACATTATTATTACAATGGCCAACACTTAAACTATGCTGATCATGTGCACTATTCTAAGAAACTTATATACACGTATTTTTTTGAATCTCACACACCATTCAAAAATATAAATCTGGGGCGCCTGGGTGGCGCAGTCGGTTAAGCGTCCGACTTCAGCCAGGTCACGATCTCACGGTCCGTGAGTTCGAGCCCCGCGTCGGGCTCTGGGCTGATGGCTCAGAGCCTGGAGCCTGTTTCCGATTCTGTGTCTCCCTCTCTCTCTGCCCCTCCCCCGTTCATGCTCTGTCTCTCTCTGTCCCAAAAATAAATAAACGTTGAAAAAAAATTAAAAAATATATATATATAAATCTGATATACAAATAAATAAGAAAAAACATCCAAATGGGGGGAAAAAGGCACAATAGCTATAAACAGAAACTTCCCAGATGAGGAAACGGGAGAGACCAAAAACGATGTATTCAAAGATTCTGAACTTCATAATAATTCACCAGATAAATAGAAATTAAAAGCACAAGGGTATGTCATTTCACATTTACCAGAGGGGCAAAATTTGAAAAGTCTCCCATTATGAAGTGTCGATGAAAGTGTGGACCAGCAGAAGGCCTTTCTCACACAAGGCTGGTGGGAATAGACACTTTGGTGCGCCATTGGGCATTGACCTGCCAATTCAAACCTGCCCTTGTACCGCAATCCCCAAGCCAGCAGCTGAACTAGTCTGCCCCCTGAAACATAGACAAGGACATTCGTAGCAACACTCCCGCCAGCACCAATGTTGACACTGCGACTGCTGTTAATGCAAGCAGCCAAGCAGCGGGTTCTGAAACCCTAGATACTGTCACAGTCCCCTGGAGGCCTGGTTAAAGCCTGGCTCGCTGGGCCCCATTCTCAGAGTTTCTGATTTAGTAGGTCTGAGGTGGGACCAGAGAATTTGCATTTCTAACAAGTCCCTAGGGGTTCTGATGCTTCTGGTCCAGAGATCACTACTGATATTGCTTACTCTGGACCTGTCACTGTTTTACATGCTTTCTACTTAATTAACTTCCTAAATCCTCACAAGGATGCTATGAACTAGACCCTTTTCATCTCTTTGTTACAGGTGGAGAAACTGAGGCACAAAAGGCAAAGCTAGCCGTTCAACATCATCAGTCAGTTGGTGGTGAAGCTTGGGGAACCCGGGCCAACCGGTCCTGGGTCTGCATGATTAACGAAAAGCATGCAGGGCTCTGGATGGACAGGTGCAGAAAAGCATTTCAAATGGGGAGAATGTCAAGCGAAGGCTTGGTATTTGGGACCATCTTGACATGTTTGGGAACTAGAAACAAGTCCAAGTGCCTAACGTTGAACACACGGAGCAGGGATAAAACCTGGAAGGGGTCAGAAGGAAGTGGGGGGGGGGGCGGGTGGTGAGGGTTATTGCACCCTGGGCTTGGTCTCCCGGGGTGGGGGGTGGGGGGTGCTCTATACTTTGTCTCGGAGACTGACAGGAGCCAGGAGGGACAGACAGAGAGAGACAGGATTCAGTGTGTGCCTCTAAATACAAGGCTTGAGGAATGGCTTGGAGGGAGAGAGACTGGAAGGGGGAGGGGAGTTTGGAAGCTACGTGCCCTGGCCCTGATGAGATGTGATGGCTGCTTGGACCACGTGGCTGGGAACAGGGCAGGGAAACCGGGTGCGAGAGATAGTCAGGTACAGAGTCAGCAGGATCTGGTGGCCGACCACAGCGTTCAGGCTAATTCCCAGCTTCCTGACTTAGTTGCGTCGGTAATGGTGGTGTGGTTGTCTGGGGCGCTAGAGAGAGAAACCTGCACCAGTCAGAGCTGAATCTTACGTCTCTGCTGGAAGCTGTGGCGACTGCTCTTAAAAACAAGAACTGCTCGGGGCGCCTGGGTGGCTCAGTCGGTTAAGCGTCCGACTTCGGCTCAGGTCATGGTCTCGCGGTGCGTGAGTTCGAGCCCCGCGTCGGGCTCTGTGCTGACAGCTCAGAGCCTGGAGCCTGTTTCGGATTCTGTGTCTCCCTCTCTCTCTCTGGCCCTCCCCCGTTCATGTTCTGTCTCTCTCTGTCTCAAAAATAAATAAATGTTAAAAAAAAAATTAAAAAAAAAAAAAAAACAAACCAAGAACTGCTTGCGACAGCTTCCAGCTCCAGGAGTCCAGCTGACCTGGTTGGCATCGGAGCTCCAGCACTTACTCCCTGTGTGGGTCTTTGATGTGTGTCCTCTCGGAAGCTCAGAACAATCCCACATCATGATTTTAAAAGAGGTGCATATTGGGGTTGGCACACGGGTTCGCTTCACAGATATCGAGTCCGCCTTGAGTGGGATGCCGACGGGAACATGAAATACCCCTGATCTCATGAGTTTATGTTCTAGAGGGGGAATGATAATATAAGAAAATTAGACAGTACCATGGAGCCACCTGCTTAGCCATGAGTCCTGGGAGGAAGAAAAGAGAAGAAAGAAAAGAAAAGAAAAGAATAGAAAAGAAAATTAAAGGAAAAAAAAGAATAGAAAAGGAAAGGAAAGGAAAAGGAAAGGGAAAAGAAAAGAAAAGGAAAGAAAGGAAAGGAAAGAAAAAAGAAAAGAAAAGAAAAGAAAAGAAAAGAAAAGAGGAAAGGAAAGGAAAGGAAAGGAAAGGAAAGGAAAGGAAAGGAAGAAAAGAAAAGAGAAGGGAAGGGAAGGGAAGGGAAGGGAGAGAAAGAAGAGGAGAAGAGAAGAGAAGAGAAGAGAAGAGAAGAGAAGAGAAGAGAAGAGGAAAGGAAAGGAAAGGAAAGGAAAGGAAAGGGAAGGGAAGGGAAGAAGAGGAAAGAAAAAAAGAAAAGAAAAGAAGAAAAGAAAAGAAAAGAAAAGAAAAGAGGGAGTTAGCACCAAAGAAAGGATGGGCTGTGGATTGAAATGATTGACTCTCGAAGGCCCCCACCCTGTAAGTTACAATCCTCCAAGGCAGAGGTGAGTCTTATTAATGCATCCCCCAGAGCCACACCGATACTCAGTGAAGGCTTATTGAACGGAACAAAAGTGTGTGTTCAGCAGTTTTCACCGATGAAAAATACCGAATCTGGGAAGAGCTCCGTGCTGGTGGCAGGGACGCAGGGTGTCATCACAGAGCTGGGATGAGTCTGTGCCACTCCCACGCTCCCGAACAAAACCGCAACGACCTATTTAGCTTCCGAAGCTAAAATAAAGAAGTCACTCTGCAAAATGCACCCGACTGTGCCCGAAAACAGGAAGGTTTCTCTTAACATATTAAACGAATCACCTGCGAAACCGCCAAACATCACGGCAATATGTGAAGCAAAGCGATGCCTCGGAACTGAATAATTTATTCATACATTTGCTGACAATGTGCATTTCTGACACCCCATTGTTTTCGCTCCTGCATCATTTCCTGGTGCAATGTGGTCACTCCTCCGCCATGTCAGATCAGAAGGCTGCTTCATTTTGAGCTCTCGAAAATTACAAGAGAGGTGTCCTGAGGATGCCGTTTTTATATACAGGAGCAACTAAATTTTGAAGAGAGGTGAACACTTACTTTTTTAAAATCTTCACTGAGGGGGCTCCTGGGTAGCTCCGTCGGTTAAGCATCCGACTTCGGCTCAGGTCATGATCTTACAGTTCGTGAGCTCGAGCCCCGTGTCGGGCTCTGTGCTGACAGCTCAGAGCCTGGAGCCCGCTTCGGATTCTGTGTCTCCCTCTCTCTCTCTGCCCCTCTCCCGCTTGTGTTCTGTCTGTCTCTCTCTCAAAAATAAATACACATTAGATTTTTTTTAAAAAAAGAAATAGAGAAGTAAATAAACTTAAAGCAATAAATAAATAAAATTTAAAAGTAAGTAAAGCCTTCACTAAAATGAGCCAGGGGTGTTGGTTAGCACACCGATGGTGGACTTTGCTAATGGATACATGCATAGGGTATGTTCTGTATGTCGAAACCATGGTGGGTGGTTGAGGCAGAGACAGTCACAACTCTCTCCCTGCCGGGAACAGCATCCCCTCTGAGCCACCTCATTCTTGGAGTAAGCCCCACAGGTAGGTACTGTGGTTACCTGCACAGAGTAGGAAACAGGGGTGTAGACGGGGTTAAAGGCGCCAGTGGAGGGGCCTAGACGGCGCGAATAGTGCTCCCCACGGTTCCTATGTTTACTCGGTTAGGAGCGTCTTCACCCTCAGGCTCCAGGCTCCAAGTCGTCAGCACAGAGCCCGATGCGGGGCTCGAACTCACAGAGCTGTGAGATCATGACCTGAGCCGAAGTCTCACTTTGGCATTTCCCCAGACCTCAAAGTGGTTTCCTGACCATTTTCAGTGACTGGAGAGGCGGAGGAAGCGTAGACTGAGGAGCGATCTGGCCTTCACTGCGTGGCCATTACTTATCCTCGCTTTCTTTAAAATGGAATCTGTTCTTCCCACTAGTCCTGGAAGGAAATGACCTTATGGTGTTGGCCCCTCCAGTTTAAGAATGAGGAAATAGAAACTCAGCATGTTCGGTGACTATTCAGGGACTAGGTCAAGTCACAGAACCATCACGGGGCTGAGCTGTGACCGTGAATTCTGTGTTTAAGGGCAAGCGCGCGCCCCCTTTCGTGCTGGAGAAAATATGCCTGGGGGGGAGATCCCCCACGCCCCCACCACCCCCTAGCCACCCCCCCAACCCCCGCTGTCGCTCACCATATTCAGGAGCAGGCCAGACCACTGAGAACTGTGTTCCCGGATAGCATGATCATGGCCCCTCTGCAGAATCGCACTTCGTTACATAACATTTTGTCCTTTCCCAAAGAGGTCCTTAAAAAAACAGAGGTGGTGTTTTATGTATTACTGAATTGTTGTGGATATTGCTCACGTAGAGGGTCCCCATTGGCACAGCCCATGAGAGGACTCCTGTCAGGCCTCACTGCCAGAAAAAAAAAAGGAATCCGGGGCACCTGGTGGCTCGGTCAGTTGAGTGTCTGACTTCAGCTCAGGTCACGATCTCACAGCTCTGTGAGTTCGAGCCCTGCATCGGGCTCTGTGCTGACAGCTCAGAGCCTGGAGCCTGCTTCCGATTCTGTGTCTCCCTCTCTCTCTGCCCCTAACCCACTCGCGTTCTGTCTCTGTCTCTCTCAAAAATAAATAAACATTAAAAAGATAAGATAAGATAAGATAAGATAAGATAAGATAAGATAAGATAAATCCAGCCTCTCCTAGTCTTTTAGCTAATTGTCTTTGTCTATGCCCACTGAGATCCAGAAACAAGTTTGCAGTGCACCTGTAACCAGTGTACTGAACTTGAAAAGCAACAACTTTTTTAAAGTTTGTTTGTTTGTTTGTTTGTTTTTGAGAGAGAGAGAGAACACAGGCAGGGGAGGAACAGAGAGAGAGGGAGAGAGAGAGAGAATCTCAAGCAGGCTCCATATTGTGGGCACAGAGCCCCATGCAGGGCTTGAAGTCACACACCGTGAGATTATGACCTGAGCCAAAATCAAGAGTCTGACGTTCAACCGACTGAGCTGCTCAGGTGCCCTGAAAAGGAACAACATTTTCTCAGCTTTGGGGAGCTAACCATTTCCAGCCTGAATGGATAGCTCTGACTATTTCCCTATATTAAATTTTCCTTTGTCACAGCCTGCCCATGAACGATATCTTCACGTCCTATACTCACTTCTGTAAGCTACCTTGCTATCCTTTGGGCATTGGGTTGGGTTACATGCATGAATAAACAATACCTTCCATGAAACAAGCCACTCCCCAGAAGCAGATCCAGGGCGGGGAGACATCTCCTCCAGAGTCTCCTGGAGAACTAACCTATAACACAGTGACTGCAATAATAAACATGATTCATAATTAATAAGCAATGGCATGTCGTGAGCTCACGATGTGCCAGCTGTATTAAATGCTTTCTACGTGGTTCATCCCCTTAATAAACTTGGAGGTGGAAACTATCATCCCTTTTAATAGATAAAGCAGCTTCACGTTGGGGAGATCGGAGCATGCCCCGGGGTGGCCAACTGGGGAGGGTGGAGCTAGGGTTCCAGCCCAGATCTGTCTGCCTCCAGACCCCACTTCTTCTCCACAAGGAGAAACTGCCTTTGCATTTCAGACTAAATCCACCTCCCGAAAGCTGAGCGAGAGGGTGACGCGGGAGGAGGAGAATTGCCACAGGGAAAGTTCCATTCGGTTCCCCGTTTTCAATTCTGTTGCTTTCAGCCCCTTGAGATGGATGGCGTGACCTGGTAATATGTACTGTATTCTCCACTCTGCAGTATTGTTAATTAAAAAAGGCGGGGGATTTATGAGTTTTGCACGGCCCTGTTTCGTAGCTGCAGTGTGGAGGGCTCCCCAGGGAAGCAGCCCCAATGTGCTGCCTTTTCTGTAGGGTCAGCACACTTTGCACCGAATTGGCCCCACAGAGGGATGAATGAGGCCCGGGCCGAAATGGCATCACAGGTAATTGTCACCAGCACCCAGGAGGCAAGGCAAAAATTGGTGACGGCGTGGAATTTATAGCTCAAGTTGGGTTTCTCGAGCGGGTCTCAGGACTGCCCTGCCAGGTAGGAACAACTCACTCTTCCTTTCTCTGTTTTAGGTGCGGTGCATTTTCAAAACAGCGTAGGTCCCCTGCAAAGAAATCGGAATGCACAGACAAGCAAAGCTGCATTAACATTTGCAGCCTCTTACCCTGGCCGGTGATTACTGTTATCAGATCACATTCTTCCAGATCTTCTCCTGTGTACATAACATTACGAAACCGAAAGAAAGGGATGCTGCTGTGACTGCTCTTTTGAGAGCAGCTATTTTCTGTGAAAGGAATATATATGCTGTGAGCATTCATTCACGCCGATAACTTTTCCACCGCAGCGAAGGTTAGAGATTGTTGGCTCACGTCACTCCCCTCTACCTTCTACGAAGGGGCTTCATAGGCTAAGCAACTAGATAGCAGGTGGTAGATTTGGTATCGGTTTAAATAGCTTTCCACTTATCGTTCGACACGAGAGCTCGCTTGCACTTGTGAGCGAACGGGAAACCACCTGGCTGCCGTGGGCATCTGAGTGTGAGGCCCCCATTCCGTTGCATCTTCGGAAGACGGTACGAGTTCTCTGTGGCTGCTGAGAACCAGTGACCGCTCCTGTGGCCTGAGCCAAGATGCACTTATTGTATCATAGTCCCGGGAATCAGATGTCTGCTGTGCCTCGCCGGGCCAACCTCAAGGTGCGGGCAAGGCTACACGCCTTCCAGAGGCTCCAGGGTAGAATCTGTCACCTTGCCCCTTCCAGATTCTGGAGGCCACTGTGTTCCTTGGCTTGAGGACCCTTCCAATACCTTTGATCAACAACACAGCATCCCTTGGATCCTGCTGCCATCACCACCCTCCGATCAACCATGGGAATGTTCTCCCCTTTTAAGGATTTATGTGATCAACGGAGTCTGGAGAATTTCTCCAGATGGAGGCCCTTGACCTAATCACATCTGTAAACTCAGAGGTTCTGAAGATTGGGACATGGACCTCTTTGGAGGTCTCGGTTCTCCTTACTCCCACTGCAAATGGCACGCCATCTGATGGCCATCACTTATGTAACTAGTCCCCTATGGGTGTGCATGTAGGCTGCTGCCAACATCTTGGCTTTATAAACCGTCCTTCATCAAGAGTAGAATAACTCAATCTTTGCTTATCTTTAATTGTTTCCTTAAAGGAAATTACTAAAAGCAGGATTTCTAGATTAGAGCATACGCCCACTTGCAAAGCTTTTTCACATGCAGTGCCCAATTATTTCTTGAGTACCTACTTTGTGCGAGGCATTGTTCTAGACAGCAGGAATTCGTTAGTGAATAAGACGGCCGATGTCCCTGTCCCCCTGTACAGTTTATATTCCGTGGGACACCAACAGCTGATTACCTTTCAGCAATACCTAAACCGCCTCTGATACTGATTTGCCCATGTCCATTCTTTGATTCACGTCTCAGTTAGTTAGGCATCCGACTCCGGTTCCGGGCATGATCTCACAGTTCATGAGTTTGAGCCCTGCATAGGGCTCTGGGCTGATAATGCAGAGCCTGCCTGGGATTCAATCTCTCTCTCTCCCTCTATCTCTGCCCCTTCCCAACTTGTGTGAACATGTTCTCTCTCTCTCTCTCTCTCTCTCTCTCTCTCTCTCAAAAATAAATAAATAAATTTAACAATATGTAAAGGGTGGGGCGCCTGAGTGGCTCACGCCGTTAAGTGTCTGACTTCAGCTCAGGTCACGATCTCACGGTTTGTGGGTTTGAGCCCCCCCATCGGGCTCTGTGCTGACAGCTTGGAGCCTGGAGCCTGCTTGGGATTCTGTGTCTCCCTCTCTTTCTGCCCTTCCCCCACTTGCACTCTCTCTCTCTCTCTCAAAAATAAACATTAAAATTTTTTTTTAAAAATATATAAAGGGTATTTATTTAAACATAATGTAGTTAATCAACTAAGCCAAAATATAGAGGAAAATGCATTTTGCCTACATTCAGAAATTCCATGGCTCAAGATCCAGTTTTGCTATATGCTAGCAACATGAACTTAGAATGGCAGATCCATGGGATGGAAATGGAGTGCATTCTACGGGTTAAGCAATTTTTTAATCATTTTGTCTATTGTCTCCATTCTCAGAGACACTCCTTGAGTTTAATACTCTTAAAATGCCGTTTTACATAGGAGGAAATTGAGGCACAGACAGGGGAAGTAACCTTCCCAAGGTCCTACAGCCAAGAAACACTGGAATCAGGATTCAAACAAGCCAGTCTGAGCCCAGAGCCTGAACTCATAACCATCATGATCCTTGTTATGGGTAGAATTTTGTACCCCAAAGATATATATTGAAGTTACACCCCCCGGTACCTCATAATGTAACCTTAAGTGAAAATAAAGCTGTTGTAGATGCAATTGTTTAAAATGAGGTCATACTGAATAGGGTGGGCCCCTAATCTGATATGACAAATGGCCCTACAAAGGGGAAATTTGGACACAGAGGTAGACATGTGCACAGGGGGAACATCATGTGACCATGAAGACAAGGTCTACAAGACAAGGAATGCCAAAGATGGCAGAAAATGGCCGGAAGCTAGGAAGAGACAAGGAAGGAGCCCCTTTACCAGGTTTCAGAGAGAGCACGGCCCTGATAATGCCTTAATTTCACACTTATTTTTTTAAATTTTTTTAATGTTTATTTTTGAGAGAGAGAGACAGATTGCGAGTGGGGGAGAGGAAGAGGGAGGGGGAAACACAAAATCCGAAGCAGACTCCAGGCTCCAAGTGGTCAGCACAGAGCCTGATGGGGGACTTGAACCCACAAACCGTGAGATCATGACCTGAGCCAAAGGTGGACACTTAACCAACTGAGCCCCCCCGGCATCCCTAATTTCACACTTTTAACTTCCAGAACTGAGACAGAATTAATGTGTGTTGGTTTAAGCCACCCGGTTTTGAGTACTTTGTTGTGCAATAGCCCTAGAAAATGAAAATAATCTTCATTTGCGTTGTGGAGGAAAATGAGGTTACTTTTAGCTCATAGACAATGTGACTCCTGTGACTGACCACGTGTTTTCCTTTCTTTGGTTGACAGGAACTTCAGAACAGGGTACTCATCACAGAACCTCAGGGAACATAGTTCTGTGGTCCGAATGCCCCTATCTGGATTCTAACATTCCGAATTTATCTCACATTTATTCCATCATGGTTATTTGTAGAAAATCTTCCTGCATTGTGTAAAGTTTTTGTTGTTTTTGTTGTTGTTGTTGTTGTTTCTTTACATCTAAGTTAGCATCTAGTGCAACAATGATTTCAGGAGTAGATTCCTTAGTGCCCCTTCCCCATTTAGCCCATCCCCCCACCCACAACCCCTCCTGTAACCCTCTGTTTGTTCTCCATATTTAAGAGTCTCTTCTGTTTTGTCCCCCTTCCTGTTTTATTTTTGCTTCCCTCCCTTATATTCATCTGTTTTGTAGCTTAAAGTCCTCATATGAGTGAAGTCATATGATATTTTCCTTTCTCTGACTAATTTCGCTTAGCATAGTACCCTCTAGTTCCATCCATGGAGTTGCAAATGGCAAGATTTCATTCTTTTTGATTGCTGAGTAATACTCCATTATGTGTGTGTGTGTGTGTGTGTGTGTGTGTGTGTGTATACAAATCACATCTTCACCTGTCAGAATGGCTAACATTAACAACTCGGGCAACAACAGATGTTGGCGAGGATGCGGAGAGAGAAGCTCTCTTTGGTACTGTTGGTGGGAATGCAAGCTGGTGCAGCCGCTCTGGAAAACAGTACGGAGGTTCCTCAAAAAACTAAAAATCGAACTACCCTACGACCCAGCCATTGCACTACTAGGCATTTATCCAAGGGATACAGGTGTGCCATTTCGAAGGGACACATGCACCCCCATGTTTATGGCAGCACTATCGACCATAGCCAAAGTATGGAAAGAGCCCAAATGCCCATTGATAGATGAATGGGTAAAGTTTTTTTTTGTTTTTTAAGCCAACTTCAAATTACACCCTACCTAGCCACTAACATGTGTACAAACACAGATTGAGAAAAAGTTCTAGACAGGCAAGACTTGCTGAAAGTCACTGGTCATTTGCAGTAGGCGTCAAGTTCGAACCTGGCTGGTTGTACTTCCAGTTCAGTGGAACGCCTTCACCACCGAGCCTCTAGGACACGAGAGGACTCCTCCAAACTCCTCTGTCTCCAAGCTTCTGCCTATCTTCCCTGGCCCACACACCTGTCCTGGCTGGAAGATCCCACCTTGTGCTGAACCAGTCTTGATTCAAGGTCCTGAGTTGACCTTGACTGAGGCAGCTCGAAGTGCCCCGATAGTACAGGTGATCCAGGTTCTAGATACCTGAGATTGCCTCCTTCCAGAACCCAAGAGCCTTCCACTCTGTCCAGGCTGATTTTTAACAGAGCTAGACACAGCCACACAGACACAGCCACCGAGGTGGTGGGAGAGCATAAAGTAATGGAAAGAGTGTCAATGTATCTATATATCTCTATATAGGCTTTGGCCTCATTTCTCCTAGTAGTTGGGTGATCCTGGGCAAATCACTTTGCCTCCTGCATTTACTTGGTTCCTCATCTGTGAAATGGGAAATCTACCCCAGAGGCAGGCTGAGCCGGGGGCAGGTCCGGGCCTTGCACGCGTGTGACACATAGTGAATGGTGGCCCCTTCTTAGTGCCCTGCTTCTTGCCTCTGTCATCCAGCTAATTGCCTCGGCCTCAGGCCGACCAGGACGAGCTCGGCACCCATGATGAATTAGAGCCTAGTTCTCTCGTTCTCTGACGCTTTCCTCCATGGCAGCATGACAGAGATTCGGGAGCTGGAGACAAAGGCTGCCCTGGGGTAGGACAGAGCAGAGCAGGAAGAGAAGCCAATTCCTTGCCTCTCAAACCGGCTGTCATCATCTCGGCTTGTCTCCACTGATGCAAGAGACTCGGGAGGTTCTGGAAGCATAACCCATCAGCCTGGCCGGTGCGACATGTCCATCTCTCCCTAACTTGCTCTCTCTTTGTTGTTGTTAGGACAGGACGTGTGAGCTCTGAATAGTCCCAGCAACCAGGGCTCAGCAGTTTATCAAAAAAAAAAAAAAAAAAAAAAAGAGGGGGGGGGCTGACATTTCATCCTGAGCATTTTATTTCTCTCGAGGGCACAAAGAGCTCAGAAAGATCGTTGATGCTTCCGTTTTAAGAGTGGTGGTCCGGCTTCGCTCTCACAGGTGATGCTGGGGTCTGGAGCCGGCGCTAGCCTGGGAAAGAGGAGCCTGGCAGCTAACGGTCCTCAAGGACCTGTGTGGCCCAGGCTGGACGTGCCCGGAGCCCCCCACCTCACCTCCCTCCTGCACATCGGATGGGCATCGTCTCCTGGGCACAGGTGGGCAGGCTTGAGCCTCTGAGTCACCCATCCCACCTGTCCCACTACTGGAAATGAGGTTTGGTTCCCAATGTATCACTTTGGTCCACATGAAATTCTCCTGCAGACAAAAGAACGCAGGCTCAAGTGAGTCTGGGCAAGCCGTAGAGACTCTCTGAGCTTCAGTTTCTCAACTTTATAAGTGAAATATTTATCCTGGCCCTGATTGCTTCTGGAGGCACTGTGCCCCTCGGTCAAAATCAATTGAGTGACCATATTATCGTTTACCAATCCCTTGGTGCTGGGGATCCCGGAGGCGCACCCACTTTGGGAGATTCACTAGGGCTCGTTATGCGATAGTCCTCCCCGCTAAGATTTATTGCAGTGTCACAGAGAGGACGCACAGCCAGAATGCAAGGGGAAGAGACACGGGCAGAGTCTTTAGGGATCCACATGAGGCTTCCCCATGCTCTCTCCCTCCCATGGAGGGTCGTAGAGAACATGTTCTTCCAGCCACAAAAACGCAGCAACCTGTGGGTAATGTCCCCTCCCAGGGGAATCCACTGGAAGCTTGGGCTCGACACCGATGAGAGTAGATGTGCTTTACCCCAGGAGAGCAAGGATATGGGGCATCCAGACATTTGACCACAAAGCTGTGCATGAAACACTGTCTTGCCTGAACAGCCTGGATCTATCCCAGCTCGTTCAGTCTCATGCATCCTCTCTCGATGGGCAATTTTCAAAATCAAGTTCTGATCCCCTGTGAGTGTTACCCGAAAGTAAATCCCCGTATCTAGTGCTTAGGCGGAGGCAACACATTGTTTTTAGGGGAACAGTGACTCAAAACTGAAGGCATCAGTGAAAAATCAATTCATGGTGTTATGTGCTTTGTATCGGGTTGTGCATCTTTAACTCTGACGATGTGGTCAAATCACCACGTTGGAAAGTTTAATATCGCGAACAGCCCAGCAAAGAGGATATTAATTAGTATTTCGAGCTATCTGCAGCCCATTAAATCTGTTGCTTATTAAAGGCAATATAGTTTCAAGTTCAAATGGCTTAAAATAATGAGCAGAATTCATTTTCAGTTCATTAACACAGTTGTCAGTATTCCTGGACAGGTGGTAATACAGTGAGTTCTACCCGTCACAGACGCAGCTGCTGAGCTCAGGAAAGACCCTTCCCGGGTCGCTCCGCCCTACCCAAGCTTGTCACACGTCTTAGCAATGCGCTCTCTAATTCTCTGATCTTTTGACATTGTCGTTCCCTGGTAAAAGAAATTTAATCAAAATATGTATGCTGGAATTTTACTTAAGCAGAAATAATGACACTCATAAATTCAGGTTTCTATGTGAGCATATTCATTAGAAATGTGCATAGTCTCAAACCTGGCCTCTCTGTGGAGGCAAGACACCCCCAGGGAATTTGGGGCAAGCAGGCACGGTGGGCTCACCCCTCTTCTCCCCCATCCCAGGGGTGCGACTCTGCAGCTCTAAACCTAAACCCACTGGAGGGGTAACCTGACGGCGGGGGGGAGGGGACATGCACAGTCCGCTTCTGCAGAAGCATTTCTACCTTACGGGTCTGTCCCAGCCTGGTGTGTGTGTGTGTGTGTGTGTGTGTGTATTTGGGTGAGGATTAAGTGAAATTATTTTTATGTATTTATATATAACATTCATATATAATTTATATAGACACATAATTTCATCTCTCCATCTCTTTGTATACGTATATATATGAGAGACAGAATACATATATATGTAGTGGGTGGAATAGTGAAACCCGCCCGGAAGGTACGTACGTTCTCATCCCCAGAATCTGTGAAAATGTGACCTTATTGGAAAAATGATCTTTGCAGATGTAATCACATTAAGGATCTGGAGATGAGATCATCCTGGATTATCCACTTGTGCCCTCAATCCAATGACAAGTGTCTATATGAGAGAAAGGCAGAGGGAGATTTGAGACAGAGAAGAAAAAGCCATGTGCAGACAGGCAGAGATTGGCCGATGCTGCTGTAAGCCAAGGGTCGCCAGGGGCCACCAGACTTGGAAGTTTTGAAGGAGGCTTCTCCCTCAGAGCTCTTGCAGCGACTATGGCTCTGTGCCCGCTTTGATTTTAGACTTCTGGGCTCTACAACTGTAGGAGAATAAGTTCCTGTTGTTTTAAACCACACGTTTGTGGCAATTTGCTGTGGCTCAAGGTGAGTAACACTATTTATATATATTATATCTTATATGTACATATGTATGATACTATGTAATATATATAATACTATCTCCATAGATTATAGATTATATACACATATATATGCAATGCTGTATATAATATATAAGATTATAGTATTTGTATATGTTATATGTTATTCTATATAATACATAAATGCATATATGTATAAATGATATACTATATAAATGTATACCTATAACCAGAACAGGCCTGGGCACACTGTTTTTTTCCAGAAAGTCAATAAATGCTGTTTGCTGCTCTACCCCTGATCTGCCCGGACTAAGTTCCCTGATATGAAAGTGGTTCTGAAAAAGCAGCACCCTCCTATACAAATGCCCGTTATCTAATGTCACTGTTTGCACCAAAAAGCATCCCTTTCAAAGTCTCTTCTCCTTGACCCCATCCATTAGGGGTTGAATCCTGTCCTCCAAAATTTCATGTGTGCAAGTGTTACCCCCCAGCCCCTCAGAATGTGGTTGTATTTGGAGATCAGGTGGGTTTTTTTTTTTTTTTAATGTTTATTTACTTTTGGGAGAAAGAGAGACAGAGCGTGAGCGGGGGAGGGGCAGAGAGAGAGAGAGAGAGAGAGAGAGGGAGACACAGAATCCGAAGCAGGCTCCAGTCTCTGAGCTGTCAGCACACAGCTCGATGCAGGGCTCAAACCCACAAACCGTGAGATCATGACCTGAGCCGAAGTCAGACGCTTAACCGACAGAGCCACCCAGGTGCCCCCGGAGATCAGGTTTTTAAAGATGGAATTAAGTTACGGTGATGTTATTAAGGTGGGTTCTAACCCAATGTGATTTCTAAGAAGAAGCGGGGGTGCCTGGGTGGCTCCGTTGGTTAAGTGCCTGACTCTTGATTTCAGCTCGGGTCGTGATCTCAAGGTTTGTGAGATTGAGCCCCACATTGGGCTCCGTGCTGACATTGTGGAGCCTGCTTGGGATTCTCTCTCTCTCTACCCCTCCCCTGCTTGTGTGCTCTCTCTCTCTCTCTCTTACTCTCCCTCTCTCTCTCAAAATAAATAAATTTAAAAAGGGGTGGATGAGGACATAGACCACACACAGAGCGAAGATGGTGTGAGACACGGGGAGAAAAGGGCCAAGGAGAGAGGCCTCAGAAGAAAGCAACACCTAGACCTTGGACTTCCAACATCCATTTCTGCAGAAGCGTTTTTTTGCATATGTATAAATGATATAAATGGGAGACAACAAATGTCTGTGGTTTGAGCCCCTAAGCTGTAGCGCTTTGTTACACGGCCCTTGCAGGCTAATACACCATGCCAGCAGTGAAGGAGGATCGAGTCTCCCGTCTCTGTGAGCCTGGTTTTGAGGGACTGTTGCTAATGCCCACTAAAGCTCCACACCAAAGACAGCGTGGGGAAGGTGCTCGGAAAGCCCTCCTCAATGGCCCAACGTAGTCCAAAGACAAGGACCCACGAGGGAAAAAAAGTCCTTGGATGATTCGTTGCTTCAGTTACCTGGATTGGCATTAGGGCTGTAAAGACGGCCTTGGGGGCCAGCCGCCCTGCACCGCCACGATGCTGTGACTCTGGCATGCACTTAAACAGCTTTGCCACACATCAGGCTCTGTGCTGGACTCTTTCCGTATAATAGCTTACGTGATGCTTACACTGCGTCTCCAAATTAGCTGCGCTTACGGGGAAGAAGAGACAGGGAAGCGATGCCAGATCTTGTGCACAGCGTCGCTGGGATGTAGCCCGGGCCGTCAGCCTCCCGAGTCTGCTTTCCGACACCACAGGAGGCTGCGGGTAATAGAGGGGCCTCGGCACATTCCAGTTCTTTCTCTCTCCAAAACATTTCCTGGTGGTTTATTGGTTGTTGTTATTTTTTCTCCCCTTAATCACCCAAGATCTGCTCGCTTGGAAACTGGTTTAAAAACAACAGATTTTTGGGGGCATCAACTGCTAAAAAGACATCAAATGGAAGGGAATATATTGGTAATAATGTTTCCTGTGGGGAACTCTAAAGATTTTTGAAATATAATGCAATCTTCTACTGTGACCTTTTCCAAAGCCCTGCAAAAAAAAATTAATAAAGAGGGAAAAGGAGGCTAGAACTCTTTTATCATATTTGATTTGTATTGACTCTGGTGTCAGGGGGGTTATTGAGGGCCTCCCGTCCGGCTCGCCTGGTGAAGAGTCACAGTTGTAAATTTATCCCGTGTTTTATTTATTCCTTTCGTTGTTCCAAAGACACTAGAGTCACGGGACTCCAAGAGGGGTACTGTGCTCTACTCGTGGTTTCCATTAGGACGATTATTTTTCCAGAGCGTAGGGAAGGGTCTCTCTCTCTCTCTCTCTCTGCGCCTTTTACTTCCCCCTCTCCGGGGAGGTGCAGGGACTTCCCAGTTTGGTAAGATCAGGAGGAATAAACCGGGTATGCTTGGTTCTCCTCGGTCCCCGTCCTGCGTGGGTCCTCGCTGCCTTCAGAGAGCACCCAGCTCCTCCCCGCTCCAGCCTCCCCCAGCAGGTGACTATATGGGGACAGTTTTCGTTCCCTCCATCATGTCTTTTTGGCCTGTCTTTGGTGGCAGCCTTAACGGCCTGTACTCAGACAGCGTGGTCACATATCTGATCCAGGGCTCAGGGATGTCCCCCTCTAGGACACATTACAAGCCTTTCCCTTTTCTACCTCAGGGACTTCTCTGGGGCTGAAGGAACCTTGTGGCCAGTAATTTCGTGCAGCAGAAATGCCAAGGAGGTACAGCTGTGGAGGTCAATGGGGCCCGGAACAATCCAGCTTCCCTTGCCAGTGACAGCGGCCTTGATGAGACATCTTTACAACAGTTTTCTTCCTTCCCAAGCTTACTCCCCCACCCCCCGTTTCTGTTTCCTGGGCTCTCCTTCCCGATAATCCACGGGCACCCAAGTCCTCGTCAGTCCCTGATTTGGAGAGAACCCAGGTGAAGACACTTGGGCTCAGGTCACGATCTCGCAGACCGTGAGTTTGAGCCCCACGTGAGCCCAGCACTCTCGGCACAGAGGCTGCTGGGCATTCTCTCTCTCCCTCTCCCTCTCTCTGCCCCTCCCCTGTTCACTTGCTCTCTCACTGTCTCAAAACAAATAAACTTTAAAAAAATAAAATAATAAAGTTTCTGTTTGGCCTCTATATGAACCTGGCTTTATTTCTGAAATTGCTCAGACCTGGCAGGAGAAGATTTGTGCTCTTTTATTTTGGGGGGGGGGGGGGGCGGGGGGAGGCACAGAGATCCTGGCATGTAGAGATGTTACTAAGTTCGTAGTCTGCAAACTGCCACTACGTCAGTGGCCCCAGCAGTGTGAGGGAACCACATGGAAAGAAATGTGGCCACCTCACGAGGCCACCTCTTACCTGTGCAACCTCAGACATGTCACGAACTCATCTGGGTAAGCATGAAATCAGATAAAGGGTATCAAGAAGACGATGTTGCCTTCCAAATGCTCCCTTTGAACTAGAAGGACAGGCATAGGCAAGTGTGATGCCTTTGAGTTTGGCAAAAGAAGTTACATGGCCCCGCCCCCCATATGAGATGTCGAGACAGCATGGAGGGGGTGGGTAAGTATCCGTGCCCCATGCCCTGCACCCCGGGATCACTGTGGACCCTGACTCTACCCCTGTGTGACTCTACCCTTGGATAGCTTTGCAAAACATCTCTCTCCAGATCCTCATACCCACATCTCGAACATGAAGACATGGAAGTCCTTTTTTTGAAGTGGAATGAGATGAATACTATAAAAGAAAGTAGAGCGGCTAGCAAATGGCAAAGTCCTTGGCACACATTAAGCCCTGACTCAATGCCAGACAATGACATCAGTTATCTGTTGCTGTGCGTATGCATTGCAACACTCAATGGTTTAGAAAGAAAAGAAACATTTGCTATTCCCCAGAGCTTCAGAGGGTCAGGGACCACTTAGCCGGGTGGCTCTGGCCCAGAGACTCTTGTGAGAATCCAGGCAGACGTCCACTGGGGCTGCAGTTCCATCCAAAGGCTGGACTGGGGCTCGGGGATATGGTTCCAAGATGGCTGCCCCCATGGCGGACAGGTGCGTGCTGGCAGTTAGTGGGAGGACTCCAATCTTTGCCACAGCAATCTCTGCACAGAGCTGCTGAAGCATCCTCATGACCTGGCAGCTGGTTTTGTATACATATATGCGTATACATACCCATATCCATAACTATATTCCACGTGCATATTTATCCCATTATACTTTCAGGTAAAGTTTGAGGTCTTTGGTTCCAAGCACAAGAGTAGAGAGGAGCGAGGTGTCACTAGGGACACCCCAGGAGCCTTCATAACAGGTGCACTGGATCTGGGTAAGTGGAGAGGCAGTGGTAACATGCAAAGGCACGGAGGAAAGCAGTAGGCACATTTGAAAGCCAGGTGGAAAGACCAGTTGTATAAAAGCAAGGGTAACGTAGGCGCAGGCTGGAAAGAACACAGGGAGAAGCGAAAAGCAGATGGGAAGTGGAAAACGGAGCGGAGAGGTCAATGACAAATTATTGGGAGCGTTTGAACAGGAGACTCACAAGATTAAAGCGGCAGTGACTAAGACGGTCTTGGGCACAGTGTCGTGGGCAGCTTGAAAAATACCAGAAGCAGGAGACTGCTCCACACTCAATATTCATTTGTTATGAGTAAAATGCACGTCATTCGGGGTAATAGGCACTAATTTACGTAGCGTCCCCTCAAGAGAACATATTATGCACTGCCTCCCGTACAAGCTGTAATTAAGATATCATGGCACTTGTACAGGAAATGTCTGTGCGCCGACAGCCCAAGGAGTCTTCCTGGGGCTTAGTGATTATAGCCAAGGCTGGGCACGATTTTGGTGGTCGTCACTTTGCCCACTTCTCTAGAAGCGCGTCATCAGTATCATTTGAGGAGCTTACATGCACACTACGGTGTGTGAGGGTCTGCATCGATCCCCACAGCCCACCTGATGGTAACTGAACCTCGTTTCCTGTTAACCCGGTCCCACCTCATGACTTCCACAACGAGCAGGGGGGCAGCACAGTGACAGGGGCAGGGACGGTGCTACCGAGAGGTGGACAGACTCAGGCTCAAAATTCGTCACTTAATACCTATCTATCGTTTTCATGAACTTCTTTTTTTGTAAAAAAAAAAAAAAAAGGAGAAAGATAGAAGAACAACACCTGGAAAGACTGTAGTGAAGATTAGGTGACATTTACTCAGAAATTATCTAGCAGGTGGTAGATGGTCTTGTCCTTCCCGTGTGCTTGTCTTCTCGAGTCACATAACAGAGAATATAAATTCTGGCAAGCGTTAGGTATTATTCTCTGAGGAGGATGGCCCTAACGCAATGGTGGCCCCATATTGGGCACATCTTGTCTCAGAAGAATACCATCGGTCAAGGGAGTTTTCCAGAACCCATTACAGTCCAGGCCCTCTCTGGTTTCTCCCACGTGGTTTCCATTTTTAACCCGCTGTCTGGTGACCTTGGAATCCCCCCCTTAGACTCTGGTTATAACATCTTAAGCACACTGTCTTGCATCCAAGTCGGCTTTCAAATTCCACATATTTTTTTTTTCCTACTGGTGCTTAATCATCGCCCTCCCCAGAGTCTCACCTTTATTTGGCTTTCCTCTTCCAGACTGATGACTCAAAATCTATCCCCTGGTATAAAACAGAGTGACCATCCAGGAAAAACATGCCCTGTGACATGGGAGTCAAACCACCTCCTCTCAGGCAACATAGAAGGCAAGAAGTTTTTATGAAGACGCTAAGAGGTTGGATTTGTTTGCTAGCCCAGGAAATCTTATCTTTTCTGACTACAGGCATCAGAAGGTTAGATTTCATACTTACATTACAATTAGCAAATAATCGATTCCTGATCCTAGGGCCAGAGAACGCCGCCGAGGCCCCCATCTACATGGGAGGGTTTCGCATCTAACTGGGAGTTTTACCTGGTGAAGGCTCATGGATTTAGGACCAGAATTATGATGGAAAGGAATCAGTTTGGATCAAGGGAAACGGTATTTAGTATTCAGTCTGAAAAACAAAGTACAAATGAACTGGGAAAAGAGCTGAAAAATATCTCCAAGGGTCACAGGCGGGAGGGAGACGGCTGTGAGGAGAGCTGACGTCATGTGTGGTGAGAGCTGAGGCCTGGAACCAGTGCCCGGCTTCTCTTCCCTGGGGTGCCTTGGGCTGCACATGGGCTGGGACAGTGCTTCTCCAAAACATGGTTTCCCCTTCTTGTAAAGCGGGGATCCCTCCATCTATCTCAGATTTAGTGCTGAGCCACGCATGGCAGAAAACAAAAGGACGACCCAATACAGACGTGCAAGACTTGCTTACGAGACAAATTCTTGCTGACCTTTAACCTTAAACAGATGGCACACTCTTCGCGGACTTCTACAGGACAGTTTTCTTGTCATGCAAACAACTTACAAATTGTTCCAGCTGTTCCACAATCCCATCCAGGTCTGTGGCCAGGCAGATATTATGGTGCGCTCTAAATGTGTGTTACCTTTCTGTTAGAACCTTCCGCAGCAGGGAGTCTCCATTCTGAGGGCTCATTCGAGGGGCCGGGAACCAAAGATGATTTGTCGTTGGCTGTAGGACAGTCAGGGGTTGATTGTTCTATCAGGCGACAGCACGTGATTGGCTGCAGAGCACAAGCCAGGGACACCTGTTCCCACCTTGAGGCCCCCCCCCTCACTATTGCAGTCTCAGGAGGGTGCTGTGCTTTGATTTTCTCTTGCCTGTATAATATACAAGTATATTATTATATACAAGCATATAATTATTATACATGTCCTCAGTAAATATGAGTTTGCTGTTACACCTGTACATTATTATACAAGTATAATGGTACTCATGCTCTTATTATATATTATACATATCAAAATATATTAACATTATTGGGGCACCTGTGTGGCTCAGTCAGTTGAGTGTCCAACATCAGCTCAGGTCATGATCTCATGGTTGGTGGGTTCGAGCCCCACGTCGGGCTCTGTGCTGACAGCTCAGAGCCTGGAGCCTGCTTCGGATTCTGTGTCTCCCTCTCTCTCTGCCCTTCCCACATTCATGCTCTGTCTCTCTGTGTCTCCCAGAAATGAATAAGTGTTAAAAAATTTTAAAAATATATTAACATTATTATATACCAGTATTAGCATTAATATCCTGTGTAATTATATAATATATATCATATATAATAATACATATACACCATATACATAATTATATTTACTATATTATATATTATATATAATATATCATATATGTTATATTGTATATTACATATACAATATAGTATTATATATATACTATATATACATCATATATATTCAAGCATAATAATAAACTCACATTTATTGAGGACTTATAATGGGCCAAATATTGTTCAAAAATACTTGCAACCTGTAATTCTCTCATACCCATCATGTGAGGAAATTGCCATTATACTCGCTTTACAGATGAAGATACGGAAGCACGGGAAATGTCCAGGGTCAGGCAGCTGGTGGGGGGAATTAGAACATGAACCCAAGCGCTTTGTTCTGGAGCCAGCCCTTGTACCCTGTGGACCCTACCCTGCCTCGGTCTGTGTGTGGGGGGAAGGGAGAACCAGCCCGCTCTTCAGACTTTGGAGAACAACAGATTTACCAGGAAGCATCATAGAATGCCAGCGTCTGGACCTGGCTCTGTGTATGGAAAGCGTGTGTCTCCGATCTAAGCATTTCATCGGCTCCTTTAGAAGTAATGTCGTCTATCTGTCACCTTCCCCCAGTCCCCACCTCCCACCTTCACTGCACATGCCATGAGCATGTTCCTGTTACCTGTCTTCTCGGGCTTTTTATGTTTGCATAAACAGTTTCATAGCTGAATGCAGGAGTGTATGAGTTGCTACGCATTCATAGACTTCATCTACTTTTTTTTTTTTTAATTTTAATCACACTTTTAAGCAGTGCTTTGGTCAGAGAGGAACATAAAAATTATTAGGATGCAGATATTCATATTTTAAACTGTGGGGTCTCTGCATGTCAAGGTGCCTTTCTTCCACCACACCATGCATCATTAACTTACGAAAGCTGTTTGCCTGAATTTTTAAAAATGCATTTAAAGAAAGGGGGCTAGGGGCGCCTGGGTGGTGCAGTCGGTTAAGCGTCCGACTTCAGCCAGGTCACGATCTCGCGGTCCGTGAGTTCGAGCCCTGCGTCAGGCTCTGGGCTGATGGCTCAGAGCCTGGAGCCTGTTTCCGATTCTGTGTCTCCTTCTCTCTCTGCCCCTCCCCCGTTCATGCTCTGTCTCTCTCTGTCCCAAAAATAAATAAACGTTGAAAAAAAATTAAAATAAAATAAAATAAAAATAAAGAAAGGGGGCTAGTCTATAGCATCTTAGGCCCAACTTGCCTTAATAATTATTTCAATACAATGATATCCCATATATATTTTTGCTTTTTTATTTATTTTTTTAGGGGCGCCCGGGTGGCTCAGTCAGTTAAGGGTCCGACTTCAGCTCAGGTTATGATCTCGTGGTCCGTGAGTTCGAGCCCCGCCTCAGGCTCTGTGCTGACAGCTCGGAGCCTGGAGCTTGTTTCAGATTCTGTGTCCCTCTCTCTCTGACCCTCCCCCGTTCATGCTCTGTCTCTCTCTGTCTCAAAAATAAATGAACGTTAAAAATTTTTTTTTAATTTATTTTTTTTTAATTTACATCCAACTTAGGATATAGTGCAACAATAATTTCAGGAGTAGATTCCTTAGTGTCTCTTACCCATTTGGCCCATCCCCCTTCCTGCAATCCCTCCACGAACCCTCTGTTTGTTCTCCATATTTAAGAGTCTCTTCTGTTTTGTCCCCCTCCCTGTTTGCATATTATTTTTCTTCCCTTTCCTTATAGTCATCTGTTTTTCAACTGATGCCCCATATATATTTTTCAAGTTCTATAATCAGGCTACCTAGGGGGTAGCTCAGCCAGAAATGTTTGAATAACAAAGCAAACTTCACATTGACAATGGCTTTTTTCCTTGAACACGCCCCTCAGTCCCTTAATCAGCCCTCCTTGATTTTCCTTACATCCATTGTCTCTGAGAGTCTGAGGCAACTTTCTAATTAAAAGAGTTAATAGATGTAGAATTTCTGCTCTGAAAACCCAGTTTGGCATGCAGGGTCTAGGTCAATCTTCAAGCATGGTTAGTATGTATCCTTCTCCGGGTATCAAAACGAAATCAAGGAATTCATTACTGCTCTTAAGGAAATTTTGTTGTTTTTGATTTATATATACTTAGTTGCATTCTCTCTCTTAGGGAAACTTTGCACACCTCACCTACAGTCTGCTGCACATACTGTAAGTTTTAAACCAGAGCAGCTTTCGCCTCTCCCAGGCCTCCTGACCCTGAGCTATTGTAACTCGAACTTTCCTGTGTGTTTGTTTCCAGCCTACCCGATGCCCGGAAGCCTATCTGCATTATCACTTAACCTCACAAATCCCCACCTCATGAATTAGAAAACCGAAGCTGACAATCTTTTCTGTAACTGTTAAATAATTGTGTCGGTCGGGGCTCTACAAGAGAAACAGAAACAGCGTGGAAGATCACAAGCAGACTGGAACACCTTGGGAACAAACCATTGGGAGCATCAGAGCCGAGTTCACCTGATTAGGGCAGGCCCACCAATGGTGATCTCCCTTTTGGTGAACTTAAAGTCAACCGATGAGCAACTTTAAGCGTATCTGAAATGTCCCTTTACATGGGCACCTAGGTTAGTGTGTGTTTAAGTACCTGGGGATTGTAGCTGAATTGATACATCAAAAAGTATTCAGAGTAATGGAGTATGCTCACATGATGTTAAATAAGTTTAAATACTATCACACTTCATCACCTCTTATAAAGTGGTCTCCGGCCTTTGTCTGCACGGAGAAAACACTTTAAAACATTATGCACGACCTTCTTGCTAACAGTGATTCACAGTAGAAATGATTTTGAAGGTTGCGGTAAAGGTGCTGATTGAGCCCGTCAAAACTGATAGGAAAGTTTTGCGTAAATTGAGCAAACCTTTGTGCGGCTGAGGGTGCCACCATTCCTCTACATTATCTGGCAAAAGAGAAACGCGGAAGCACGCGGAAGTTAAGCGTGATGTGGTCTTAGAGGGAAACCTGCCATTTCAGGAGTGGTCAGCAAGCCAAAGAAGGAACACTTGTAAAAGATTCTTTGTTCCCATAGGATTTATTTTCTATTTCTTCAAGTCCAATAATCCCATCCTCTTTCATATTTTATGTGAGTATTTTCTCTCTTATCACCCTGACTATACGTCCCTCAGGGGCCTGCCCATTCTGTGTTCCCCAGAGCAATGTACTTTTTTTTTTTTTTTTTAATTAAAACCACCTTGGGTATATGTTTCCTTACAAAGAGATCAAAAACAATGTAAGAACATTTCCAGGGGCTACAAAGGGCTCAACCCAAGCCAATGTAAAGAAGAAGGCAGAAAACTGACATATATATATATATATATATATATATATATATATATATGTATGTATATATGAGAGCTTCTAGAAACAACAACAATACTAGTATCAGAAACAATAATGTGGGGCCATTTAAGGTGAGACCCAGCAGCTGTGCAGTCCTTGGCTGTGAGCAGTGCCAGTCTTATGTTCTGGCACGGCAAGTGTTCCCTGGGGGGACCGCTACTCAGCCCATCACGGACGGGGCATGTGTGTTTAGGGCCGCATGTGTTTAAATGCACTCAGGTGTTTTGAAAGTTCCTCTGCAGAAACTGTTCCGGCAGGTGAAATCTCCTCATCTGGGAAGAAGTTACCTCACGTCCACGATGATACCAGAGAAATGACACCATCCGTGCATTTGTGGTCCTTCTTTAGAAAGTGGGCTAATAGTCCTTAGCCACGGAATTTTATCATAGGTGTTAATTTGAAATATGTCAAGCGGTCGTCACAGGGGCGAGACGTTATGTGGGCTCTGTCCGCATTTGTGATTATGATTTCCCCAGTTTAGGGGAATCTAGGGACTAAATCAGAAGGCTGTGAACCGAAGCTATGAGATTTCTCCGACCAGTGGCCCGCGGTGGGGGAAGGTGGGCACAGAAGCACGTGCAAAAGCCCTGCCTGCTTCAGGACCTGGTTCCCTGAAGCAAAATGAAGTGTGGGCTGGAAAACGAGCTTTCTCCAAAAGCACCTGCACGAGGGTGGCTGGTGACAGGGACGCCCGCCCACTGGTGTCTTACAAATGTGCTCGGTGAAATGACGTTGGGTTCTATACAAAACGGGACTTCCCTGAAGCCTGCCTTCCTTCTGTAAGAGAGTGCACCGACGTAGCCACCCTCTTTGGTGTAACCAAGCGGCGCCTAATAGTTGCTCTTGGGAGACACGGGCAGTTCCTGAGTTCATCAGGGGGCCCCTTCCTGTGAGCGGGTTAAACAGGCGAGCTGTGGAAGAGGACAGAGCCGGGAGACAGCCTCCTTGGGGCCTGGTGGTCTCTGGGCCAATGTCAAGGAACGCAGGAATCGAAAGCATTTCTAGAACACTCCATGGCTGCTGCCAGGAGCGTCTTGCTGGGGGGATGGGGGTGGACAGGGCATCGTCTGAGGTGGACAAAGAGGACAAGATCCGATATAGCAGCACCAAGAGGAAGTTACGAGGCAGCTTCACATGCCTTGAGCTCATGTTCCGTGGCTCCCAGAGACCGTTGCTGTTGCTTCTCTGAAAATCTCTGTCCGTTCCTAAACGAAACTCCGCTTTCTTTTTCAAGGCCCAAACAACAAATTATTCTGTGTTTTGGTGAGACGGTAGCAGAGAGCAGGCCTGACACGTCCCTTTGTGAGCTAGTGAACAAAACAGATCCTATAAACGCAGAGGTGGTGAGGAAAAGCCCCACAAACACGGATGAGAGAGATGGAGTTGAGAACCCATAAAACTTGAGGCTTGATGGGCGTTCTTTTAAACATTCAAAGGTTCTTGTACTTGAACTCTTTTGTAACGTGACTATCAAATAATTTTCTAGTCTGGATTACACATTATTTCCAGAGACACAGAGCTGATTGCCCCCCGTAAGGCAGCTCTAACAGTGGGAAGCTTTCTTTGAAGCCAAAATCTTAATCCCTGAGGTTTGGGGTCCCCAGCTCGTGTTCAACTTCTACATTTAGTTTTGTCTGGACCATGTCCGGAATTTCGGACTGCTTGGGGTGGGGGGTTTGGTCACAAAGGTATCTACTTCATAGGGTTTTTGTAAAGATTAAATGAGATAATCCATGTACAAAGTATTTAGCACCTGATAGAACGCATGGTAAACACTCACTAAATATTAGAGTTTTCCCTGAATATTGTTTCCTGTGGCAGCTTGTCCAACATTTTAAGACCTTAATTATATAGATTATCTCTGGGGAATGCAATTTGAGATAGATACACACACGCGCGCGCACACACACACACACACACACACAAATCTACTCTCTACATGAATTTATAAATATAAATATATACATGTATATATTCTATTAATTTGAGCCAAGTCACCAAGTCTTTACAGAGAATCTACTACTGGCCAGAGAATGTGCGAGGACAAGGGTCAGCACAAAAATGAATAAAGCATAACCCTGGTCTCCTGTGAAACTTGGTGAGCACACTCATTATCTAGAATACAGAGAGGATTGGCACATAGACAAGACAGACACGGAGTCTGACCATGGCAGTGGCTGTTTTTTTAAAAACACCTTTTAAGTTTATTTCTTTATTTTGAGAGAGAGAAAGAGAGAAAGAATGAGCAGGAGGGGCAGAGAGAGAGGGAGAGAGACAGAGAATCCCAAGCAAGCTCTGAACTATCAGCACAGAGCCCAATGCGGGGCTGGAACTCACACGCCGTTGAGATCATGACCTGAGCCAAAGCTAAGAGTCAGATGCTCAACTGACTGAGCCCCCCAGCACCCCTGGTTTTGGCTTCTGAGCAGAGTCTCGGATAAAGAGCTCACGTCCAGGTGACTGTCACCCACTCTCCAATGCCTTCGACAGTTCCCGGTCTCATCAAGCCGCACTGCACAGAACTGTGCCTTTACCTCCAGGACTTGCCATCCACAGGAGGAACACCAGTTACCGGGGTAAACGTCCGGGAGGGAACCGGGAAATGTGAGATGCTGTCTGAAACTTACAATGAAGCAGGTAGCCCCCGTGCAATGGACCAGATGTTTGTGTCCCCTGCTGAATTCATATGTTGAAATCCTAACCCCCCCAGTGTGATGCCATTAGGACAAGGGGCCTTGGGGAGCTAATTAGGTTATGAGGGCGGAGCCCCCGTGAATGAGATTAGTACCCTTCAGGACCCCAGAGGGCTTTCCTGCCTCTTGGTACCACGTGAGGACACAATGAGGAGTTGGCAGTCTGCAACCCAGAGGTGATTTCTCACCAGCACCTAAGCCTGCTGACACTTTGATCTCAGACATCTAGCCTCCAGGACGGGAAGAACTAAATGTCTCTGGTTTATAAGCACCCCAGCTTATGGGATTTTGTTATACCAGTCCAGAGGACTAAGATACCCCACGGCCCCGGGTAAGTAAGCAAAAGTCTCCATGCACGTTGAGGGTATAGATTAAATGCCTTCTAGACCCTCCCTCCAAGTTCCAAAGGCCAGGCCTGCCTGGCTCTTGGGGGAGGAGGGGTGGTTCAGAGGAGGTCACAAAGATGCTGCGGGGGTGGGAGCAAAGAGGCGGAAGGCAGAGCGTGGAGAAAGAACACGCAAGGACTGAGAACCTTACCTTACAAATACTTGAGAGCTTGCAACTGTGTCTTTAAATCGATTTAAACCTGATTTGGGAGCCGCTCTCTGGGCTTGGAAGAGGGTGCAAATTTGAATCCGTCATTACCGAGGCTCCTTCAGGCTCCCGGGTCAAAAGGAGGACACATGCCTCTGTTTCTGTTCAGAGGCTGAAACTAGCAAAGGAGGTTAACTTCACACAATTCTCTTTAGTCTTGCGACACCAACTGCCTCTAAAAAAAAGAGTGGCCCAAGGGCTTAAATCAAGGTGAGGAAAAACACAAGAACAAAGAATAAAACACATGTTAATATCCTGGACAAATATTACATTGAAATTGTAAACCAGTTGTGCTGGGGATGGGGGTGGGGGGCTGCTGGCACTCCAGAGAGCTGTTACTTGTGGGTCCTGGTGGGCTTCTGTGAAGGGATGGGGCCCAGGGGTCTTCATCTATAGCCTACCTCATTTTTCTCTTCCGATGGAGTCGTTCCTCTTCTTTCGACTCAGTGTTGGGAATGCCCAGTTTTGCCTGCACCTTACTCTGGCGGGGGCGGGGCGGGGGGCAGGGGGCGGGGCTTCACTAGCGGTACTCGATCCTTGTTGTGAGAAGCACACACGTAATGACTGGGAGCCATTCAAAGACATGCCAAGCTCTGTTCAGTTCTATGCAGAAGTCTGCAGGCTGGGGGCACCTGGGTGGCTCAGTTGCTTAAGCGTCTGGTTCTTCATTTCGGCTCAGGTCATGATCTCACAGTTCATTGGATCGAACCACTAGTTGGGCTCTGTGCTGAGAGCATGGAGCCTGCTTGGGATTCTCTCTCTCTCTCTGTCTCTCTCTCTCTCTCTGTCCCTCCCCTACTCACACTCTGTCTCTCTCAGCTACAACTCTAAAAATCTCTCTAAAAAAAAAAATTCCGTAGGCTGGAGTGTTGGCCCACCTTATCTCCAATTACATACCCAATGTACCTTCGCTCCATTTCTCCACAAATTCCAGGACCTCCTTTCTTCTCCAAGGAAACTCTATTTCTGCTTCAGCCAGGAGACTTTTTCATGTGTCTCTCCAGTCAGTGAAGCCTCATAGGTGACTCCTGCCTTTCCTTGGTTCCAAACCACGGGTTCTTTCTCCTCTGCTGTGACACAGCTTACTCCATTGTTCTAATCTCGGAGGTTCAAGGATGTCTCAAGGGCAGGAATTCCAGCAAGACTGGCAATGTGTGGATGAACACAGGACCTTCGATCTAAGCAAAGATAGAGTGTGGAGAGACAAACATCTCCATCTTGGGGGTTAATCGTAGATGTTGAACACTAGGATGAGTTTTGAAAAAGTAAATAATTTTACGATGCTGTTATGTATTCTACCAAATAAAACTCTTTGCTAAAAACCATAAAAAAAATGGAATGCAAGTATACTCTCAGCACAATTCCAATCAGGATAATTACTGTGTTATCTCTGCAGAGGAATATGAAATTATATGGGAGCAATAAATTGTTCAGCTATCTTTGAGAATTCAGTTGGGTGCATCAGAAGTAAAAGAGAACCTACAGCAGTCTGGATATATTGGAAAATGAAATATAGACATAGTAAAGAGACCTTAGCCATTAGATGGAATACTGTTATTCTGGAAGAACTGAAATTATTAAATTGGTCGTGGAGATCCCAAATGAGAGGTTAGAAGACACAAGACACGGTCCTGGAGTAATCGTTTTAGGAAACAACAAGAGTGTTAATTTCACATGATTTTCCAAAGAAACCCGAAGCTAGCTCGTTGGTAAAGGCTAAGATGAATTGTGTGGCCCTAGCACATTCTTCTCCCTTCTTTGGCCTCATTTTCCTTATTAGCCAACCAAGGGGTCTGGACTAGGGGACACCTAGAGTCTCTTCAGGACCCAACGTCCACAGAATGAAGGACCTGTTAATGATTTTCCTTGGAAGGTGGGGCCCTTACAGAAAATAAACCATGTGGCCTTCAGCAAGCCACTTAATCTCCCCAAAGTGGAAGATGGGAAGAGGTTGTGTCTGGAAGATTTCATGAGGAACACACCTGCACCCATCCTGTCTAAATCTGTCGGGCACTAAATAAGGACTGCTAATTTTTCAGAACTGTTTTTAGAGTTGAATAGACCTATAATAGCATAGGGCCAGGGGTCCTAAGGTGGGGATTTTGAATTTTTTTAATGGATTTATTTTTGAGAGAGAGAAAGATACTGAGTGTGAGCGGAGGAGGGACAGAGAGAAACAGAGACACAGAATCTGAAGCAGGCTCCAGGCTCCGAGCTGTCAGCGCAGAGCCCAACGAGGGGCTCAAGCCCACGAACCGTGAGATCATGACCTGGGCCGAAGTTGGACACTTAACCCACTGAGCCACCCGGGGCACCCCGTAAGGTGGGGATTTTGAACTGATGGACCACCGTGGATATGTACGTGGAATTATACATATATTCTTCCCCACTCCCAGGGAATAAACCCAACCATGGATTTTATCAGATTTTTAAAGGGACCCTGAGCGTTCCAGATGTTTCAGAAGGATTACCGTTCTTATGCAAAGTATATGCCACAGACTGAATTGTGTCCCCCAAATTCATAAGTTGAAGCCCTACCCCCCACTGCAAAAGTATTTGGAGGTGAGGCCTTTGCAAGGTGATTAGGGTTAGGTGAGGTCCTGAGGATGGGGCCCCCAGGATGGGATTAGCGCCCACATAAGTAGAGACACCAGAGGGTTTGCCTTCTCTCTCTCTCTCTCTCTCTCTCTCTCTCTCTCTATGCAATTATCATGTGAGGACATATTCCAGAAGACAGCTATCTACGAATGAGGAATGATTGGGGGGGCATTGATCTTGGACTTCCCATACTTGTGGAAAACCGTGAGAAAATAAATTTCTGTTATATAAGCCCCCGGTCTACGATATTTTCTTCCGACAGCCTAAGCCAACTAATACAGTACAAAAACATTGAAGTCAGGAGACATTCATTTTAGGCCAATTTCTCTCACTGAATATATCTAAAATCTTGAATATAAAAACATGATTTCCGTCTGAGATGGAAACAGTATGTCTTCTACTTAAGACCGAAGAACTGAGAGCTTATGGCCTACAGTATCTCGCACTAACTTAACATGTAAACACGTCCTATCATTTCAGGCTCATGGAATAAAACATGAAAAAAATAAAATTACGCCTATTTGAATTAAGGACAAATTATTATTTGTCAGTTGTCATTTCTGCATAGGAAAATTCACTGGGAAAAAAAATCACTGTACTCATTACATTACGAATGAAGAATCTGGCCCTGCGAAGAAGCTCAGGAACTCACACACCATCTCATGACTAATAAGAAGTAGAAGCCAAAGACTTTCTATTGTAAAACTCCCGACTTCCTAGCTTGGCACAGTGTCTTTCATTTGGCGTCAAATTAAGTGATTTTTTTTCAAAATTACAACTTAATTCTAAATTATGCTATTTTTACAACACAAATTGAGTTCACCTTTGGTTTACCGACTCACGTAACTTACATATCGGTTCGTCCTTGTAAGTCTTAAATAACTCACAGCACATAAAGTGGGAATCATTGCCGGTTTTGTAATTGTCCTACTCAGGTTTCCACTTGCTTCAGTCACCTTCACCTGTATGTTCATATTGCAAAGAACAAAGTCATTCATAAATATTTATCGAATGTTCCCCGTACGATGGAACAAAGCCTGTTTGCATTTCCATTGTGTTTTGTTTGTTACTGTAGGTACAGTGACGGGAACTAACTACAGAGCTTCTATCTCCAAAGACTTAGTATCGAGGAAGAAGGGCAAATAAACTGACAGTTGTAACACAAGGCACTATGCTCATCACCAAAGCTTTAGGAGACCTTAGTACGTATTATTTTTTATAATATCAAATCACGTGCTTGCTGTATTACTCTTCTAATTTGCACATGATTTTTTCTGTTGTTTTCATGATCAAATTGCCCGACTTGATATTGCCCAATATCCCTTCAGAAGAAGATTCAGCTCTTGAAGTTGTTTTGCAATTCCGTGGGGTTTCAGCTACTTGAGTAATCTATTTGCCTTTTTCTCTTTTTCCCTTTCTGCCATGTCACTTAGGGGGTTAGTTGTTATTGTCTTGCTTTTTAGTAGGTTTTCCTTCAATATTTTCAGTCAATGTGTTTTAGCTTTACAAATGACTGGCTGACGCTGCTGAAGATAGACCCTAAAATAAAGAATAATTTAGCTTTAGGTCCCCAGGCAAATGCAATTAGAAAAGACGTAAAGAAGGAGATGGGGCATTCCTGCCCGTTGGTAAGCATCTACTTCTCGTCCCATATTACATAGCATTGTTCCAACGGGCAGTTGGGTCCTAAGAACTCTCCTAGTTGGGTTCTGGAAAGCATACATTCTGGCATCGACCACGGTGTTGGGTTCGAATTATGACTCCGCTTTCTGTGTAAGAGAGGAACACCTTTGCCTAACTGCCTGCCTGACATCCTTCACGTGTATTTCTGCTTCATTGGAAGTTGAGGTTTATAACCCCAACCTCAGAGGAATGACATGATGTATATGGGGTGGGGGGTAAAACTTTGTCCCCAAACGCAGGCATATAAACCCTACGTTCTTTAAACCAATTGAAATGTGACTCCTCGCATCAGTTTGCTGGGAAATTTAATCTCCGCGTTGACTTCACCATCTACTGGGTGTGTTCTGGAAGTCTGGAGGTTTAAGTGGCACTTGGAAAAAGGAGCCGTGACCTCTGACCTTCAGCTGATCCTGGTTGCCCTGCCATCCTCATTGTCATCGCTCAGTGTGGCTCCTGGAAGTCTGATGGCTTCTCTGGAAATCTAGCTTTTTGCTAAAGTTTAGCTGATGGACATGCTCACCATTATTAGGTAAACACTGCCACAGACCAGAGCTGACCATATTGGAGGAACAGTGTATGATAATGGAGCTGACCATGATGGACGGACCATAATGGACGGAGGGTGGTCACCATCTGCAGGGCGACTATCTCCTTTCCACACTCACAGAATTGCTTCTCTTTCTCACTTTTTCTGTATTCTCTTCCCCGACTTCCCACCTGGCTCCCAAAGTACCGGCCTTCTCTCCCCTTCTCCTCCATAGAGATGCTTTTCAATGAGCCCACCTCTTTACGGAAGACAAAAAGTGACAGTAATTTCTGGAAACTTCTGTTGCTATACGGAAAAAAAAAACATTGTTAGGGCAAGGAATTACTGATGGCTTGTCTACACTTTGAATGGGGGTCCATGGAAATGTAGGAAAAACAAACATCAGTGAAAATATTTGAATCATCTCCCTTGGTGTGCGTATAAATTTCTGGTCACTCAAAGCCATTTGAGTATCCCTTCCTTTTGAAGAAGAAGAAGAAGAAGGGGAAGGGGAAGAGAAGGAGAAGGAGAAGGAGAAGGAGAAGGAGAAGGAGAAGGAGAAGGAGAAGGAGAAGGAGAAGGAGAATTCAGTGATTCAGTGACTCTGATGAATACAGACTTTCAATTTGGGGTTATAAAATGTTGCGGAGATAGATTGCGGGAATGGTTACCCAGCAGTGTGAATGTACTTAAAGCCACTGAACCGAACACTTAAAGACAGTTAGAACAATAAATTTTATGTTTTGTGTATTCTACCACAATAAAACATATTCAGTGATTCCATAATCATATACAATAAAAAATAGTTCTCCAGATGACTAGTCAAGGTCCCTCAAAATCTGTCTCAAGTCACCTTTCCCAACATCTTCCCCATATGCCCTTGTATCCTCCATTTTTTGCTGTGATGATGTTATATAGGAAACAACCTCAACATTTCCGTGACTTGCGACAACTAATGTTTACTCCTCACTCATATCAGGTGCTAGGGTTCAGCTTTAAGCTATGGGTTAGGTCAAGAGAGCCTGAACTCTCTTCTCATCCCAAGACTCAAGAGGAGAGCCATCTCTTGAATATGACACTCTCGAGGTGGGCAGCGGGAGTGCAAGGGAACTGGTGGAATATGGGAAGCTCCCAGTGACCCTATGAGATTCCTCTTGAAAATGGCACATCAGTGCTTCCTCCCATCTCGTTGGCCAAAGCCAATGAGCACATGCTCAAGCCCAACAACCACAGGGAAGGGAAATTTGCCCCTCCCATGGGGGTAGGAAAGGGGAAGTTACTATTTGCTGTACCGCAACACAACATACTGCAGTCCAGACTTTTGGTCAAATATACTCACTCCCCTCCTTCCACAAACAACATGTGCAAACAAAAATCTCATCTAAAATGGCATCAGGCTTTCCAGACATGGGATCCCATGATGGCTTCTACATTAGACTTGAAGGCATCTCCTTAATCAAAAGATTTATAAGCTGAAAAGACAGGGGGGTTTCCCTCCGCACACCCAAAGTGCATCGGGAGGAACAGGGACAGGGTGCCCACAAGCAACATACTCCTTTATAAAGGGGAAGTTGAGGACACAGTAGCAGATACCAGACAATAACAATTTTTAAAATTCTCCTGGACATGCGTTGTGAGGCTCCACTGTCATAGGGTAGGGAATGTGCCTTGGTTATCCTCTGGTTCTTCTCCCTGGGAGGAGCTCCCCAATGCATGTTCTTCTGGCTCTTAAATCCAAACTCCAGTAAATCTTTCTCTTCCCGTTATCCTCTGCTAACATCCAAAGAGAACATTGGAGACTCTGCCTTTCTTGGGGCATACACAGCTTTCTCAGCATGCTTCCTGGCCATAAACAGGGGAGGGCCTGTGGTGGCAATCCTCCAGGATGTTCCCTAGCGATTCCAACTGGCATTTATTCCTTTGTAGACTCCCCTTCCACATTGTATCAGGGTTAGTCTGTGGGACCAACGGCATGGTGTAAAAGCAATGGCATGTCACCTTCAAGACCAGGTCCTAAAAAATATTGTAGCTTTTGCCTTGTCTCCTTGTATCACTCATTCTGAGGGAAAGAGGGAAACCAGCTCCCATGTCACAAAGACTTACCAAACCGCCCTTTGGAGAAGTCCATATGACAAGGAACCGCGTCTGCCTGCTGAGAGCCGTGTGAGTACGCCATCTTGGAAGGGAACCATTCAGCCCCACTCAAGCATTCGGATGGCTGCCACCAATTTCTATACGAATCAGCTTTTACTGTGATAACGCTTTGTAAACGTCATCTAAATTTTGGTGGGTTTTTATAGCAAATGTTCATTTCTGTGGTGGTGTGTTTGCTATTGCATCTTTGCAGAGCTGGTATAGGTGTGCCCCACATGTGTTCTCAGTCAGGACCCAGGCTGAAGGAGTCACCGCTATGCAGGATGTGTGGTTCCCATGTGGGTCAGGAGCACAGAGAGTTGGTGGAAGCTTGCAATGCCTCTTAAAGCCTCTGCTCAGAACATAACAGCACGTGACCTTTGGCTAAAAGGCACACGAGCCAAGTTGCGCCCACCTTCCTTCCTCTGGCTAAAGGATGTCATGCACCCAGTATCGATAGTGAAGGGAATATAATACATCCATGGAGAGCAGGGCAAGGAATAAATATTTGCTGACAACGGTTCAACCTACTATATAGGTTTTGAGAGTATCTACTGCTATGCAACAAACCTCTACAAAACTTAATGGCCTAACGTTACAAAACATGATGGGAGCACTTGGGCGGCTCAGTCAGTTGAGTGCCTGACTCTTGATTTCGGCTCAGATCATGATTCCAGGGTTGTAGGATTGAGCCCTGCGTTGGGCTCTGAGCTGACGGTGTGGAACCTGCTGAAGATTCTCTCTCTCTCACCCTCTGCCTCTCTCCCCTGCATTCTCTTTCTCGATCTCTCTCTCTCAAATAATAAATAAGTAAATAAATAACAAAAAAATTACAACACATTATTATGTCCTGTGCTTCTGTGGATTGATCGGGCTACTCTGGCTACTCTGTGAGGTCTCTCGTGCAATGGTCTCCCGATGGTGGCTTTGCCTTGAGTCATTTGAAAGTGTCTTCACTCACACATCTGTGCCTGCGCAGGGATGGCTGGAACACTTGGGGACCGGGTAGCCATTTCTCTCTTTCTACACAGTCTATTCGTGAGGTAGCTTGGGCTTCCTTGTGGCATGGTGCTCTTTTTTTTTTCTTTTTTCTATTTGAAATATAGTTGACACACAACGTTACATGAGTTTCAGGCGTACAACACAGTATTCAGCAAATTTGCACATTATTCTATGCTCACCACAAGTGTGCCGTCCCCCATCACCACACAACACTATTGAGTCACCGTTGACTAGATTCCCTGTGCTCTACCTTTCATCCCCATGACTTACTGATTTTCTGACTGGAAGACTAGTCCTCCTACGCCCCTTCACCCGTTTTTCCCATCCTTTTTTCCCTCCCCACCCTTTTCCCTCTGATAACCACCAGTTTGTTTTCTGTACTTACAGGTTGTTTCAGCTTTTGTGTGTTTGTTCATTTGCTTTTGTTTTTTTTTCCAGATTCCACATAGAGGTGAAATCATGTGGTATTTGTTCTTCTCTGTCTGACTTACCTCACTTGGCATAATGCCCTCTCTGTCCAGCCGCAGCATGGCGGCCTGAAGATAACCTGACTCCTTATATGGTGGCTGGCTTCCCCCAGTCAAGCCTTCTGACAGAGAGGGAGTGCTAGTCTCTAGCAGCCCGGGCCCGGAAAGTGGCACCATGGCATAGCCGCTGTATTCTGGAAGACAAACCGTCTCCCGCCCAGAGTCATGGGAAGGGGACTGTTCAGTGAGAGAAGAATCAACGAATTTGCGGCCATATTTCTTTCTTCTGCAACATGATTACAGGTACAGGCAGCTACAATAGACCATTTACACCTCATGGAAAGTCTGGCCATGTCGTTGACTGTCTGTTTGCTTCTCTGGCTTCTGAGTTCCCCATAAGTAAGAAATAGGTCTTTCATATGTTTGCATAACAAGTCCTAGAAGAAGCCAAACTCAGAATTAGTCAGGAACCCTAACTCCCCCGGTGGAGGCCTCCTTTTCTTCATCTGTCTCGTGAGGTAATCCTGATTGGCCCACAGGTTACCTATTAAGGAGGGGGAAAAAAAGAAAGTGTCACGGAATACAGAATTTGTATCTGTTCCGGGCTGCTCAGCCAATACAAATAATGTTGTAAAATTATCTCATAGCATCCAGAATGTTTCCACTGCCTCTCTGGGTGAAAAAGTACAGACAGCAAAACAGTAGATACCGTATGTTACAAGCATTTATCTCTTGGTTGTGGAATTCGGCTTAATTCTTACTTTTAGATGGTTATCTTCCCACAGGCGTTATTTATCTGGAGTAACAGGGATAATGAAGTGAGAGAAAATAAAAACTCTCCGGGAACATACACTTTTCAGCTCTACAGTGTAACTCTATTCAGCCTTTGAAAGCAGTGCTTTAAAACTATTTGAAGGTATGACAGTATGTTTGCAATCTATTTGGGAGTGATAAAAAGGCAGATTACACAATAAAACATACTCTGATTAAAAGTAGCTGACTCTGATGGTAGGATCGAGGCTGATTTTTATTTGTGTGTGTGTGCTTCTATTTATTTTCCACATTTTGGATAAATAAGCTTATTTATTTTTTGTTAGAAACTAATGCTAAGCATTACTTTAAAGAATGCAATGGAGGCCAAAGGATCCCAAATCAGATGCTGTTTGAAATATCTGCAATTCCCTTTTAAATTATCGAATGTACTTGGGGCACCTGGGTGGCTCAGTCGGTTAAGCGCCAGATTTTGGCTCAGCTCATGATCCCACGGTTCGTGAGTTCGAGCCCCGCGTCGGGCTCTATGCTGACAGCTCAGAGCCTGGAGCCTGTTTCAGATTCTGTCTCCTTCTCTGTCTGCCCCTGCCCTGCTCGTGCTCTGTTTCTCTCTCTCTCAAAAATAAACAATTAAAAATATTTAAATTATTGAACATACGTAGCTTTAATTATTTTTATTTTTTTAATTTTATTTTTTTTTAATTTACATCCAAATTAATTAGCATCTAATGCAACAATGATTTCAGGAGTAGATTCCTTAATGGCCCTGACCCATTTAGCCCATCCCCCCTCCCACAACCCTCCAGTAACTCTCTGTTCTCCATATTTAAGAGTCTCTTCTGTTTTGTCCCCCTCTCTGTTTTTATATTACTTTTGCTTCCCTTCCCTTCTGCTCATATGTTCTGTGTCTTAAAGTCCTCGTATGAGTGAAGTCATATGGGATCACTACTTAACATGATCACTGTCTTATCATTGTCCTAAAAAATGCTGTTCATTAACCTTAAACATTATAACATCTGGGGGGGAAAAAAAAAAAAAACATGATCAGAACCTTTCACATGATTCAAATTTTGGCTTCTAGGGGGGGTGTGCGGTGACCCACACAGCTCACAGAGGGGATGGAATTAGCCGGAGGGAGAGCATTCTACTTCATCAAATGTAAAGCGGTGAGCCCCCAGATGGGCTCCGCAGCCTTCCAAACCTTCTTTGTCAGCAGGCCCTGCAGTCTGACAGATGAAGCTTCCTGCAAAACATCCCAGCCTAGGAGCTCCTTTGTGTGACATGCAAACATCTGTCTCAACACAGCCGAGGCCCCCTCAGCTGCATCCGCAGACTCCAGAGCCGGCGGTCGGCGGTCTGGCCTTGTCCGGGTTTGCAGGGTTTGGCTTGTTTCCTCCTGGGGAGCCCCAGGGCTGGGTGATTTTAGTTCTTGGCTAGTTTGTGGCTTCTGCAAATCTCTACTGGCTCTGACCAGCAGGGAGAAGTCATGCGATGGAAGGGAGCCTCCGAAGAGGCAGAGAACATCTGCTTTTCTGAGCTGGGGACTTAACAAGTAGCTACTTACCCAGCCTGAGTTCTGAACCCACTGAGAGAGAAACAAATCTTAAGTCAGATAGAACAGAACACTGCCTTCATGACTTACTTACCTACTCACTTATTTATCTAGAGAGAGAGAGCAGGGGAGGGGTAGAGGGAGAGGGAGAAAGGGCACCCCAAGCAGGCTCCAGGCCCAACGCAGAGCCCGACCCAGGGCTCCGTCTTAACGACTGGGAAATAGTGACCTGAGCCGAAATCGAGAGTCAGATGCTTAACCGACTGAGCCACCCAGGCGTCCCGGTGCTGCCTTCATTTTACAAGTAGAGATCCTCTTAGGGAATGTGATTGTATGCGATCCAGAATTTGCTAACCTCACCCAGGAGTCCCGGGTCATTCTGGGACAGAACGGCTTCGCCCTGGAGCAGGGCGGACACGGGGGTCGCTAGGGCAGGCACTGAGTGAGGAATGCTTTACCCCTGCAGGGACTCACCCCGAGAGGGACTGGGGAGGAAGGGGTGGGTTGCCCCAGGAAGGACCAGGCCCTAACTTCCGGGTTGCCCCGGTGGCGGAAAGCCAGACGCTCAGCGGGCGGCCTCTGACCAGGGGAGCGCGCTTCTTGAGAGGTGGAATTAGGCCGCCCCTCTTGACCGGGAAAGGACAGGGCACGGGGGCTCCGAGAGGGACCAGGGCATTAGGATCATGGTGCTCCCCGCCTGTGGACCGGAACCGTAGGCGTGCCGAGGAAGTGCTCTCATGCCCGACACTAAGGCTGAGCCAAGTGGGAGTCAGGAAGGCACAACTGTGATACTTGGGTGGGCCCCATCTTCCTCATCTGTTGTTAGCTCCTGCACTGGTGGAGCCCGGCACTGTATGAAACACAACTGGAGTGAAAAGATGAATAAGACCCAGCCTTTCACCTTGAGGTACAGGGGAGGAGACGGCCAGGTGAACACCGTGGTCTCTAAAATCTCTTTAATCTTCGACAATTGTAAGTGTCGCAAGGCGGCCATTAGGGTGTAGAAGAGGGGCCCCAAGTCAAGGAAAAGATGGCAATGACCCTAAAGCCTCGGGCTGAAGAGACGGGCTTCAGCCCGTGCATAGAAGCTTCGGGCTTGGATCGGCAACTCTCAGATCTTTCCTTTTGAAGACAAAGCCAATGTCGAGGGTGTGCAGAGACTGCAGCTGTGCACAAAACCGAAAACCTGGACAAAGAGAAAAGGTGTGGGAGTCGAGGGGAAGGAGAGGGGGCAGGGCGCAGGAGCAGAAGGTATTGTTTCTGAGAAGCACGTTGTTCCTAACACAGGGGGCTCTCCGCATTCAAGTTGCCAAATGAATTGATGTATAATTCATGACGCCACTCATAATAATACTTGGTGTGAAACCTTTTACAGTCCTCCTCTGATTGCAGAGTCTGAACTAGAGGTGGCTTGGGAGCATCGGCACATCCTGACGGACCTCTCTTCCAGAGCTTTTCCCCCTTGAAATCTATGATCCAGCTGAAGCACGTTTCTTTCCCTTTCCCAGACGAGTAGCGTGCGGTCTTTCTTTTGTAGATGCCAAAACTTGTCTCCACCCGGGACCCTTCCTTCCCCTCCCACCCCCCCCTCCCCACTCCTTTTTAGCTGCTTTCTTCCATTCATGCTTTACAGATCCCCTTAGATGTCACCTCCTCTGGGAAGCATCCCAGCAAATGAATGAGCCTGATGACCTTCCCTGTACTCCCTCGCGTCCTGTCCAAGTACTCTCGTGGTACTTCTCGCCCCTCTTCCTTGGTGTCCCTCACTAACTTGTAAGAGGTTGGGACGTGTCTTCTCCATCCATCGCCACGCCTCAGAGCCTGGACAAAAGAATGTATCCACGCCTTAGTGTTTCCCATCTGCGTGTTAGACATTTTACTCAGCCCTGAAAATCAAGCTGGAACTGAGGAGAGTAGGAAGAAACATAATTACCCCCCATTTCGCCGGTGAGCCAACTGAGAGGCAGAGAGTATAAGCCGGGGGTGTGAGAAAGGGAGAAAGTTCATTGAGAAAACGAGCAAGAACTCTAATGTGATTTCCAGTTGCTCCTGGTATCCACTTGTGTGGAAAGAAAGAGCAAAAGAAATTGTGTCCAATGGTCCCATGATCTTCTTACCTGATGAAAAACTGTGAGGTCACTCAGATTCTGCCTTTTTGCTATAGTTGGCTTTACATGGAGTAAGCTCGTATAAACATGAAACCAATTATGTATGCATATATGTATATATGTGTGTACACATATGTCCGTATCTATGCATGTATACATAAAACATACAAATGACTTGGAGCTTTTCCAACAGATAAAGTCCTGTAACTTCTTCAGGAACTAACGTTCCTTCTGACCTTGATATCCTGCTGAGATTTCACGCTGGCGTTCTCCACAGAGTAACACATTTGCGAGATTCGCTTTTAAGTGCTTTCTACAGATTGTTTTAGGTGTTGTTTATTGGTGGTATAGATTTAAGTCCATTTTTAAGTTTGCAACTTCCTATCACTTGATAAGTAAAAGTAGTGGCCGGGGCGCCTGGGTGGCTTGGTCAGTTAAGCGTCCGACTTCGGCTCAGGCCATGATCTCACGGTCCGTGAGTTCGAGCCCCGCGTCGGGCTCTGTGCTGACAGCTCAGAGCCTGGAGCCTGTTTCAGATTCTGTGTCTCCCTCTCTCTCTGCCCCTCCCCTGTTCATGCTCTGTCTCTCTCTGTCTCAAAAATAAATAAACATTAAAAAAAAAAAAAAACAAGTAGTGGCCAACGCCGTATTTCAAAATACTGAATTAGCCTAAATTCCATCGCCCTCATTTGCTAAGAAGAATTATTGCAATACACATATTATTTGAGAGATAGGGTGTGCCCAGTTCTGTACCAGATTCTTCAGAAACACAATTTCATCTAGACTCTACCACGGCCCTTTGCGGTAAAGATTGTTATCACCGTGGCACAGAAAAGGAAGTTGCGAATGTAAGAGATTAAACTTGCCCTGGGTCCTATAGACAGAACTTGGTGGAACTGAAATTCAGTTCCAACTTGTCTGTCTTTCAAGTTCATGTCTTTTCTGGAATGCGTCATGCCAACTTGACTGTGCTCCTTCCATGATCCAGAAGAGGGCTTAGATCCCTAGGAAGAAGAACAATACAGAAAGAAAATTGTTCAGAGACTATGAAGAATGGGGTTCTACTCCCAGATCCGGACTGTCCCCGTGAGGTGAGCTGGAGCGAGTGAGTTGCCCTCCATGTGCAATGAGGTTGTGATAGACGAAGTGCCTCTAAAGCAAGAGTGGCTGGGCACCACCTAGATTCTAAGCCATGCAACCTTAGATGACTCCCTGCTCCTCTCTGGGTTTCCATCTGCATATGTACAAAACAGGAGCGTGGAACCCAGCGACCTCCAAGCTCTCTTGCCACTACAAAATTCCATGAGTTTAAGTTTGACCTTCCTTATATATTTCTTCCATACATCCTCCAGACCACCAGTTAATGAAGGCTTGGATCTTTTTCCATCCTTTAAACTAAACACAAGCATGTGCTAACCCCATTTACAGGTATTCAATCTGTTGTGCTGCACCATGTTTTTGAAAAATGTATTCTTCCTAAACTCCTGTCTGTTTCTGAACAGAGACACATACAGATGTGTCTTTCTTAAGCAGCAGGAGGTGTTGTTCATGGCCAACCTTTTCTGTAGCTGTCACTATGATGGCCTGTAAGAAACAGATGGGCTAATGGAGAGTACAGAATTGAACACTTTGCTTTCACTTTTTCAGTTAAAGGGGAAAAGCATCATTTAGGCCATCCTGTTGAGTTATAGATCTTTTCCTGGTTGGTTTTCTGGTTGTAACAAGTATCGATGATAAGGAAAGGCAGAGAGAGTGAGAAACGGGCAACAGGAGGCTTAGAGCCAACTAGGAATATTTCTTCTGAGTACTTGTGCATTCGAGAGATCATAAAGTTTGAGTGTCTAGTCCTCACCATTTTAAGCTTGGAAACTAGGTTTCCCCAGGTGATCAAACTCAAGAAGACAGGCTGTTTCTAACCAAGTACATAGGATATTGGTAAAAGTAGCTATTTTTGTCTGCCTATTAATTATCGCCTAGATGTGCTATGGACTTTAGCAGGTGGTGGATATACAGTGATTAACAAGGTGTAGTCTTTGAATTCAAAAAGTTTGTAGCATCATGAGGGGCACAGACAAGCAAATAGAAATATGCAACGTAATGTGATGCATGCACATGCCTAGAAACAAACTAGAAAGAGCCACGAGGAGTTCATTATGGCTAGACCCTAGGGGACACACTTAAAGGGTAAAATGGTGTACATTAGCAGCCATCTGGGAAGGCAACAGATAGGATCCTGGTCACCTCTGTGTCCCCAGCCCCTGGCAAGTGGCTGACACCGGTGGGATCAGTGAGCTGGCTTGATGAATGAACAAGTTATATCTAAGTTCTGCTCTCCTAAGATCACCCCCTACTCTCCCTGTGGACTTGCCTACTTTCCTCCTTTTCTCAGTAAATCTTTGGAGGACATCCAGGGATGGTTAACGTCCTTCTCTGTTAGAGTGGAGATTCACATGAATCTCCCACACAGAGCACGACTTTATTTCTAAACTCAGGAAACACTGATGTCCACCTGATGTAATGGTGTCTAGAATCTTATCGTCACTCCAATCTAAAATGTATAGAAACTAAAATTAACGTGTATATCTATCTGTGCGCCAGAAGCCCTCATAGTGCATGTTTTATTCTTTCTTCTTTGCCTTTCTGTCCTTTGACTACATATGTTTGAGGCTTGATCTAGCCCTTTATGTTAAAAGATACGCCAGCTTTTTATCCTATGTTGTTTTTCTGATTGATAAACTGTATTTGAAGATGAAGCTTCATCTTCTGCTCCAAAGAACAAACATGGTGACTTTTTGTGTTGTTGTTGGCTTCGGAGTGTGGCCCTCTCTTTCAACTCTTGAAAAATCTCCAGTCTTATTTTCTCTTCTCCATAGGCGAGGGGAGAGATTCTTACAGAGGGCCCCCACGGGGATCTGGAGGAGGCCAACCCTTCACAAAGAGATCCAGAGCTCTGTGCGTTTAAAAGGGGAAGGACAGGAAGGCAAGTTCACATTTTTTCCAGTCCTAGTTTATGTACAGGAAATCATGCTACATTAAGCATTATTTGGTGAATCTACCCACCAACCCCACAAGGAAAGTCGTTTTACTCTGGGTTTGTCCCTCCAGTAGCTGAGGTCCCTGCAGGTTTGGGTAAGAGTTGAATGTCATGCAGAAGGCAGTTGAGATGGTGTGGGCTTTGGACCGGGTACATCTCAAGCACCGCTTCTGATACGCTTTATTTCCACCACTCCCTCAGGGGCCAGTCCTGGCCAAGACAAACCAACTTCCAAGTGGGGCCGACTGATGATATCTCCATTGGGCCTTGAGTTGAGCATTACCCATCTAGCCCAGACTTCTCTATGGTCTTGAGCAACCTGCTTGTGCAGCCTAGACGTGAGGCTATAACCCCTCTTTAATCTGAGGCATATGGCACCAATGCACAAATGGGCTTTTCTTCTCCTTCCCAGGTGAATGATCCCAAGGGTTATTTATTGTGGCTTCTTGGGAACCATGGCAGCACAATGATTTTCATGTTGGAAAATGGTGGATCTACAATACAGGTATGTAGCCTATATTTCCATGGACAATGTCGTCCCTCTGTCGTCTACAGTTGGCCTCCCAACTTTAAGTCCCTAGTCGGGCTGTTTTTCTTCCTCTCTTTCATACACAAATGCTAACAACTTTACCATTTTGATCCAGAAAAATACTTTTGCTTTGAGTGATAAAAAACTTAACATTTAAACAAGTGAGTTTGATTTAATGTAGTTGTATTCAATAAGCATTTGCTTTCATATGCAAAGGTCTGGGGCATAATAGCTGGAAAAATCACTACCATAACCTCAGAGGCACATAACAGTTTAAAATCTCGTTGCCTACAAACACATCACCTAATTTAACCCAGATGACTGCTGTGAGAGTTAACAATCTAAGTGTCATGTGCATTGTGAAGAGAGAAAAATTCATGTGGAAGGGCAGGTAGAATTCAAATCGATGGATCCAGTGTGGTAACTCTGATGCCACCCCAGGCATCGGAAGTGTTTAATTCTCTCGACACACCTACACGACAGTCATCTTGACTGTGCCCATTTTGTGGAAGAGAGAATCTCAGTGAAGTGAAAAGATTTGTCCACGGTTGCACGGGTAGGATAATCCCAGACTGTCCCACTCTAATTGTAAGTGACTTTTTATGCCAATGGATGTCATCAAAATGATGAATAGAAATTGAAACAAAGAAAGCTGCCAGAGTCATCCACATGTTTTTACTCAAAAGCGGAGCTGCTTTGGAAACAAAGGCCATCAGCCTCCTGCCAGGCGCTAGTCCCTCCCACTGTGGAGAGAACATCAGCCCTCTCTCAGCAGCCCCCAGCCTATTGAAACCTTGCTCATTGACATCCCTGGAATCTGGCAGGCCTTCATTCATCACTCAGTATCAATTCTGTCCTTCCTTGAAACAGCACAGAATCATTTTTAATATGAAAACATTGTATAATTCATAGCAGTTGGGAGATGTCGTCCTATGCAGAATACTTTGTGTCTGCTGACTCTGGAAGGTCAAAAGACCTCTTGTCTGGTGTCCACGGCCACCACCTACCCTCTGCGAACTCCAGTTTCCTCCATAGGACACTGGAGATCCAGGACATTACACGGATACCTCAGGAAAGTAGCTTCGCCCTCCAGATGGTCATGAAAGTTTGCCCGAAGGTCAGGTGGGGCAAAAGTGCTGTAGAGAAAGGGGTGGGAGATGGGGACACTCACAAATTCATGCAGCTCATTTAGTAATTTGACCCAGCAACACCCCCCCCCCCACCCCGGCATGCCCAGCTGTTTGGAGTAAGTTCAAGATCCAGGGCTGAGACTGTGAGTGTTTCTAGCAACTGCTTAGAGCTCCCGCTGGCAGGATCCTTCAAGGCTCCAGCTCAATAAAAATACTGTATTAGTTTGTTTAAGCGCCACAACAACGCACCACGGACTGGATGGTGTAAACAACAGACATGTGTTTTCTCACAGTTCTGGAGGCCAGAAATCTGAGATCAAGGTGTGGGCAGGACCGGTTCCCTCTGAGGCCTCTCTCCTTGGCGCGTAGACGACCACCTTCCCCCCGTGTCCTCAGGTGGTCGTCCCCCTGCATGTCTGTGTTCTAATCTCCTTCTCTTATGAGGACACGAGTCAGGTTGGATCAGGGCCCATCCAGATGACCTCATTTGACCATAATTACCTCTTTAAAATCCCCATTTCTAAATATAGTCACATTCCGGGGTACTGGGGTAAGGACTTCAATATACGACTTTTGCAGGCGATGCAATTCGGTCTGTAACAGATCCTGTGCTCCATGATCTCAGACTTTTTGGGTCTTCATTTCTTCACCCGTAAAGTGGCAATGAAGATGCTCACAAAGATTAGAAATAATATACTTCAAGTACCTAAATAGACTTCTTTCTATATGATTCGGGTAGGTGAACCAGTGGAACAATGCTGCGGCTCAAGGCTTAACCCATTAAAAGTTTATTTCTCACTTGTTGTAGAGGTCAGGGCTCTCCCTCAAATGGTGACTCTGAAATCCAGCCTTTTCCCCACGTCTTGGGACAACTCTACCTTCAAACAGTGGCCTCCAAGATTATTCTGGAAGTAAATCAGAGCATGGGAGTACCCATGGAGCATTCCTCATGGCAGCTCATCTTCCATTGGCCACAGTTGGTCATATCACATGCCCTTGAGTCAGGGGGTTTGGAAGGAAAATCCTTGAGATCCCTGTTTCCAGCAACAAGTCTGCATTGTGTTAAAGGAGAACAGACCTTTGGTAGCCAATAGTTAATCTGTATCAGCTGGGGCCATCACAGGCAACAACAGATGGCACATTCAAAATGGGGAGTGCACAGAGCAGTTAAAGAAGGAACAATTTATAAAGAGGTGGGCACGTTTCAAGAAAAGGACAAGGCCATAGGGGAAGGGAAGGAAAAATAAGTTACAGGGAGGGAAGCAAACCATAAGAGATTCTTAAATACAGAGAGCAAACTGAAGGTTGTTGGGTGGGGGGTTTGGGGGTGGGGCACATGGGTGATGGGCATCGAGGAGGGCCCTTGTTGGGATGAGCACTGAGTGTTGTATGTAAGGGATGAATCACGGGAATCTACTCCCAAAGCCAAGACTATACTGTATACACTGTATGTTAGCTAACTTAACAATAAATTATTAAAAAAAGAGAAAGGAAAGGAAAGGAAAGAGAAGAAAAGAAAAGAAAAGAAAAGAAAAGAAAAGAAAAGAAAAAGAAAAAAAGAGAAGAGAAGGAAAGAAAAGGAAAGGAAAGGAAAGGAAAGGAAAGGAAAGGAAAGGAAAGGAAAGGACAAGGCTATGGCCAGTAGGGAGAGAAATTCCCACTCCTATGCTTGAAGGGGCCAGAGAGGAAGTGGATCCCAGAATCCAGAGGGAGGGGCAGCAGGGGGGAGGGGCTGCCTGACAGAAAATAGGAGTCCCTGGTCAAGTGAACACAAGGTGGGAAGCCAAGTGAAAGGTACTCAGCCTAGCCCTTACTCCATGCAACCTCACACAACGCTTCCTGCCGACAAGACTGCCCAGGATCCGGAAGGCAAGGGGGCTCATGGTGTGGTGCATGCAGGGTGGCCTCAGGGCCCTGGGCGGAGGGACAACATAGAGTGGAGCGAAAGAGGGGAGGGCGTAGAAGAAATACAGCAAAGCACAAATGCTATATTCTTAAAACAGAAAATAAGCTTACATTGGGGGTCATCCAAGGCAGTTCTGTTACTACTTTTTGCTCCCTGCACTCTCCCTTCTGGAAGGGGCAGGAGGCCAGGCAGGTGGGCAGAAGTGTTGTAGAGCACGGCACGGGCACCAAATATCCGTGGACTGGTACATATTATTAGGGGACTCTGGGAGGTGAGGAGCTTCCCCATGGCTCACAAAACGCTTGAGGTTAAGCGTCACTACGGGCACATTACAGGGGCTTCTACAGACCCCACCTGGTCCCAAGTGCACCCTAGCATCAAACTGCTTCCTCAGCAGGGGAACCCTCAACCCCCTCATGAGAGCAAGGAAGAGAACTCCTACAAAACCGCAAAACTGGGGCGCCTGGGTGGCTCAGTTGGTTAAGCATCTGACTTCGGCTCAGGTCACTATCTCACGGTTTGTGAGTTCGAGCCCCACCTCGGGCTCTGTGCTGACAGCTCACAGCCTGGAGCCTGCTGGAGCCTGCTTCAGATTCCGTGTCTCCTTCTTTCTCTGCCCCTCCTACGCCTCTGCTCTCTCTCTCTCTCAAAAATAAATAAACATTAAATTTATTTTTTAATGTATTCTTTCCGGGGCTTCTGCATGCCTCAGTCAGTTAAGAGTCCAACTGTTGATTTCAGCTCAGGTCATGATCTCAAGGTTTGTGAGTTTAAGCCCCACGTTGGGCTCTGCACTGACAGCCCTCTTTCTGTCTCTGTCTCTCTCTGTCTGTCTCTCTCTCTCTCAAAAATAAATATATCAACATTTTTTAAAAATGTATTTTTGGGCACCTGGGTGGCTCAGTTGGTTAAGTGTCCGACTTCAGCTCAGGTCATGATCTCACAGTTCGTGAGTTGGAGCCTGACATCGGGCTCAACAGCCGTCAGCACAGAGCCAGCTTAGGATCTTCAGTCCTCCTCTCTCTCTGCCCCTCTCCCACTTGCACTTTATCTTCCAAAAATAAATATCTTTAGAAAATGTGTTCTTTCCTTCGCCCCTTCCATATACACGTCTATAGCTGATCTCTTTCAAATGCAGACACATTCATGCATATGTGTGTGCAGGCACGCGCACACACACACGGGGGCCTCCAGCTGTGGGGGGCTCACAGTCCCTTCTTGCCTCCTACCAAGGCCACGTCCGCCTGCCGGGGGAGCAGGAGAGCGGATCTGAGGACTGTTGGCCTCTCCTTGCTCTAGGGTGAGGAGTAGGGAGGTGGGCCACCTACAGAGAGCCTCTCTTTCTCTCTCTCTCTCTCTCTCTCTCTGTCTCTCTCTCTCTGTTTTCCAGGTCACACTTTACCTGCCTCACTTTTCCTGATGTTGTCAAAGCCTTCCTCCCAAGCGAGGTGTCAAGGTCTGGAATCTAGAAGTCCGTGCTCCCCATTTCTATGGCTGATCCTGTTTTTCTAGGTCAACCCTCCCCCCGTATGTTAATATCCTGAGACCAGCCTATGAACCAAGACTATTGGTAAATAGATCTGGATGTAGCCACCAGCTCTGTGAAGCTGGGGGGGGGGGGGGGGATGTCAGGCTGTGAGGAGCACCCAAAGGCCCACCTCCTTGTGGGTACAACAGAAGGATGTGCCCTCTCTCTCTCTCTCTTTCTCTGTCTTTCTCACGCCCCTCTAATCTTTCCAGGTGGGATCAAGGAGAAGACGAAAAAAGAGGGAGGTATTAAAGAAGGAAACAACACAAAGTCAGCCAGATTTGCCATTTGGGGGAACACCGCCATCCACGCGGTGGACGAGCATCCAGGGTCACCCCAGTCAGTCTGCTGTCAGATGGGTGGTGTCACTGTGCCCACCTTAGAGATGAGAAACCAGCGGGTCAGAAAACTGGATCGACTTGTTCGAGGTGCCATAACAGGAGCACGCTGGGATCCTCGAGATTGAACTGAGCCTTCCACGTCCAGTTCTGCTCCTGCCTCCGTGGCACAGCAATCGCGTCCTCAAGGCACCAGCCCTCAAGCGGGAAGGGGTGAGGGGCCTCGGCTGTTGAAAGGGCACCGATAAGGACCACCGCTAAAGATCTGCTTCCTTAGCATCCAAATCGCCATTCCTATGATGAGAAATTGGCCTAACAAAATACACGTGCACCCTTTTGCTACCATTGCCGGGGGGTGGGGGTGGGGAAGGAGTCGCAACAATTAAAGAGTCATGGATCAAATTTGACAGGCCTGGTGACAAGAGTTACTTTTAGAACACATGTAATTACAAGTAAAGTAAGATCGATAAAGGTTACACAAACCCCAGCTGTAGAGGAGGCTCTGGTATTAAAAAAAAAAAAAAAAAAAGCAATTAGTAAATGAGCAAAAAATGTTAATAAGGTGAATATTTCTCTTTAGGAGATCTTGGGAGTGGTACGCTTCAAGGTCAAAAGGATCCGCAGTTGGTGGTGAAATGGAACCGTGGACAAACACAGCCAGGGGGATGGCAGGATTTCTTCCACTGGTGTCTAAAATCTGGCGGGGCACCTGGACGGTTCAGGCGGTGAAACATCTGACTTTTGATTTCAGCTCAAGTCATGATTTCATCCTTCGCGGGTTTGAGCCCCGTGACCGGCTCTGCTTTCGAGCCTGCTTGGGATTCTCTGCCTCCCTCTCTCTCTCTGTCCCTCCCCCTCTCACACACTCTCTTTCAAAATAAATACGTAAGTAAAAAACATTAAAATCTGGCTATAATAAGATACAAATGGGCTCAAGCAGAAAGAAAAAATACAATAATCATGATGATGGTATCAGCAATACCACTTGTGGACTTCTTTGTGATACACAGAGCACTTCTGCAGAAGAAGCTGGACCCAGCTCTGCCTCTGATCTCCTCCCTCCCTTCCGCCCTGGTCAGTAAATATTTGTTTCCACTTCATGCCTTGCACTCCTGATGAACGAGACAGATGGGGTGCTTCTCGTCACAAGCCTCACAATCTCATGGGAGAATAGACAATGTATTAAACAAGGTATCTCTCAGATGATGGTAAGAAAAGAAATAATCAGATGAAATGATAACGGTGAGTCGGGGGCAGCTGTGGTGACACTCAGGAGAAGCTCCTCAGAGGGGCCACACTTAAACTCACAGAGTCACCTGTAGGAAGCTCCGGGTGTATGAGTCTCCCTGGGCTGCGGTTACAAAGGGCCACAGACACGGCAGCTTCACAAAGGACATTTAGTGCCTCACAGTTCTTGAGGCCAGAAGTCTGAGTGAAGGTGCTGCAGGGTGCTGTGGTCTGGATGTTTGTGTCCTCCCCAGATTTGTACGTTGAGATCCTAACCCCCCAACGTGATGGCGTCAGGAGGTGAGGCACTTGGGAAGTAATCCGGTCACACAAGTGGAGCCCCCATGATGGGATTACTGCTTATAAAAGGGACCACAGAGAGCTTTCTTGCTCTTTTCCTCCACGGTGCAGAGAGAAAAGTCGACGGTCTAAAACCTGGAGGAGAGTTCTACCAGCACCCCGCAGTGCTGGCACCTGATCGCGTACTTCTAGACCTGTGGGAAATAAATTTGTATTTTTCGTAATGCAGCCAGTTATTACAACGGCCCAGACTGGCTGGGATTGTAGAGTTGGTTCCTTCTGAGAGCAGTGACGGGCAATCTGTTCCACGCCTTTCTCCTAGCTTCTGGGAGCCTCAAGTGTTCGTGGTTTGTCGATGGCCATCTTTCCCATGTTTGTTTGTTTGTTTGTTTGTTTGTTTTGTACTTTGTCTTCCCTCAGGTCTGTGTCTCTGTCCAAATTTCCCCTTTCTGTAAGGACACCGGTCATGTTGGAGACAGGGCCATCCTATGAGCTCATCTTAACCTGACTATCCACAAAGATCTTATTTCCAAATAAGGTGACGTTCACAGGTACTGGGGCTTAGGGCGTTAACATCTCTTGGTAGGAAATAATTTAACCAGCGCAATGGGTAACAGTTATTGTTGGAATAGAGGAGATGCCAAGTGCAAAGATCTTGGGGCAAGTGCAAAGCCCCTGTTTGCAGACATGTAGCTCTTTGGAACAACAGCCCAGCCCGTAATATTCACTCAAGCTATTACGTGCCTCATACACAGGACTAAAAATGCCAAGATCAGCAGGCTTCAATCCTGAGGCTTTGCTTCCAGACCACTTACTCTACGACTGTGGACACGTCTCTTTGCCACTCTGCAACTTGCCCTCCCTTTCCAGAAAACAAAACTACTAACGTCTCCCCTCCTAGCGATGGAAGGAGTCAGTGCACATGTTTTCTGTTTTTTTTTTTTTCACTTTGTCTTTCACTGCTTGTTCAGTGTTATAAAATGTTAAAGAATATACTTTTTAAAAACTCTGTACGGATGGAAATTTATTCCAAGCCCACCAAACACCTGGTTCTTATTAAAGATTTGGGGATAATAGAGTTTGGCTTGGATGAATTCCGGCACAGAACTCAACTCTGCTGCCTACAGAGTCATCTCCTGGTAAGGTCTAGAAACACTTGTCTTCTGAGCGCTTGACTTGGGGTATGTTGTCGCTGCCGCTGCCGCTGCTGCTGCTGTGTCTTAGGGTCTCAAAGCCCCGTTAGAGAGACAACATGATAGAATGACAAGAACTTGGACTCTGGCGTTGGATGGCCAGGGTCTGAATACTGTAAGCTCCCGCTCACTGGGGACCCTGGGTGAGTCGCCCCACCTCTGTCTATATCAAGCATCCCTGTGTCTAAGAGCACCAGGGGTTAACAGTGGGACCTACCTCATGGAGTTGTCGGACGAATTAAGTCAATAACGTACGGCACACAGAATAGTGCCTGTCGCACACACTGCTCGACGGGAAGAGAGGAACGAGCCATTGAAGAGCTGGATGGGGGTATCGCCTTCTTACAGGGCAACAAGCTGAGGCCCAGGTGTACTCACAGTCATACATCCAGCCACGGCAAGAGCTGGAATCGAACCAGCTCTCACAGGTCTCCAAAGTCAACCTTCTCCAAGGTTGGGCATCTCCCCGAAGCTCCCAACTGGAAGGCCCGGAACCGTCTACCCGGCCTGTGGGGTTTTTCAGGATGTCTTTGGGAAGTGCTCCCTCCCATAAACACAAATTCCCTACGATGTTTCGTTAGGCCATTCCAGATCAGATATTAGAGAATTTTGCTGTTCCCTAAGAACCACTAGACGCAGGTTGTACTGAGAAGTTGAATGTGGCTAGTTTGACTGGAGGTGTGCTCTGAAGGATAAAATATGCATCCAATTTTGAAGATTCAGTGGGAAAAACGGTGGAAAATGTCTCCGTCAAATTTCTCTAATAATTTTTATATTTCTTACGTGCTGCAATGATAATATTTTGCATATATCAGATAACATAAAATGTATTTTTCACCTACTTCATTACACATTTTATGCAGCTACTAGAAAATTTTCATAGCATATATATGGCTCCCATTTGTAGCTTGCATTGCACGTCTATTAGAAAACACTGTATAGAGTAACGATCTTTTATTTTTTTAATGTTAATTTATTTTTGAAAGAGAGACAAAGCACAAACAGAGGAAAGTCAGACAGAGAGAGAGAGAGAGAGAGAGAGAGAGAGATAAGAATCTGAAGCAGGCTCCAGGCTCGAACTTACAAACCATGAAATCATGACCTGAGCTGAAGTTGGCCGCTTGACCGACTGAGCCACCCAGGCGCCCCTAGAACAACTATCTTTATTCCCATTCCTTGATCACTGAAAGGGTATAACTTCATATAGCTCACACACAAAGTCTTGCCCCACTTTGGTCTCTATCCCGCTCCCTGTCTGTGCTCTGTAAAAACTCCCTGTCGGTGCCATATGTTGCATTGACTTTCCAGTATGAGCCATGTACTAGAACATACCTCCCCACATCACCCACGCTTGCTGTAGCTTGACTAACTTTTCCGACTGTCTTCACTCATAAACATCTTCCATGCCCTCCCGTCTTGGCTATCCACGAGCACACATGCCTTTCAATTCAAATACAGTGGGCAACTCGAATATTGGAGGCATTTCTCCAACAGATATTTATTGAACACCAGGCTTTAAGTTAGCTAGGGGATTGCATTAAAAAGAAATAGAAAAACAACAAACTTCTTTTATTCTCTCTCTTCTTCTCTCTGATGTAAACACGGGGTTAGAAGGTGTAAGAGACTTGCTGGGGGCAAATCCCTGTGAAGCATAAAGAGGGAGAGAGCAGGAGGAGGCAGGAAGAGCTGAGACCGTGATGCAGGTCCGACACGTGTGAAAGGAGACAGAGGTGGATAGAAAGAGCCTCAGACCACACAGCAGTTCGGTAAAAGTCTGAGCCAGGACAATGAGGTGTCTGTGAGCCCCTCTTGGCCCCATCATGGGGCAGTCATTGGCCGGTCATTGGCCACAGGCGGCCCAGTGGAAGCATGGCCTCGACGCTCTTGCCTGATCTGAAGACACAACATCTTGAGCAAAAGGTCGGCTCTGCCTCCTGCAGCAGGTTCTGTGAAATGGATTCCGAGCGGGGCACTTCCATGGCCCCCGTGCTATATAGACGGCCCCACTTTTCACAAAAGATTTCTGGGAGCCTAAAATATGATAAGTGGAGCATAGCAGCAAGGTTTAGCTCCAGGCTCTGGAGACACAGAGATGTGGGTATGAATCTCCACCACCGTCTATTGTAGGATCTGGAGAAAATAAGCTTATTTTTCCAAACTTCAGGCTCCATCTGGAAAACGCCTCACTGGCTGTTGTCTGTTTATTCAACCACCTCATCGGGCTGTTAGGTCAAATAATAAAATGCATATAAATCATAGAGCCTAACACATAACGTGTTTAATTAATATGGGTGATAATACTTGTTATCGTGCTTAGTCGCATCACTGTTGAATGGTTGTCAGTAGCCTGAAGTTCCAGAATGTAAATTTGAAAAGCCACCAAAGAGAATGGGAATCCATTCCAAATACACTGATGATAGGGGTGAACCTAATGCTTTCCGGCAGCCTTGTTTGAGCAGGAAATGCTAGTCGTTATCTAGTTCCGAATCCCCAAAACGGAAACATGTCTTTCCACCTTGGGAACAAAGCTGTTCTTAGTACTAAAGTCTACACATTTCACAGGGGGCTTTTTAGGGACAAGATCTGATTCATGTCGCATTTCCATGAAACCAGCCTGATGCACCGCCAGAGTCCATGCTCGGAAAGGCTGGTTGGGTTGATCTGAAAAATAAGAATGCAGTTCTGGCCAGGTAGCCGTGCTAATAACTTTCTCAAAGAAAGAGACTTAGAACAGTTAGGACTTTTATCTGCAGGAACATTAACGCCCTGGAGACCTCTGGGTCTGAGAGCCACAGCCCAGGAAAGAAGAAAGGCAGTAAAGATACTGACCCATAGGGATCTGTGTTCCCTCCCAGCGCTCCAACCTTTCTCTCTATGGATTGTTGGGAACATGTGTAGCCTCTCCGAGCCTCAGTTTCTCTATGTGTGGAATATAGAAAATTACATCTTGACGTATGTGTCGGAAGGATTAGGCACCTACAGAAAAATAATTATACACATAAAATTTATAAATAAGTTGCATATGGATATATAAATTGCCTTAGTTTAGGTTCCCTCAGAAGCAATGCACGGGGATGTGTGGGCACAAAGTTAATTTGGGGGGGGGGGCGCGCCTGGGTGACTCAGTTGGTTAAGCATCTGACTCTTGGTTTCAGCTCAGGTCACGATCTCACCGCTTGTGGGTTCAAGCCCCACGTCCGGTTCTGTGCTGACAGCAAGGAGCCTGCTTGGGATTCTTTCTCTCTCCCTCCCTCTCTCTCTCTCTCTCTCTGCCCTGCACCCACCTTCACTGCCTCAAAATCAATTAAAAAAAAAAAAAGTTAACTTGGGAGATGAAAGCAGGAAACCAGAAGGAAAGAGGGTGTTATGGGGTTGAATTGCATCCCTCCCTAAATTCGTTGGAGTCCTAACCGCCAGGACCTCCGATGTGACCTTATTTGGAGACAGGGTCCAATCGGGTTAATATGAGGTCATTAGGGTGGGCTCGAATCCAATACAAATGGTATCCTCAGAAGAAAGGAAAATTAAGACCAGGCAAACGGAGGGCAGGCACTGGAGAAGACAGCCTTTCACAAAACAGACAGGCCACAGAAGAAACGGGGTCTTCTGGGCCGTCCCGAAGTCAGAGAGATCGCTCAGGCCAGAACAGTACAAATCCTTCAGAGCAAAGGGTCCTTGAATGCCCAGGGCACATGGGTAGGCAGCAAGGGCATCCTCGGTCAGAATGCCTGGCAAACACTAAGTCACACAATAAAGGAAGGAATCTCCAATTGTTCCCATAGGTATCTACCACCCCCAGGCCATGTTCAAGGCTCTGGGATTGCCCAGGTGAGCAGACAGATCAGAGGCCACCGTGTGCGGGAGAGTGAGGTGGGGTTGAGGGAGGCAGAGGGGAGCCTGTTACAGAAACCTCAGAGCACGATCCGTGTGTCGAAGGAAGGAAGCCGGGTGTGTGTGAAAGAGACAGGAGCCTCAGAGCCCTAAGAAGTGATTCCTTATGCAGAAAAAGAGTGACTTAATTTACCCAGGGACTCAGAACTCTAGGGCCACTCCGAGCCTGGGGGCACGGGTGAATTTATTTCCGTGACAGCAGCATGTGGGAGAGGAACACCCCGAAGACCTATGAGGAAACACACAAGTCCCCTTTTTTAAAGGGCAGGCAAATGTACTTTGAGGGTAGTGGCCTTTCGCTGGCACTAAATTCTCTTCTGCTGCTCTGATGACTTTCAAACTTCCAGAGGCACAAAGAGTGTAGTCAGGAAGGAAGGAATAACCGGAAATCATCACCAAAGGAATTAGAGAGTCAACAGGTACCTAGTTAAATACTTTCCATGCAGGGTTCTTGGGCAGACGAGTTCACAGCTAACCCTCCAGAGAGGGGTCCCTGACCCCACAGGGGTTACAACGTAACAGGTGGTTCTCAACTATATCCAGAAACATTTCACTAGCGGCATTTAGGGCTTGTTACTGGTAACTGGCAGATAGAGGTCAAGCATGCTGCTGAAATTCCTAAGGTACACAGGACAGCCCCCACAATAAAGAGCGATGTGACCCAGGGGGCGCCTAGGTGGCTCAGTCGGTTAAACGTCCGACTTCCGCTCAGGTCACCATCTTGCAGTTCACAAGTTCAAGCCCCACATCAGGCTCTGTGCTGACAGCTCGGAGCCTGGAGCCTGCTTCAGATTCTGGGCCTGCGTCTCTCTCTGCTCCTCCCCTGCTCATACTCTGTCTGTCTGTCTGTCTCTCTCTCTCCAAATAAATAAACATTAAAAAAAAACTTTTAATAGAATGACGTGACCCAAAACATCAGGAGTGCTGAGGTTGAATCCTTCAGGAAAGACAGCAATACCGGGCTTTAACATTTCAACTGCAATGTTTAAGCTCATCTCTCTTGGTGCATTCCCTCAGTACCCAACTCAAAGCCACAATGCAGTGGCTATAAATATCAATTATCACGTGATAAATGCTGACCATCAAACAGGATGATGCAGTAGAAAGACAATAGGACTTAGAGGAAGATGTCTCTGGTTTTTAACTATTTAACTTACTACCCATGTGACCTAGGGCACGTGGCATGGCCACTCTGGCCGTCAGTTTTCTTCTTTTTCTTTTTCTTAATGTTTATTTATTTATTTTTGAGAAAGAGAGAGAGAGAGAGAGAGAGAGATAGGGAGAGAGGGAGAGAGGGAAAGAGAGAATCCCAGAGCGGGCTCTGTGCTGAGCAGGGCTTGAACTCACCAACCAGGAGATCGTGACCTGAGCCGAAATCAAGAGCCAGAGGCTTTAACCCACTGAGCCACCCAGGTGCCCCCTGCCCCCTAGTTTTCTCATCTGTCAAAATAAGGTGGGTGTAGACCACTATTTGACCATTGCTAAGTTTAAACAAATTGACTAGTGGGCTTTTCTGATACCTTAGGACACATCTTGCTAACAGAGGCGCAAAATAAATCGAGAGAAAGTACACATGCTCGCAGACAGTTGAGACCTCTGGGGGCTTGACTCTGAGATGCTGAGTGTGGTTCCTGGGGAAGGCACTGGGGGGCGCCACTGGCTGCCGGGGAGCGCGCTGCCTCCTTATGGGTCCTTCTGGCTGCAAAACCAGGGCTGAGTGCAATTTTTGCTTTTTGCCTTTTTTTCATAAAAGTGAAAATCTTGGCGGGGGGGCGGGGGGCACCTGGATGGCTCAATGGGTTGGGTCCAGCTTCAGCCCCAGTCATGACGTCACAGTTTGTGAGTTCGAGCTGCGCGTCAGGCTCCGCACTAACCATGTGGCATCCACTTGGGATTCTCTCTCGCGCCCTCTTTCTCTGCCCCTCCCCCACTCACACTTTCTCTTTCAAAATAAATAAATAAACATTTTTTTTTTTTAAGTGAAAATCTCCCGATTTCTTTTGGTTAGCTAAAATGAGAACTAGATGTAGGTCTCTCCTAAAAGCAAAGTGACTTAGTACAAACATTCAAGGGGGGAATATCGGGGCTTTATTTTTCAGCACTTTGTAAATTCTTATCAGTAAGTTCTTCGGAAGGAAGACAGGTAAATAGAGGAGATCGTGACATAAGTCCTGCTTCACAAATGCTAAAAATAGACGTTTTTCGCAGAGATCTCTTTTTTTCTCATCCCTGTAGGTTTATTCTCCCATTGGTCAGATCAGCGGGCAAATTGATGAGTATGATAAATGAGTATGATGAGTCCTGCCAGCTCGGTTATATATCATCATAGCGATAATAATGGCACTGAGTGGGGGTGTGGTCGGCACACTCCGCTGAGGGTGCTTTGCGTTTTCAACCCTCCCATCAACTTCACAAAATAATTACTACTATTCTTCCCATTCAATAGATGGGAAAATGACGCTCAGGGACATTGAGTAACTTGTCTGAGCCACTCAGAAGGAGCCAGAGCTCCATATAAGTATGACTTATATTTCCTGTATTTACACTGGTTGACTTACCCAGTGTTCCTGAAACATGCACATAAACAACTAGGAAGCATTTGCTTTTTTTTTTTTTTTTTTTCCTCAGCTTTTCAAATAAGGAACCGAAGACTCATGATGTCATCATTCCAAAATGTCAGTCTTACGAGGGGATCAAGATGAGCCAGTTGGATGTTGTCATGAGTCCCGATCCAGAGATAGGAAATCTGGATCTGAGCCTTGCTTTGGGAAAACCGCTTCACATTTTGGGTCTTAAATTCTGCTTCTGTAGAATGGACACTAACGATATAGGGGGGACGTAATTCAACAGTTTACATCAACGACCTCTTTTGAACCCACAGCTACTTGCTCAGGTGGCCGTAGCAAGGAATATTAGTTACAACCCAAATGCCTGTTCCTTCAGCAGGTTTTGAATTCCTTAAGTCTGGGGACTGTCTGTTATTTTTCATTATGTAATCTGGATACAGTCAGGGGTTGACACACAATAGGGTTTCTGTAAATGTCTGTTGGCTAAAAGAGTATCCAATAAACATTTAGAAAAAATGCTTTCCTCCTACATAGCACATGAGCTATTATAGACATTTAGTTTCATTTTCTGTTCTGTTCTAATCAATCAAATAAATGGACCCCATTGCATAAGATGTCAATACAATTATTTAAATCAAAATTATTCTTGAACTTGACTTCACAGTTAATGCAGAAGGAAGAATTAGCAATACACCCACAGACAATGATGGTTTACCGATCGCAAACTATCCCAGGCGCTGACTTAATTTAAAATCCCTGGACTCAAAATTCACTTATTACTTTAAACTGACCCCTCTAGTGAACTTTAAACTCATATAGCTGACTGCCTACATGGTACCTCCATCTGGTTATCTCATAGACATTTTTTTTTCTAATAGACAGTTTTAATTTAACATTTCTGAAACTGAGATTCCAATCTTTTCCTTCAAACCTGTTCCTGCCAGAGGTGACCCCATCTCAATAAATGACAACTTTGTTCATGAAGTTGCTCAGGTCAAGAACCTGGGACTTATCCATAACTGCTGTCTTTCGATGAATACTACGGACATCCAATTCATCGGCTATTCCTTTGGACTCTGCTTTGAAAATTACCGACAGCCCCACCATTGCTCTGGTCCTGCATGACCGCCATCAGCTCAAGCCATCATCACGCCTCTCCTGCACTGTAAAAATAGCCCTAATCGCCAGAAAGAGAAAGACAAATATCATAAGATTTCACTCCGATGTGGAATTTAAGAAAAAACAAAACAAAACAAAACAGATCAATGTAGGGGCAGGGCAGGAAAAATAAGATAAACACAGAGACGGAGACAAACCATAAGAGACTCATAAATACAGAGAAAAAACTGAGGGTTGCTGGAGGGGAGGTGGATGGGGGGGATGGGCTAAATGGGTGATGGATATTAATGGGCATGAAGGAGAGCACTTGTTGGGATGAGCCCTGGGTGTCATATGGAAATGACGAATCACTGGGTCCTACTTCTGAAACCAATACTACATGGTATTTTAACAAACTTAAATTTAAAAATAGCCCTCATTGTTCTCTCTCCTTTGACCCATGCTCACCCATAGTTTAAGAATTTATTTTTATATCTGCTCTCTTCCATTTTCCCATATTTTAAAATCTTCTGGTAGTCGTTAGCAACCTTTAGCACTCTTTGGCTTGTAGATACATCACCTGTTTTCTGCCTCCTATATGTGTGTCTGTCTCCAAATGTCCCCTTTTTATAAAGACACAGTCCTATTGGACTAGGGTCCCCCCCCCCCGACCAAAGACCTCGTTTTATCTTAACTACCTCTGAAAGACTCTATCTCCAAATAAGGTACATTTGAGATACTTGGGGCTAGGACTTCCACGTATGAATTTGGGGGAACACAAGTCAACCCAGAATAGAAGGGATGGTGGCGTGTATGTGTAAAGATGAGATGCTCCCAGTGCATTGGAGATATGCTTGGAGGAAGACACGCCAAAGTCTACAGATGACTTTGACGGGACTAGTGAGGACTAAGGAAGAGTGAACCTGAGTCTGGTATTTAATAGCTGGTTGGCACACTGTGTGGTTTACTGGAAAGGGAAAGACCAAAGTAGAAGCAAGTTCTCTTTTTTTTTTTTGAGGAAACATGGTTTAAAGTGTCTTCGAGATGTCTAAATAGAGATGTCACGCAGCCAGCTGGGCACATGAGTCTAGAGATGAGAGAAGTAGCGAGTGGAGATCTAAACTTGTGTTCAGCAAATATAGACACTATGCAAAGTTCAGAATTTTGAGATTACTTGGGAACGGAAGATAGAGAAGGAAAGAGGCCCAACCCCATGCCTAGAGCCACTACAGACTTTAAGAGGTAGGAGATAAAAGGAGCCTGCATAGGAGAGCTATGGGGGCCAGTGGTATGGGAAGCAAGCCAATTCTCTTGCTCATATTACAGGAACAAAGAGAGGAGAGAGCTTCCAAAAGGATCGGGTAGTATGCTGCATCAATTACCAATGAGAGGTAGACACAGATAAGGAAAGGTCCATAAAGCATGGCCATGTGAAGGATGTGGAGTGACCCTGACAATGGTGCTTTCAGTGTAATGAGGGGACAGAGGCAGACTGGAGGACACTGCGTGGGGGATGAGAAAATGAAGCCCCTACAGTTGTGTAGGTGGAGGTAACCAATCATGAAGCAGTCGCCGGAAAGGAAAAATATAAGGTCAAGCATGGATTTTTTTTAAAGATCTTGTATTCTGTTGGGAACAATCCACTCTAGAAGGAAAACACAAGGATGCTAGAGAGAGGGTGTCTCTGAAGCAATTATTACTACCCTCTAATACAGATGAGAATGACAAGGCTTTAAGACATTAAGAAAATCCTTACAGGTCACACGACCAGCAAGTGATAGAGGCACATTTCAAACCAGGACTTGCCTTGTTTCAACGTTATTCTTGTTTCATTACCAATAAGCAGTCGCTCTGAAGTGAAGTAATGCCCATCTAATGTCATTTTTTGACTTTATTTTTCTGCAGGAAAAATGTCACCCTATTCTTCTTACAAATTTCCTGTTGAGTTTCGGAAATGCCTGAATTCAAAAATTTGAACCACGTTAAGCAAATATACTCTGACATGTATGTTTGCATTGGATGCTGCAAGTCAACGTAAATAATTACAAAGCTTAGAGTCTTGAGGAAATACATGTTAGAACATGTACGGAGCTTTCGCAGAAAGAATTAAGGCTTTCAAGTGAGATACAAACTCAGATTTCATACATGTTCCTGTTTGGAGAGAGCAGGGGCGGGGGGCCTCTTTCTATGAAAACAGAAAAACAAAGACCTTGGCAAAAAGAAATGCTTTACAGGAGAGAAATTAAACATAATTAATGGTCACAGATTAAGAATTGGAGTTTAAAAGGAAAACTAATATTTGCTGGTATTTTTTTTTTCCTCCAAATAACATCCAACCATAATAAGGCTTTGAGGAACCTCGGAGGCAAAAGAAAGACAAAAAATAATAGCTTTCTCTAGTTATAAATAAAAATGAATGCTTGGATGACAATTGCTGATAACATTTAATTAGGGACAAATAAAATTAATTTGTACTCGCATTCAAGAGTATGTACTACTTTAACCTTTGTTTTAGCTTCGATATAATCTTTCTTGAGAAGAAAAAACACAAGTTAATTAATATGAACTGTTTCTCCAATCAAGTTTAACATTTCAATTTAAGGGAACTAATAAGCACAATTGTCTTTCTAGTCCAGATTGTTTCATTTTTCTTCTTCTGTAGAATGCTTCCAAATCTTCCCTAAGCTTTTTTTTTTTTAATTTTTTTTAACGTTTATTTATTTTTGAGACAGAGAGGGACAGAGCATGAACGGGGGAGGGGCAGAGAGAGAGGGAGACACAGAATCTGAAGCAGGCTCCAGGCTCCGAGCCATCAGCCCAGAGCCCGACACGGGGCTCCAACTCACAGACTGTGAGATCGTGACTTGAGCTGAAGTCAGACGCTTAACTGACTGAGCCACCCAGGGCGCCCCTTCCCTAAGCTTTTTAAAACAGGACCTACAGGGGCGCCTGGGTGGCGCAGTCGGTTAAGCGTCCGACTTCAGCCAGGTCACGATCTCGCGGTCCGGGAGTTCGAGCCCCGCGTCAGGCTCTGGGCTGATGGCTCAGAGCCTGGAGCCTGTTTCCGATTCTGTGTCTCCCTCTCTCTCTGCCCCTCCCCCGTTCATACTCTGTCTCTCTCTGTCCCAAAAATAAAAATAAACGTTGAAAAAAAAAATTTTAAAACAGGACCTACATTTCCCTGGAAGCAGCTAAACAATGACAAATTTAGCTAAACAAAGCTAAATAATGACCAAAATTTTATAAGAAGTCAATATAAGTATCTCTATATTCTCAAAAACAGATTCTTCCAAGTAAATACCAATTGTATGTCAACCTAAAAAGTGGCAGAAACAGCACCTCTAATACGAAGGGACTTAAACTCCTCTCTTTAGAAATGTTGGTGGTCATTTTCTGGCTCTATTCGTCCTGAATAGTTCAGGAAATGCTGAACTTCAGTGTAATGTTTACAAATAGAAGAAAAATCGCCCCAACTCTGTCCACCTGACCAGAATAGTTTGAGAATTTAACCAGGTAATAGATAAAGGAACACTTTGAATAGGTTAATATTGGTGTCCCTTGTGTTTGTCCATGAAACTGTCCACTGGAGTCAGAAACAATTTGTCTGTATTAACTATGTAGAGGTCATATCTTATGGGCTTTTCTTTCATGAAAGTGTTTACATCGGGAAAGTCATCTTGGGCTTGCTGGTGACTACAAAGCACTCCAGCTGTTCCAGTCATTAGGAAGATGGCCTCATTATGAAAACCATAATTTAGAGATGAGTATATTGAAAATAATAAAGTAAATGGGGGTTGTTCTCAGAACACTATTTTCAGTAACACCATCCGGGGGTCCTTGGTGCTGAAAACCAGGACAGTACAAGGCACAAACAGCAGAAGACACTTCCTTGATCTGGTACCAAATGGTCCCTTGAAATGGTACAAAAACCATGTGTAGCTATGATCAGTTTCAAGAGGACGGATATTGATGCTCACCCCTTTCTTGGGGACAAGAGATGAGAGGCCACCTCAATGACCAAGTTTCAATATCCCCTGCCTGACAACGGACCTGTTGGCCAGTTACACTGACAAGAGTTTGGTGTGGTTTTCCGTAATTCAGATGTCAGCTAACCACCCCATTCTTAGGTTTCACGTAGGTTGATGTGGAGGTCCCAGATTTTGTGAGACTTCTGTCTTAGTTCATTAAGGATGCCATCTAACAAAATACCAGAAACTGGGGGGCTTATTAACAACAGGAATGTATTTTTCACAGTTCTGGAGGCTGAAAGTCAGGATGACACCATGGCCAAGTAAGTGATGTCCCTCTTCTGGCTGTTAGACTTGCCATTGTATCCTCGCATGGCAGGAGGGACTAGGAAACTCTCTGGGATGTCTTTCCAAAGAACATTATCCTATTCATGACGGCTCCACCCTCGTGAGCTAAGCAACCCCCCAAAGGCCCCACCTCATAATACCATCATCCCTCCACCACCTTACACCCCCCACTCTAAGGGTGGGGGGTAAAATTTCAACACATGTGTTCTAGGGGGGGACACATTCAAACCGCAGCAACTTCCAGTGCCTTCCCCAAGCATGCCACAGGACATTCATTCTTACAGTTCCATACGGATTTATATTCTTGTTATGTTGCACTTTTGCTTTGCTTTTGTGGGTAACCAACCATAATTCTTTTTCATCTGCTCTGAAATTCAGAAGTTAAGGACATTACTCCCTTTGCTTTGAACTGAAGAAGCGAAAATCATACCCAGCATTTGTGACATGGCATTCTTTAGCGAGCTTGGCATGTAGAGGCTTTTCTGCTTATTATAAAACATTCCTCACTGTAGAGCTCTCTCAGCCACGCCATCACGTGGCTAAGCTCCATCTGTCCTTCAAGATATCCCATTTAGATATCGTGGATTTATCATTCAGAACTATCTTGTTGTGTGTCTGCCATCCAATGACTCACTGGCATGCTTTGTTAGAGCCAAACGTGCTCAGTTCTGCGTCTCAACTTCTTGTGTGTTTCCATTTTGGTTTATCACGGTAAGAAAACTCAACACAAGACCTGTCCTTTCAACAAGTTTCCAACTGGACAAGGCAATACATAGGTACACGCCTGCACAGCAGACCTCTAGGTCTTGCCTCACCGAAACATCACACCTGTTGATTAGTAATCCCCAACCTCCCGCCGCCCCCCCTGCCCCCCAGTGACACCATCCCACTCTTTGATTCTACGGATTTGACTATGTTAGATACTTGATGTAGGTGTAATCGTATGTTATTTATCTTTCTGCGACCAGCTGTTTTCACATAAGACGATGCCCGCAAGGTTCGCCCATGCTGCTGCAGGCTACACGTCACCTTTAGAGACACAGCGGGGCTGGCAGACAGGACAGGTTGTCTTTCCCCTCCCTCTCCGGGTTCTGTAACTGGAAGACATTTATTTGCCTTCTTACATAAACCACCGCAAACTTGTTTCCTCTCTCCGAGAGGAAATGTGACTTATGAATTTATAATCAACTTTTCTTTGAATTTTGTTTTAGATTTACAGAAAAAAAAAAAGTTGTGAAAACCGCATAGCTCCCTTATGCTCCTCACCTGATTTCCCCTATTATTATTAACACCTAACGTTAGTACGTTTGTCAAAAGCAATTAACCCACATCATTACATTATTAATGATACAAATTCATACTTTCTTAGTCTTTACCAAATGTCCCTTCTCGATCCCAGAATTCCATCTAGGACACCATATTGTTCCAATTAGTTTAGTTGTTATATAAAAAAACAAAGAAAAAATCTAATCCACCTCTTATATAGTTTCTCAGAAACTCCAAAGGATTCTCAAAACAACAACAACAGCAGCAGAAACCAAAACTGTAGCTTTCCTGGGAATATAAATCCGAGAGGCGCTTTCCATGTCATTCTATCCAGTTATCTATTTCATAGTGATGGCACAGGGGTTGGACTTGGGCTTGGAAATAAGCAACATGAGGAGATGACATCTGGAGACAGAGCCAGCTGCTCCTTTAGACAGGGTGACGTTGGAACTTCTAACGACCACTCCTCACAGGTGCCTGAGTGAGAGTCAGGTTTGCTAGGGGACCCATCATGGTGTGATCACACACGGTGCCTGGCTCTACAGCGACGCCCACTGTCTGACCATCCTGAGGGCACTTGGTATTACCTATCATCCATTAAGACATTTCTTCTCTGTACAAATAATGAAGGGATTCTCGTGCTTGCAAGTAAGAATTCTGACCAATAAAACTGGAATTATCAGGAAACTCTCTCATGATTAATTCTATTTCTGCTATATAATTCATCTCCCAAAGTTTAATTTGTAGCAAAGTGCTAACAGTTTTGAGTGTTAACTCCTTCCTTTCATTCCACTTATCCTTCAAGGAAAAGCATAGGAAAAAGGAAAATGGGTTGGTACCTACAGTCATTTGTTAAGGCTGCCGTAATAAAGTAGCACAAATTGAGTGGCTTGAACGTAGGAATTTGTTATCTCAGAGTTCCGGATTCCAGATATCCCAGAGCAAGGTCTTGGGGAGATTGATTCCTTTTTTAGGACGGTGAGAGAGAATTCTTTCCAACCTCCTTGTCATTCCTGATGCTTTGCTGGCAATCCTCGGTATTCCTTTGCTTGTAGAAGCATCAGCCTGACCTCTGCCTTCGTTCTCACATGGCCTTCACCCTGTGTGTGTCTGTATCCAAATTTGCCCTTTCAATGAAGACACAAACCCTATTGGATCACAGCCTACTCTAATGACCTCATTTTAATCTGATTACCTTGTAAAGACCCTGTCTCCAAATGAGGTCATATTCTGAAATACTGGAGATTAGACCTCAACACATGAATTTGGGAGACACACAATCCAACCCGTAGCAGCACCCCTGACTGGATGATCAGCTTACTGAAAGCGAACTCATGCAAGGTCATAAGCACTACTCCGAAGGGACTGACAGCCAGGTAAGTAGGTAGCAGTACAGCCTCTAGCTCAACCAGTCAAGATGAAGAGTATGTTATGACCAGAAATGGGTTGGGAGACAGAGAAGCTAACTGATGGCAGATATTAGGTATGAGCCCGCTGTCACAAATCCAAATATTCAAGCAAGTTTTGACTGGCAATGTCTCAAAGGTCTAGATCTAAGTAGGTGAGTCAGTTGGCTCAAGTCACACTTAGTCAAAATAAGGAAATATGGACTAATGATTGAGAAAAGTCAATGCAAACTGAGGTTCCCTCTAGAATTTCCTGTCAAGGAGCCAGAGTCCAGGTCAGGCTTTGGACAAGGCAGGGAGGTGTCCATGGGTAATAATGACAATCGTTTGCCATCAATATCTTCCCAGAGAGAAACTGATCACATTTCCTCCTTCTATCCTTGGTCCTCCTGCTCTGCATGGAATCAATCACCAAGCCTGTCAATGCCACCTCTTTACTATCACCCATGGCCACCCCTTCCTTTCAAATCCTTACCGCATGGCTACGTTGCACATCCTCATTTGTTATTTAAACTGTGACAATAACCTTATTTTATTCAAGTATCTTATGGCCACACATTTATGTTGCCTTCTTTTACGTTTAAATGTTTGCCTATTTGGAATTTAAGTAGGAAGTAAAGAAGTGATCTTGATTATTTTTCCCCCTCTAATGTCTTAACAGTTGTCCCAATACAATTTATTGAGTAATCCATACTTCTACACGGATTTCAGTGCTGCCTTGGCCATAGATGAACTTTCTATGCGTTTTCAGCTCTAATTTGCATTCTCCTTTCATGCATCGCTTTATCACTTTCTATACAGATTCCCATTTTAATTGGAGATCTATGATATCTATTTACGACATTAAAGCCATCTTTTAATACTCCCCACTTCAGAGTTGTCTTTCCTATTGTATATTTATTTTCAAGATAAACTTCAGAATAATTGTGTCAATTTAGAGAATCATCGGGACTTTGATTGGAAGTGCATTGATTGTATGGATTGAGGATGGGCTGGCTGTCACCCTTATAATACTGAACACTTCTCATCTCCAGCCAGGTAAGCTTCTTCACTTTCTCATTTTCTCATGTTCTACTAAGTAGGTTCTTTTAGATCTCATCAGAAAAGAATCCTATGTATTTTTATCAAGTTCGCTTATATCTTCTTGATGCTATGGCAATTGTGAATGGAATTTTTTGTTTCTATTTTCATTTTGTTTTTATTAAGGGAAAACTATTTCGTTGTGTATATTTATTTTATATCTGTTAAGATTACTGAACTTACTCTATGTGCTGTTGACTCAGGTCTTGTTAGGTTTTCCAGAAACTCCATCATATCATCCTCGTGACATTATTGTTTACCACCTCTGTCCAAGTTTGACCTCAAAAAATGGACAATATAAAAGAGCAGAGAGGGTGACCACATCAAAACAAAAAATATTTAAGGTTTTTAAAAATGTTTTAATGTTTATTTATTTATTTTTGAGAGAGAGGAGAGAGAAAGAGAGAGAGAGAGAAAGAGAGAACCCAAAGCGGGCTCTGGGCTGTGAGCTGTCAGCACAGAGCCCAACGGGGGGCTCGAACTCGTGAACTGTGAGTCATGACCTGAGCCAAAGTTGGAGGCTTAGCCAACTGAGTACCCAGGCATCCCAAAAACAAAATTTTAAATCTGAAGTTTAAAAAATAATTTCATTAGCTTTATACTAAGAACTATAACAAGTGTTTGTGTGTTTTTTTTTTTTTAAAGACAACTTTGTCAATGGAGAATTGAGCAAAGGAAATAAATAATGAATTCCCAAAACGTGACTCACAAATTTAAAAAATCTGTGAGAAGATGTTCAACCCCATAGGTAAAGGAAAAATATGGAAATAAAATGAGATATTTTGGAGCCTGTAACACTTATAAAGATTAGAAATATCAATATCAGTGACCATGGGGGTTAAAGAAAGGGGAGTTCTCATATAGTGCTGGCACAACATATTTGGAGAATTTAACAATAAGACAAAAATTTATACTGTATAGCCCCTTAACTCAGACTGCCTTTTCAGTTAATTTTCCCCTGCAACTTACCTAGGAAAGTATATTATGACACATGATCAATGGACATTCAACACAGCATTTTTTATAACAGCAAATAGTAAATGTCCATCCATAAAGGATTGGTTCAATGAATGAGAGTACATGCCTGTAACAGACTAGTCTATAGCCACTTAAATAATAGCATAGCGTAGAGCTATATTTATCCACATATAAAAACATTCAGAACATTTTACACAGCAATAAAGTAGCATGTGTATTATAATCCTATGTCTTTTTAAATTATTTTTGTATTTATATACTGTCTTCATCCATTTGGGCTGATAGAAGAGATGACCATAAACTGAGTGGCTTACAAGCAACAAACATTATTTCTTACAGTTCTGGGAGCTGGAAAGTCCAAGATTATGGTTCTGGCAAATTTGGGGTCTGGCAAGAACCCTATACCTAGATGACCATCTTTTGCTGTAACCTCCCGTGGTGGAGAGGCAAGGGAGCTTTTTCAGGCTGCCTTTGCAAAGGGCACTAATCGTCTCTTAATATCATCACCTTTGGGAGTTAGCTTTCAACATATCATTAGGGCAGAGGAGAAAAATATTCACACCATAGCCTATACTTACGTAGGTTTCCAAAACTGTCACCCCTATTTAAAATCAGTTTCATGTCTTTTCATTGGGATGCTATTCAAACTCTTTACAGGGTCCCACAATCCACCTCCTGGCTGCCCTGGTCGACTCTGCCTTTCCTTTTCCCCTGCAATCTTAAGTCACGACATCGTCCCTTCCTCACTTTGTTCAGACAGACTGTTGTCTCTGGATACTCCAATCTCTTTCTCAGTGCCTCTGCCTGCCCCTTCCTCTGACTGAGCCGTACTTCCCTAGCTCACATCTGTCATGCCTCTGTCGAAAACGTCCATATCAAAGCCCCCTCTTCCTGTTCTATGGAAACCTCCCCGGTATGTGTCAGTGCACACTGTTTGCTCCCCACAAGGCCCTTGCTACCAAATTTCAGTTGTTTATGTGTTGAGTTATTTTCCTGTTTATTACCCACCTCTGTCACTGTCCTGGAAACACAATGAAACCAAGGACCATAAAATTTCTCATTCATCACTGCCTGACACTGTTAAATGATCAATAAATATTTTTAAATGAAAGAATACACGCGAAGAAACGATCTGTAGATATTCTCTGAAACGTTAGCAATGCTTATCTCGGGTTATTGGGATTCGGCCAATTTTTAAATTTCTTCTTCATATACTTCTTATGCATTTCTGCATTGATAGTATAACAATTATGTTTCTAAGTTTAAAAATGTCTCGGGGTGCCTGGGGGGCTCAGTCGGCTGAGCATCTGACCTGAGCTCAGGTCATGATCTCCCAGTTCGTGGGCTCGAGCCCCGCATGGGGCTCTGTGCTGACAGCTCGGAGCCTGGCACCTGCTTTGGATTCTGTGTCTCCCTCTCTCTGCCCCTTCCCCCGCTCATGCTCTGTCTCTCTCTGTCTCTCAAAGATGAATAAATGTTAAAAAAATTAATTTTAAAAACTTCTCTTCATTTATTTACACACACGTGCGTATAAATGTGTGCATATATGAATATACACAGAGAGCGTGTATGTTTATGCGCACTTGTGTGTCAGGTTATTAAATGCACACCTGATCAATACTCCTCCATTGCTTGACTCACCGTCACTTACAGAATACATTTTGAACACTTTAGTGTGACATTCAAGTCGCTTACAGAACTGCTTCAATGTCCCATTGAAGTCTTATTTTTTCTAGATTAATTCATCCTGACAGGTCGCCGTGGGCTTCAACCACAGAGGAAAGCATCCCTGTCCTCGATGACACATTGCACTCGTGACTCTCTGAGCCGACACACGGTCCCTCTTCTTGTGCAACGCTCATCTGTATGCTCTCTGCTTGGTAAATTCTCATCTTAGTAATAGCAATAGGGTGGCAGTGAGCTCTGTAAAAATTCAGTTCCTGGTTATCTGGAGAGTTGGTTCTACCTCTAGAAGGGGAACTCCCTAAGGCCGGGAACCTTGTCGTAGTCAACTTTGATGCTGCAGCCCAGAGAGTGGCTGTTTTAGGGAGCATTTTTGAATTAAGCTGCAAGTAAACTTTATAAAGACAATGCTTAGTTGCTATTTGGTTTTGTTTGTTTGTTTAATTTTTTTTCAACGTTTATTTATTTTTGGGGGGGGGGGGACAGAGAGAGACAGAGCATGAACGGGGGAGGGGCAGAGAGAGAGGGAGACACAGAATCGGAAACAGGCTCCAGGCTCTGAGCCATCAGCCCAGAGCCTGATGCGGGGCTCGAACTCACGGACCGCGAGATCGTGACCTGGCTGAAGTCGGACGCTTAACCGACTGCGCCACCCAGGCGCCCCTGTTTGTTTGTTTTTACAATAATTAGCACCCGGTCGGTGAACTAAAATGACGACCATCATATCATTATCTGGCACTGCGTCTCGGGGTTGGAAATCAGACTCGGCTGGGCAATTTTGGCTCAGGGGTTCTGTCGTGTGTTTGTAGTCAGGTAGCAGGTGGAACTAGAATGGGGGCTCCAAGCAGCTGGATTGTCATCTTGCCCTCACCGTGCAATCTTCAGGCCTCTCTGTGTCATTTCCCCGTGAGGATAATGGCACTTAGATGGCAGCTTCAAAGCACAGAGTCTGTTCACTTGGAAGCTCCAGATTCCAAGGGCAAATTTCCCAGCTAACACAGTACCTGCTTCCTTGCCTTCTACGATCTAGCCCCAGAAGTCACCTCTGTGGCTTCCTATTGGTCAAGAGCTAAGAACGAGCACAAGAGCCAGCCCAGATTCCGGAGGAGGGGTTATAGATCCCACCTGCCGACTGGAAGACTGTCAAAAAGTTGGGGAAGATGTTTTCAAGTCACTGCAGAGATTCTTATCACTGGTACCTGCACCCCCTGCAAAACCCTTCGCTTACAGCCCAGATAAAGGATCAAAGGATCTGGGTATTTCACAGCGGAAATTATTAACCCTTAATGCAAGAGCTATATTCTCAGCTTAAAATGAGCGCATTCTTCTTGTTTTTCCAGCCTGCTTAGATGGAAACAAACACAAGTCAAAAAAAAAAAAAAAAAAAAAAAAAACCCTGGAAATGATAAAAAAAAAAAAAATGCAGCTTTGATGTTTATAATTTTCAACTGATGTAGAAGTTGCCAATTTCCGCTTTTATCAGTTGTTGTGCTCCTACCTTAGACGCAGCGAAATCAAAGAGTTCTGTTAAAGAGTCCCTCTTTGAACCTGGAAGTTGCTACTCAGGTAGGTGTATTGAGGCTTAACTCCAAACACGCATCATAGATCTTACAAGAGGCAGGAGTTTTAGAGCTCTCCGACTCCAAGTGGGTCCACAGGCTCATTTCTCCATTCCTTACACCAGAGACATGACTCAAGCAGCCTGGTGGAGAGCCAGCCTGGAGTATCTTTTGTGAGAAATGGGAGATCCCACCTCAAGCTGGAGGTTCAGCCAAATTTGAGGGTTCAGAATGGTGAAGGGGACCTGAACATCAGAGAAATGATTGGGAGCATTGAATTTTGCCAAGAGAGGACTCAAGGGATGAAACGAGTCACATCATTGCATTAAAAAAAAAATAGATAGACAGATTTATGTATTTGCTTTTTGCAGGGCCATCATATGGAAGTGGATGCAACAACCAAATATTTTCTAACCTCTTACTTGTGTGAGGCCCTTAACCTGACTCCGGTTGGCTTCAAAGAGCATGGAGTCTGGTTGATTGGAGAGCTCCTGCATGGGCAATGGGAGTTCCTGAAGTCTTAGGAGTGTTGAGTATATCAGGAGGCCCAGTGAAGGCTAGTTGAGTATGCACAGCCCATGTCCCATGCATGGATACATGCATGAATGCAAGCCGACTTTTCACTGAGAAGGTACACAACATGGGAGACACGGGCACACAACAGCAGAGAACTCATCTACGCCAAATCAAACCATGCAGTCTGGAATCAGAATAACCATCTCAACACTCAATTCTACCATTCAGTTGGCATCCCATTAAGAACTAAATGCATTATCACATGTCTTTTTTATTTTCTTCAAATAAAGGCAGTTTACTAAACTTATAACCAAGCGAAACATGGTTTTCCACCTTTACAAAGCCCCCCCCCCAATAGCAATACATCAAAAATGAATAAAATAGGCATTTTTTTTTGTTGTATCTAGGGTCAGGTTCATATGGGGGAATTAGAATAACAAGAATCAGTCTGTGGTTGGCAGACCTACTGTGTGCCAGGCATTATGCACAGTATCACTTGATGAATCTTCAGAATTGTTTGCAATGTGTTATTCTTCTAATTTTCTGTTGAAAAACTGACCTTGAGAGGTTAATCAATTTCTCTGAGGTTACACGTTATGGATAAACATACGCTTGTTTTGACTTCCATGTGCTTTTTTTTTTTCTATTATAATATACCATTTCTAGTTTTTGGTAACTTACAGAAAAACTTGGTTTAATTCATATGCATAGAAGGATATAAGTAAATAGATGATTTTTTTTCTTTCTTCTATTTTTTTTTTTTTTTTTTTCATTTAAACCATGGCATTGTGGTGTGGAAAGAATACCCAGGTTTGAGTTCTGGCTTCACTATTCATTGACACTGTGTCCTTGGATAAGTCGCTCATTTTGCCTTTTTGAGCCTATTTCTTCCTCTTAATAATAGAAGTTAATAACTTCCTGTCTGCCCATACCTTGAGATTATTATGAGATTAAGATAAAACTACATACAAAAGAGTGTGGAAAACTGATGACTCCAGATATCTCTCGATTGATATATTGCCCTGGTTAGTCATTTAAACACCGGCTGGATCTATTTCTGACCCATGGACCGTTTTGGAGGCTTGGCTTTCAAGAGATGCATTATTGATTGTAGATGGAAAGGTGTGTGGAGAGACACTATGTGTCGCCATCCCCTCAAACATGAGCCTTTACAAGAGCTGGTTTTCCTCCGGGTCGTTTCCAACATCGAGACTCTTTGAGATCCTTGCCCTGCCATATGCATTGGGTGTCCTGCAGTGACTCAGGGTGAAGGCAATTGCCCTTCGCCCCACTTCACCATGGATCCAGGCCTCAGTTCATAGAGTTAAATGTGCCGAACCTGACACGAGACAGAGAAGGTCGTGTGGCCACTGTTAGGTCTAATAACTGGAAAAGTGTATTCATTCATCCTTCATGTGTTTGTTCATTGATATAGTAAACTTTTCTTGAGTGCTTGGGAACTTGGTACACAGATGAAAGAAAAAAAATTCAAGAATAAAAGTAAATGAGGTCCCATCCCCAACTGGGATACAGTCCATCATACTACAGGAGACGGATATGTGAACAAACGTGTCTCAGAAAGCATCATGACACTGATAGGCATTCTTAGAACTACAACACTACTCCAGGAAGGCTGACACAAGCCAACCTGGCTTTGGGTCTTATTTGATGAAGAGAATCCAGACTAGAGGCAAGAAGTCATATAAATCCAAGCATGTTCCTTGAGCTTCATTTAAAATAAAAATCAGGAAACCATAACGTCTAATACATTAGGAGTGAATAAAATAAATAATCCATAAATATGGGAACACAGGACAAGAAATACAAACCAGAGGACCTAACCATTGCCATGAATGGGTCTGAAGCCCTGATGTCCAATAACCACTGACAGGTGGGTTGAGTGACTTGTGCAAATCTAAGGATTTGGAGCCAGATATACACAAAATGGGAACAGAACAAGAAGCATCACTCATGCTGGGGCTTGACAACATTTATAACCACTCATGACTGTGGCAGAGGTGACACACAGGAGCTTCTTAGTATGGACCTGACACTCCAGGCAAGTGACCAACATACCACAGAACATAAGTGATTAAAGTTAGAGAGTTGTGTCTCCTAGTATTCATTGGTCCTTGCCTAGTTCTGAGCTAATCCTGTTTTTTGATCACACCAGAGAGAAGGAAATTTATTTTATGGTTTGCTTGCTGCAAAGGGTGGGATCATAAAGATGAGAAGACTGGGGTTCACTAGGACATTGACTTTAAAAGATGCACCCAGGTATCTAGGCAGGGATAGGAGATTAGGTAGATAGACCCACAGAACTGGCCTGGGGCTGGGACATCAAGCTGGACTTACCAAAATGGGAAAATACAGGAGAATAGAAAGGCTTAGCTTCAGTTTTTAGAATAAATAAATAATAATTATATTATTGCCATTATTTTAAAGATAGCAGTTGGAATTGTCAACCGATTCTTTTCAAATGTGTAATATTAAAAGTAATCATCATCACCATTATTATTATTGCTATTATTTTAAAGACTGCAGCTGGAATTGTCAACTAACACTTTTCAGAGGCATACTGTTAAAAGTACAGAGAATAAATTGGAACTTGGGTTCAAACACTGGCGGGTCGGGGTGACATCACGAGGAAATGCCAACGTATACTTGAATCCTATTGGAAGACACAGGACCTCTGCATGGCTCCTCCCATCTTACAGGCACCTGAGAGTAGGTTCTGGAGGGTGGGGTCTAGGAAAAGGGGGTCAGTATGTGTAAGCCCTAGAGGGACATGAGCAGAAAAAGAAGAAAAAAAATACGTCTGCCAGAGATCAAACATCCAGACTCAACAGAGAATCTTGCAGAGGCTCAGCGAACATCTGGAAAAGAGGAAACCTGCCTGCTTCTGAGTAGTTCTTGGAACACACCTGTGCTCCTCCCCTATAGCTCACAGTCATGCAGTTTGCTCCTGGCATGTTTGAGATGGTGACCCAGATGCTACTCTCTCACCATACAGCCTCAAGCAAGCCATTTCGTTCCTCCCAGCCTTGGGTTCAAATTGGTAAACTAAGGACAGTGTACTCCTTCCTGCAAGAATGTGAAGAAGACTAAAGGTGTGTAGGTGAAAAGCATTATCTAGTAAGTTCTGGGTTCATGAAAATCCCTGCTTTTCTCTTCCCTGTTATTTCTTGTTGCAGCGCCATGAGTAATAAAAGTTCCGGGCCGTGGGGAACCCATTGCTGAGAATCTTCTTCAATTGTTTTCCCAGGAATAGGGTGCACCTTCAGGCTCAGAAAGTGTAACGCCTTCTCCCGGTCTGCCTGGATGAAGCAACTCTGGACTGGCCTCTTCGGGGCATCTGGAATTCTCTGTGGCCCCGAGGGTGGTTCACACAGGCCCTGGACGGGGGCGGCTCCTGGCTCCACATATAAATATAATGATGTGTATAAATATCTTTTCTATCCAAGTATTACAAGACTGTGGTATTTCATTTGCATACCCCTGATGATCTCATTATACACTATTTTATCTCCCCTTTTCTATCTGTCCCTAGTTAATTGGGTCCTATGGTATTAAGTTGCGTGAAAAGGCAGTTTCTGCTCCTGAATTTCCGATTTTGGCTTACAAGTGAGTTGGTGCAGATAGAGTGATGTTATAGAGAGATAGTAAGCACAGAAGGCTTCCTAGAGGCCTTATCTCTTTCCTTAATGTCTTTTGAGTCAACCTTTTGTAGTGTTATCTGCCTATGCATGGCGCTCAACAACGGGCAGTGTGCCCACGGCCACCTCCCCTCTTCATTAAGCTGATTCAATTTCAACCTCCCCATCAAGATGCGCCATCCCGTGAACATTTGGCCTCGCCCGACCTGTGATTTCCAGTTGTCTGTGTGAAACACGGGGCCTGCCTGTCTGCCTTTCCCGTCTTGCAGAATCAGCAGGGTGAGCCGGGCCCTTCCTGCGCGCCCAAGACTCGCCACCGACCTTCCACCAGAGGTGCTGAATCCGCACAGCTGGCCAAGTTCAGCAGATGGCTGGCAGGGGAGCCAGCCTGGGGTTCGGCCGGCCGAGAAGCCACAGTCATGGATTGTGTGCTCCAGGCACCCCCCCCCCCCCCCCAGAGAATGAGTTCCAGCTTGGACAAGAAGCTCGGGGGAGGAGGCCACGTGGAAGGCGAGCGAAGAATGCGGGGAGGATAAACGGGGGAAAATGGGAGGAGCTTGCTGAGTCCCCCCTAGACCCAGGCCTTTTCTGACTAGTGAGAAATATGCCTATTCCCAATTCTAGAAATATTTACTCTCTCTCTCCCCTCCCCCTCTCTCTCTTTTTCTCATGAAATGCTCTGTCCAAGAACTTGCAAAAACCCAGGTGTACCAAGCATCCCCTCCCTTGAAGACCCTCTCTGGAGATACAGCAGGCTCCCCCTTTTCACTACACCCTCCCCAGGCTCACTCAGACTTACCTGTCAGTGGTCAGCTTGGGGGGACCCTCCCTTCATCTGCAGTCACTCACACACTGACACTTCGCTCTGTCTTAACAAATGCCCCATGGTCAACATGCCTGTCTTTTCTACCTGAAGTCAGACCCTCTAGTTTATTTCTTCCTGCATCTGTGATGCCAGACTTTGGTGAAAAGCGACAGACCCACCAGTGCAGCGACCGATCCTACGGGGATCACAGTGTAGTGGACTTTGTGACAAAGGACTCCAACGAGGTTATCCAAGTGATGTGAACAGCACCTTGGGCCATTCAGGGTTCTTGGTGAGCCAGACACCATTCCTGACAGATGGAATTTGAAACAGAGTTTTGTTGACCTCTTGCAAACATATGTGAATACAGATGAGCAAAGAAATGAGTGAATGATTTTCACTGAATGTCCTGATTTACCATTGAACCTGTCAAAAGAGGAGAGAAGACAACACTTCCGATAAAGCACCAGTTGGGAAACACTGGTGTAGGTTAGTAAAAAATTACAAATGCAAGTCTCTCCAAGGAACACGAATGAGATGGAAAGAAACAAAAAGAAAAATCTTGGGTTTTCTTGGATTATGGTTACATGCTTGGGTCGGGTCGTTTCTACGTGATACCGAATGTATGCACAGAAATCCTTCCTATATTTCTATACCCGAAAGATGAGTTTGTGGTATTTGAACTTGACAGATTAATTCGTGAACCCTCCCCCACCAGTGTGTTGCAGGAACATTGCAGTTAAGATCTGGAGTTTGTGCTCAGCATGGATGATGCTTGAGAACAACATGTGTGCATGGGGAGTGGACATCTTGGTTCATGTTATATAAAAAAAATAATAGTAATAAAGGGAACAATGAGGGACTTGAGTCACTGCTCAAAAAGCTTGCGGGTACACTTACGTCATCAATATCCATAGGATACCAATGGGCACATGGCTCCAATTATTAGATAAAGCCTCTATTTTTCTCAGAGCAATTTAAGAAAAAATACCACAGTAAACAAGTGCTTCAGTGGATAAAAATCCCTCTAGTTGTATTCCCTTTTTTTTTTTTTTTTTTTTCTGCAAGCATTCACTCATTAGCTCTAGAAAAAAAAAATCCATCTATAAAATCAGCAAATATCTTTGGAAATACACCTCCTTTTTGAAACCTGTTTACTGAAAGAAGAAAAAAGGAACATAATTGTCTGGCTAAATGAACACCCATAACAAAGGTAATTGGAGAGTTCTTATGTATTTCCTGAACCATTTCTCCTCCAGCTGTTTTTTTGGCCAACCTTGGAATCCATAAAAGCCAACTGTTGGCTTTTCAATCTTTTTATGACACAGGATTACAGTAAACATAGTTGTTGTGCACAGTCTTTATATTTGCTCATTTACTCGCTCAGTTAGCAAATATTTTTTGAGATTTTCCATGTTCCAGATACCCTTTTGGAAACTCAAAATGCTATGATGAGCCAAAATGATGTGGTTCTAGCCATAATGAAGCTTATGGGGAGGGGGAGGGATCTAGTTATATAAAATATAATCACATATTAAAAACATAATCACACAATTGACTGATGAATAACGATCATAATATGGTACGTATTACGTACATAATATGGTACAGAGTACCATATAGGTACACAAAACGGTCAACATGAAAATGTTACAAGGGGACTTGGCTAATTGGACAGCCTAGCTCCTCTGAGATGATATATATCTGCTTGAATCTAAAGGGTTAATCATTTAAATAGTGTTGAAACAAGTGTTCCACGATGGGGCCGAGGAACAGCATTTGTGAATTCCTCTGGGTAAAAGGATTTTTTTTTTTTCACATCCATTCATTTGTGTATATATGCAACACATTCTTTTTGAGTCACCGGATACTCTCCCAATGCAATTCTGCCCCAGTCTTCAGGAGTCACAGATCAGTGGGGCAAACAGAGGAACCTGAATCTGTCCCAGCCCTGAAGAGCATCATAGTCTAGTAGAGATCAAGCAACCAGGCCAGGGTCCCCATCTCAGGGACATCCTTTCTGTCCTTATCAATCTGAAAGGGTAATGCAGGGACAGAGACTCAATCCTAGTAGCTTTATCGGCTGCCGTCCCAGGACATGGTGACAAAATACCAGCCCATTTCCACTGGCTAGAGTCGTCAACTCCAACACTACCCCTACTTTATGGAGGGGCTGTGGGGGTTCTCACCAATCAGACCCTTAGAGCTACCTGGGATATATGTTCCCACGCAGAGGCTTACCTACTCTTCCAGCTGGACATAAACAAGATGTCCCGAAGCAGAGAATGGGTACGTTCCAGGTTGGATGACCCTGATTTACGTGCTGAGAGGCCCTAAGGACCTGGAAATAACACGAGTCTGCTAGGAGACTTCTAAGAGTACCAAAATCGTGCCCTCGCCAGGGTGGGACTGTTACCTCTTTGATTAGTCTCCAGATTATATCTCAGGACCAGCCCATCAGCCTTCAATTTCTTCCTCCTATCTTTTGAGATACTGATGAAACTTAGAGTAACAATCCGAGCCCCTTTTTTTTCCAGCCAGGATTTGCAACAAAATCACGGTACGCTTCATGTTGGGTACCCGGCAGGGATTAGTGTTGGTCGTTTCTGCAAAGCAGACTCTGCTGGTGCAGGGCTCTGTCACCACTGCCCACCTGTGACCTCCCTTGTGAGTACGTGCCTGGCCCCAGCCATGGCTACTCGATCCTGTTTTGCTGCATTGTGCCTACTGACCTGTGTCTGAACACATAGGCAGCAAGGGTGTTCAGGTTGCAGTTAAATCAAAGGACAAAACTAGCTAACCCTTACCAAGAGCCGACTCTGCTGGTTTGTGTTCTGAGCACAGCTCGTATTAACTCATCATGTTTTCACAGTCATACCGGGTATCGTTGTCCCCGTCTAAGAGATAAGAAAACCGAGGCACAGGGAGGTTCAGTAATTCGCCAAGGTCACACAGCAAAAAGTGGGCGAGCTGAGAATTAAACCCAGGTGGTCGAACCTCGTATCTGCATTCTTAACATCCCTGCCTTACTGCTCGGAGACGGACTCTGGCCAGCATTTATGATGAAGCCTGGGACTCTGGATTACCCGAGGCTGGCTTGTTATGGGCTTAATGAATGTTTTAGCTGGGGCTCCCCTGGAGGCAAGGAAGAGGGAGTCACTCAAACTGGCTTAGGGAGGAGGAGATTGGATAGTTAAAGATGAACATAAGCGGGAGGAAAAGACAGGATCTCAGGGACAGAAGATGCTGCAGCCTCACAGTGCAGATATACGTGGACAGCAGGCAGCTGGGCGGGGCAAATTCACAGGGAGATGCTCTGTGCTGCCCTGCGTACCTCCCATTCTCCCTTTTTCTGCTACCCTCTCACCTCCTACCTTCATGCTAGCACCCTTGGCTCTGGGCTCATTGCTTCTGCTTCTGCACACCGGATCCCTCCCAACCTGGGGTGCTCCCTGCCGCAGACAGAGCTGTCAATGCCCCACCTGTTCCCTCGCCCACGCTGTGCCCACCTGCAGGCCAGACAGACAGGGTCTTTTGGAGGCTGACAGCATCCTTCCTTGAGCACCAACGTCTCCCTGCTTGTCTGCCTGCGGGGGCACCCCAGGGGGGCTAGAGCACCCCCTCCCGGGGCACCCCATCCAACGAGTCAGGAGTTAAGAGATAAATACTCTAGCTGTTCACTGGTGGGTCCTTTACAGCCTCCTCCGAGGGTGCCCAAGAGCAGGAGGACAGGTAGGAGCGCTTCAGGAAGGGACAGCAGGCATCCAGACTCATTTATGCGGATCAGGAACCAGAGGTGTGGGCTGGTGTCTAGGAATCCCAGAGCCGGTGAATTGGATGCAGTTCACCATAGTCACCATTCCCCTGTAATATTAGGTGCCGAGGGAGACAAGGTCCACATGTTAAGGATTCACTCGTGGCGGGCATTGAGTAGATTGAAATTAATACCTGGTATCGCTTTCAGTTGAAATTAATAGCAGGTAAGTGAGCCAACATGTAAGAGCCTGTTTGCACCCCTATGGATGAAACGTGCCACTTTGCTATATTCTCTGAGCAAACGTAGCCCAGATCTGTGCCATGGAATCTGTGAAGCCCTTCCCCAGATCTGTCTTTAATTTTTTTTTAATGTTTATTTATTTTTGAGAGAGAGACAGAGCACGAGTGGAGGAGGGGCAGAAAGAGAGGGAGACACAGAATCCGAAGCCAGGCTCCAGGCTCCGAGCTGTCAGTACAGAGACCGATGCGGGGCTCGAAATCACCAGCCTTGAGATCATGACCTGAGCCACAGTCAGACGCTCAACCCACTGAGCCACCCAGGCACCCCACCCAGATCTGTCTTTAAATTCTGATTCGATGCCAAGAAAACGGTGTAAAACCAATCATTTTTGAAGGGCATTCACGACTTTGAGGAAAGAACAACACAAAAAAGTGTCCTCTACCCACCTGAAGTCTTAAGATCTAAGTTCTGGATAAAATAGCCACAAAAATGAGGCAAAAGGCAGAGACGGGGAGAACAGCCTCGGCATCTTTCCGGCCCGCACATCACAGCATTCTTGGACTTGAGCTTTGAGACCAAGTCAACATCTTGGAATATTTCTCCCCCCACCCCGCCCCCGATCTCTCCCGCCACGTAGTTCACAAATGTCGTCATTAAAATACCTGCGTCACCCTTCCCCATCTTGCCTGGTAAGCTGAACTTCACGGAGAGAATCCTCTGTTAAGACTCGGTTTGTGAGAAAAGGCGGGTCCGTTGGAGGCACCACTCACGTCGACATTAACATCCTGCACATCATAGTCTAAGACACTTTGTTCTCATCGGATGCGTGGGAAGAAGAAGAAGAAGAAAAAGAAGAGGCAGCAGCAATGAAATTATCTCAGGTAGACCTTACCATCCCATTTTTTATCAGAGGTAATGGAGGTCTAAAGAAATTCAGAGAAAAAACAAGTATATCTGTTTTCTGTAGGTATTGATGGGATCACGTCAATGAATTGGAATTTATTTATCTATTTTTTTATTTTATTTTATTAGTTAATTTTTTTTTTTTTTTTTTTTTTTACCATTATGGGTGATAGTGTCCAGAGCATAAAGAGAATGGCACAGATCAAACTTGGGGAAAGAAAGACTCGGTCCCCAAAGGACCCGTTCGCAGCAAGACTGAGCTGAGGGGAGCAACGTTGGACCAATCCGGATTGTACTATCTGAAATTTCCTAACTCCTGCATGCCACCTTCGATTACATGCATATTCCAACTTCCCTGTTATGACAGACACATACACGTACACACACCCGCGCTTTCATATCGACCAGCGTCGCACAGCATTGGGAAGATCCAATTAGTCTGGAATCTTGAAATGACTCGCTCACTATCATGGGCAAAATATCTGCTCTGTGTGGGGTGTTTGGGATTATTTTTGGTTTGCTTCTTACTTAATTTATTCTGACAGCAATCCTGTGGTGGAGGGACTTGGGATCCCATTTTACAGGGGAGGAGACTATGGTTTAAAGAAATTCTTTCCCCACAGTGACCCAGGTAAGAGACAGCAGAGTTGGTATTTCCTTCTGGGCCCAGTTGACGCCAAAGCCAGAGTTCTCTCCATCCTACCACGTGCCCCCCCAGAGGGTGTGGTTAAAGGGCTGTTGCCGACATGTCCATTCATTCTTTCCATCGCTGTTTATGGAACATTCAGCGTCTGCCTGCCAGAAATCACGGGCCAGGAAACAGGCACAGTCCTTTTCCATATAAACTTGGATTATCACGAAAAAGTAACTGTACATTTTGGGATTTACAACCCAGAAGCTATGGGTAGATCAAACACCCTGGGCCCACGACCTATGCAGGACTGGGGAGACCTCTGCGGGTGATCTCAGAACAGTTACATACACCAGGGCTCCTAGGTGGCTCAGCCGGTGAAGCACCGACTCATGACTGCAGCTCAGGGTCATGGTCTCACAGCTTCGTGAGTTTGAGCCCCATGTCAGGCTCTGCGCTGACAACGTGAAGCCTGCTTGGGATTCTGTCTCCCTCTCTCTCTCTGCCTCTCCCATGCTTGCTCTCCATTTCTCTCTCAAAATAAAAATAAATAAATAAATAAATAACCTTGACTAAAACACACACACACACACACACACACACACACACACACTGTTACACTGAGTTCCAGAGCCCTAAGCAGAGGGGACAGTTATTCAAAGGCCTGAGGATAGGACTGTGGAGGGCTTTATAACCCATGTAAGGGAGTCTGGAAGACATTATAGTAAGAGTTAATATTAACATCAAAGATAGAAAATCAAGAGGTATCATCAAAGTAGAAATTTCTAGGTCTCGCACTGCTGTATAGGGTTAGCCATCAGCTAAGAACTTCCCAGAAATAACCTGCTTGAAGTTATGGCTCGGACTATGTCGTGTCTTGCCAACCTCAAGGAGCCCCGGTGTAAACTACATGGTCATTTTGAGAGGCATCAATGGGGCAGTGCAGTTTTGTCTGGAAAATGATGGCGTTTTGAAAAGAAGGGAGTTGAGTTTCACACAATCTGTGATTCCAGCACAGATGCCCTGACTAACTCAAGTCATTCAGTGTCCTGAGCAAGTCTGTGTCAATAACAATCTCTGCCTTTGAGCAAAAGAGCCATATGCCAGGCTCCTTCAGAGACCACATTCTAAATACCGCATACAGTTGGGGCACCTGGGTGGCTCAGTTGGTTGAGAGTCCGACGTCGGCTCAGGTCATGATCTCACAGCTCATGAGTTCAAGCCGCACGTCAGGCTCGGTGCTGACAGCTCAAAGCCTGGAGCCTGCTTCCGATTCTGAGTCTCCCTCTCTCTCTCTACCCTCCTCAGCTCATGCTCTATCTCAAAAATAAATAAACATTTAAAAAAATGTTAAATACTGCATATGATAGATACTACATACCTCATACTATTTTCTATTTACCATTCCTCACGTCAGCCCTTATGGGAAAATAGCATGATCTGAATTTATAGATGACGATGACACTGAGGTTTAGAGAATTTAAGTAACTTTCTCAAGGTCACACAGGTGGAGATTGAGATAAAAATTAAATTCCCATCTGTCTAACTCCAAATGCCACACTTCCGCTGGTGGAAAAAGGATGTCATTAATTAATGGCATTTTCCTTTATTCTCTTCCAAGCAAGCTGCCACAGCTCTTGGTTCAATGTCCCAAGGAGACTCTCCAACCTGGCTGCTGAAAATACCGGCCGCACGCTTTCTCCAAACAAATGCATACTTTAATACATTGGTTTCCTCCTCTGCTGCTTGCGAGTGACTCAATTCCCAGAGCTTGGTCTCTCTTATGAAGATAAGAGAACCCAACGTCTGGGCCTGAAAATGAGCACCAAGCCCTACACCATCACCAAAGTCTGGGTGAAACCTGGTGCTTTGCAAACAGGCAGCCAGACAAACTTACCAGTAGAAAAGTTCAGTGCCACTGAGGTTACTTTGGTACCGGCCACACGCCAGGCCATGCGCTAGCCTCCAGGGACATGACCATGAACTTCGCTGGAATATCTTAAATAGCCCAGTCGCAGAGATAAACACACAAATAAGTATCAACAAAGTTCAGCCCTGGGTCTGGATTCTATCCAGGGTCCGTGGGAGCAGAGCCGGGACCTGGATTCCTGCCGGACTGGGTGGAGGAGACAGTGCCTGAGCTGAGTCCTGGGAGACAGGGAGGAGCTTCTCATCTGGTAAAGAGGAGTGGGAAGGAGTTCCAGGGAACCGGATGGCATCGACAAAGTCCGGAAGTAGCCGGGTCAACCGTGGAAAGGACGAATTGGGATATGGCGGGAGATGGGGTAGGCAGAGACTGGGCAGACCCATGGGGACAGGATCAGACTTGATTTGTATTTCAAACAGGAGGAGGGGAAATAAAAAGCTCGCGAAAGGAATATAAATCAAGTTCTCAGTTTAGCTTAAGAAAAATTCACTTGGTAATCTTCCGCGAGGTTATTTTATTTTGTTTGGGTTGCATGTCTTTCCTTTCTTCCTTCTTTCCTTCCTCCCTCCCTTCCTTCTACCTTCCCTCCCCTCTTCCCTCCCTCCCTCCCTGCCTTCACATATATTTTATTCTCTACAAGGCTGTAAGTTCTTTGAGAGAAGAACGCAGGTATCTTGCTCACCCTTGTTTCATTACAACACTTGGCAGGGTGCTTGACACATGACAAAGCACCAATAGGTGCTAAAAGAATTGAAATAAAGGTGACTTTCGTGAAGCACAGGGCAGGGGTTCTAAGAATGCTGTTTCCTAATTTTCATCAGGACTTAGGTATGATTTTCCTTTCTTTACCTTTAAATAAACTGGAGCTTAGGGATGACAAGTAACCATCCCATGGGCACCAATGCTGCGTGCATTTACTCATGCGTAGAAATGTCAGGACTCACCCTTGGATCAGTGGAGTGACAGTGGCTGTGTTTCTCAGCATTTTGCTCTATGTGTGACCTCAGATTGGAAATCCTGGGCTCAGTGTCATCCTGTGCACACTCATCAGCAACCTCAGTGAAGTGAGAAATAAGTCACAAATGGGTCTTTGAAGCCAAAATAAATCATAATAAAGTATTTGCTGCAGCCCATGCACTTCTGTAAGAAGAATCTCCCAGAACTGTTCTCTTTGCCTGAGGAGACAGAGACAGTACTAGGTAAACAAGATGTCTGAGGTTTGGCTGCTGACACACCGATTGAACTAATGCATGTCAAATAACAAATGTATAATTAGATTGGCACTGGGAAACAGTGGGGACTTTTTGGTCCAGGGAAATCTGTGCTCAGTACATTTGAATACTTAGACATGTCAGTGCTCTGGTGGGCACTGTAAATTCACCCAGTAAATATGAGCTTGCAGATTTCATTTGGGCCCAGACCTGGGCAGGTGAGATGACCCAGAGGTCAGTGAATGAAACACAGGGACTACCTGTGGAACACTGGCTAAAAGTTTGTTGTTTTTGTTTATCTTTTCAGGAAATCAAATCTTAGTTTTGTTGATTTTTCTCTACTGTTCTTCTATTCTTTGTTTCATTTATTTCTGCTCTAGTGTTTGTTATTTACTTTCTTCTGCTAATCGTGTTCCTTTCTTTCTGATTCCCTGAGGTGTAAAGTTAGGTTGTGAATGGGAGACTTCTTAGTTTTAAATGTACGTGTTTATCACCATAAAATGCCCTCTAAATATTACCTTTCCTCAATCCTGTGAGTTTGGGGTATGTTGTGTTTTCATTTTCATTTGCCTGGAGACAATTTTAAAATTCCCTTTTAAATACATCCTTCTCTGATCAAATGGCTCTTCAAGAATATGGTGTTCAGTTTCCACCTCCTTGTGAATTTTTCCATTTTCTTGATTGATTTTTAGTTTCATTCCATTGTGAATTTTTGATTTTTAGTTTCATTCCATTGTGATTGAAAAAGATACTTGACATGATTTTGATCTTAAATTTGTTTACACTTGTTTTGTGGCCTACCACGTGATCTATCCCAGAGAATTTTCCATGTGCACTTGGCAAGAGTGTGTGTTCTACTGTTGATTAGAAAGTTCTGTATATGTGCATTAGGTCCATCTGATCTACAGTGTTGTTCAAAGTCACTCTTTCTTTATTAATTTTCTGTTCAGGTGTTCCATCCATTATTGAAAGTGGTGTATTGAATTCTCCTATTATTGTTCTATCATTATCATTTACTTTCTTCAAATCTGTCAATATTTGCTTTCTATATTTAGATGCCCTAATGTTGGGTGCATATATGTTTGCAATTGTTTTATCTTCTTGTGGACACTTGTACTGTTATGCAATGACTTTATTTGTTCAGTAAGTGACCACTATTAATGTGTATTGTTACTTAATGACCTATTTGTTCAGTAAGTGACCACTACTAATATGAAAGGAAAATATCTTGACTGGAGAGTGAGGGGACACTTCACAGAGGAGGCAGCAAGTAAGTTGCCTCCAGATTTGCTTAGTTTGGTTGAATTCAGCTTTTTAAATTCCACCTATGATATTTGTCAACCCATTAATTACTTCTAATATCTGAGGATAGCTAAAGTCCAGCAAAGTTCTGAACATGTTTATATCTTGGAGCATTAGACTCAGTTTTCTTTGTGAAGATAATGTGGTGTGTGTAGGCGTGTTTGCGCTGGGAGTGTGTGTGTGTGTGTGTGTGTGTGTGTGTGTATTTATTTCACCCAGAGTTTTACTCTCTCTTCTTGTGAAGAAAGGACCTTGATTTTGTTAGGGGTTCCCATCCCTGTCCACTCCACTGGAGTGCTTCAGGTAAAGCTAACACAGTACATAAGCCAGGACTCAGGCTCAGCCAATCAGGCAACCTGATTTCTTTGGCCATAGTGATTGCTTCAGAGATGGGCAAGCCATCACATCAGAATCAATGGGATTCCCTGAGATTTGTGCCGAGGATCCCAGGAAATAGACTTTTGTTCTGATCCTGTGGATGTGAAAAGTGGGTGGGTGGGTCTGAAATGGCTGCTTCACTCTGGCAGAGTCTAAAATCCTCAAAGGCAGAGCTAAGGGATAGAAAACGTAGTTTGATGATGTTATTTGATTCTGACTCCAGACAAACCTGAAGTTTCATCTACCCCTTTGGGGTCTTCTATCATACTGAGGTCACACATTCCTTTTCCCCTTAAAACAATAAATGTCCTTACAGGTACTGGGTGCAGTGTTAAAGTTTCGTTGCCTCACATAGCAAAAAGAAAAAGAAAGGTATTTGGTCAACAGGGAACCTCACAGACATGGTTTTGCTTATAAGCTTTCATACTGATGTGGTGAGATGTCCCCTCTGAGTCAGGAGACCTTGGATTTACAGGCCCTTTTACCTATAATGTCTCCTGTTAAGATCCCAATTATGCCACTTTGACCTTAAGACAAATCATCCCCTTGACCCCCAATCTTGCTGGTTCCACTGCAAAGATGTAGTTTATTGCTTACCTCTTTGATTTTTCTCTTATGGATATATCTTCACAATAAGAAAGGTAAAAGATATGCACGAGCCCATTTCAAGAAGTAGTTTACTTTTTTACATATTATAATTAAATTAAAAGGGCATCTTGGTTCTACGTCTAATCTACTGAGTCCCAACTGTTCGTGTTGAAGATGCATTGTGGTGCAATGAAAAGAATGCCGGGGTTAGAAAGTTCGGAATAGAAGCCCAGACATCACCATTAATGTGTGTGAAATCTGTTTTTTTTTTTTTAATTTTATGTTTATTTTTGAGAGAGAGCGCATGTGAGCAGGGGAGGTGCAGAGAGAGAGAGGGAGACAGAGAATCCAAAGTAGGCTCTGCATGCTGTCAGCACAAAGCCTGACATGGAGCTGGAACCCCACAAACTGTGAGATCATGACCTGAGCCAAAGTCAGATGCTCAACCAACTGAGCCACCCAGGCGCCCCAAGTGTGTGAAATCTTGACCTGGTCACTTCACCTTTACAAGTCTCAGTTTTCCCATCCAGTAATGGGAATAATAGCACCTCCTATGCAGTACTATTGACTTAATTCAATTCATACTACATTTCCAGAGTGTCTTCCAACTCTAAAATCATTCTGTCTGTAGAGCCCACCAAGAGTGTGGTTCTCTGTGCCCTACGCAGCCAACCACAGTGTACTGAACTGGTGTAGGCACATGCACCTCGCCCCAAGAAGCCAATCTATTGGCTTTAGGTGATGGAAAGAGGTCTGATCTACAAAAAAGAATCAAGGGAAACAAGATTCTTTCTGAGAAATTTAACTTGAAAACCTTGATGAAAATGAGGTAGTTAGCAGTAGGATCTGAAACTAAAAGTTGCAGTACAGAGAGAGATAAGGAAACACTAGTGTGATGGTCCATCTATATCCCTGTGTGGCTTCCTTTGAAGGCAGAGCCTGAGGCAAGGGTTTGGTGCAGGTGGTTTCTTTGGGAGATGATGCCAGGAAGTGTGAGTGAGACAGTGAGACAGAGAAGGGAGACAGGTGGAAAAAGGAGTGTGAATGTGTGAATGATTGCTGTGAGCAACTTTTAAATTGGGGCGGGGTTCCCTAAATTTTTCAAGTCTGGCTTAACTATGACCCCCCCCATCCATATCATGCTCTAATCCTCATATCATAACACTTAGGAAACTGTATTTTAACTGCTTACTCAAAGAGATCAGGTACATGATTGGTCTTCAGTAAATATGTGTTGAGGAAATGGATAAAGAAAAGAAAGACTGAGATGGGGAAGAGGAGTAGGAAAAGAGAGGAAGGGTTACATATAGTGTGCCTGGGTGAAACTTGGGGAATATTACAGGAAACGACACAGAGAATCTTCAGGAAGCCAACACTTAGTCGAAAACAGAGACAAGTATTATGAAGACCAGTTATAGAAGGCGGAGCGCACAAAGCTGTGACAGCATAAGCCAAGGTGGTAAGACCCAGTCAGGGGCTTCAGAGAGTCATGTTGGAGAAAGGGAAGGAAAACAACAACAACAACAACATTCTTTGGAAAGTATTAACGTCCAGGGGGCTCGCTGACTAAACACTCTGAACAGCTCTTCAAATGCAAACAGCTTAAAAGCCAACTAAAACAGAAAATATTTTGAAGGTAGTTTTCATCACTCTCTCAGGTGACTAGAAAGTAAGGCATTTGTGGAGGTGATAAACATGGACTAAGAGTGAAAAATCTGAGGGTGAGGAGAACAAAAGCAGCCTTTCCCTGTGGGAATCCGCGGAGCCCCCGGGGCTGCACTGAGGACATGAAAACCTCCTCTACCGAAACCTGTAGAGGGGCCAGGTCATTGTAGTTACATCTTTAAAACAACACCAAAATAAAATAACACAAAACAAAACCAAAAATCCCCACTTTCTTCTTCCCTTCCTACTTTTTATATTCTTTCTATGTCTGGGTTGAAAGTGGTTTATCATGGGTGTTATACTTGATTTGGGGCTTTTACCTCCTTGTGGAATTTTGAGAAGGCAAAGTTGACATTCTGCTTTTAGTTCAACCTCCCTAGAAGTGAGAATTCCAAAACAGGACTTTCATTGAAAGACTCATGACCTACATTGAATTCAGCATATAAATATCAGCTAAAAATTCAGAATAGAAATAGCCATATGTCTCAAGTTTATTTTGTTTAATGTTATGTAGACTGGTGAACCAAGGGTGGACAGTGGGACTGGTCCATCACGGGGCAAGAAATAAAGCAAAGCATTGTGCATGTAGAACTTAAAATAGTAATAATAATAAAGCCAACTGTAAGCCCATATGCTTCTTTGTATCACCAAATGCCAGCAATGCTCCAAGTTTGGTGATGAAATACTCCTCCTTGAAAAAATCTTCTATTGGCCTCAGTTCCAAACAAATGCTGTGTTTACAGCTGTTTTTTTTTAACAATGTATATAGGTTTCATGGTAGGTTTTTTTTATTGGATATACTTTAATAAATTTAAAATAAAGGTACGTGGGGGTTAGAATGGAGAACCCCCATTTGTGCAGTGGCCCTTCCAAAGTACAAACTCAACTCATACATTTGTTTAGAGAATAAGTTATTAATGTTTTGAAATGTCTTGAGCTTCCATTGGGTGTGGTTTGTTCCTCTAATTCCAGTGGCTTAATACATATTCTTGTATTTGAACAGTAGATTTGAAATAGTCAATCACAGCTGCATAAAGATCTTTCTTTTCTGAGTCATCTTGTCTTTTCGGTGTGAGGTTTTAGACGTAGTTAATCAGAGGAGAAAGTAATTGCAGAGTGTGGTCACTTACAAGAAAAAGAGTCAAATTTCAAAGAAGAATGCCGGGAGAGATGACAGGATGCTGCTCCTATACTCCCAAAAGAAATTTAAACAACGTTTGACTGCCTGCATCATTTCACCAAGACCTGGCACTCTTACTCAGCAGGGGATGAAATGATCTCAGTGTCTTGTAACATTCAGTCATTTCTGTGATATTTGCAGAACAGCATCTTTGAAAGTCTTTACTAAGTATACCAAAATTTATAATAAATTGGGTGACATCTTTTTCAGAGGAAAATTTTGACTGCGGAAACATTTGAAAGTCGTTAGAATCAATCCCAATAGACACAGACGGTATTGCAATTTCTAGAGTTTCTTCCTTATGGATTTTTGCCCCAAAATAGAAAAGGTAATGTCAACTCTGAGCAAAGATCACCAAATCTGGCTGAGGTGAGGACTGAACATAAATATGTGAAGATCAGTGTTGATGGAGTAATTGGCAAGTTTATATACACACTAACTAGATGTGTGGATCAGTGGTGTGAGTGCTAGTGCATCCAGTGTGTAAAAAATCAGAGTTGTGATATAATCTAATGCCGATTAATCTTCTGTGTTACTCATTAAACTTTTGTAAACATTTGTAGGCTCAGAACATAATGTTCTTTCCAAGCTTACGTAACTAAAACACACTCTTCATGTCTGTGCAAACCTTCAAATAATTTCTGTAGGTACTCATTTGCATGTGTCTATTAATTGCTTTATAACACAAACTTAATACCTTTCACAATCACCCTGTATGGGATGCCATTTATGTCCCTTCCAGAGACCCTCATCCCCAGCCTGTGTTCTGGGAGCCACACGCTAGCCTGGAGAGTGATGGAGCCCATGCAATCCCTAGGTCACCCTCAGTCACTGTGTCATTGCCTTTATCTTTGCACATTTGGTGTCCTGTTTAGGAAGTCCTTCCTTGCACTGAGTCTCGAAGACTTGCTCCTATGATATCGTGTAAAAGTTTCACAGTTTTGCCTTTCACAGTTAAGTCTTTAATCCACCTGGAATTGATTTTGGTATGTAGAGTGATTTAGGAATTCAATTTATTTCCTCCCACCACCACCCTGCATTGATAACCCAGATTCCTAGCACCATTGTTTGAAAAGGCTCTCCTTTCTCCACTGATTTGCAACTCTAGCTTTCCCATGTGCCATATTTGGCCACACTGTTTGTGGGCACTCTATTCCGATCATTGTCGATTTGCCTGTGCGTAATATCCCTGTGACTTAATTACTCTGACTTTACAGTAATTAATGATTTCTACAAAGGAAAGGGCAATCAACACCTTTTTCTTCTTCTTGACTATTATTGACCTTAGCATTTCCAATTATATTTCAGGTTTTGGCCTGTCACGTTCTATGAAATACCCTATTGACATTTTCCTTGGAATCATATTACATCGGTAGCTCAATTTGGGGAGATGTTCAACATCCTTACAATATTGAGTCCTTCTTCCACTGTGTTGGGTCTTTAATATTTTCCAAAAGATTTTTGTAATTGTCATCATAATGGACTTGAGTAAAGTTCACTGGACTTTTTCCTAGGTGTTTTAGGTTATGTTGTGGGAATGTGTGTGTGTGTGTGTGTGTGTGTGTGTGTGTGTGGTTGACTATTACAAATTTTAAGTTTTAAAGTTACATCTTCAAATTCTGGGTATGGAATTCAATTCATGTTGGCATATTGTTTTTGTATTCAAAAAGTTGCTAACTCTCTTGCTAATCGTAATAATTTATCTTTTGATTTTTAAATGTTTATCTATTTTTGAGAGAGAGAGAGAGAGAGAGAGAGAAATAGCACAAGCTGGGGAGGGTTAGAAAGAGAGAGAGGGAGACACAGAATCCAAAGCAGGCTCCAGGCTCTGAGCTGTCAGCACAGAGCCCTACGTGGGGACTTGAACTCACAAACCGTGAGATCAGGACCTGAGCCAAAATCAAGAGTTAGCCACTTAATCAACTGAGCCACCCAGGCATCCCAAATTTTTTTAAAAATTTTAAACAGAAGTTTGAATACAAACTAGCCAATTTGGGGGAAGAGATTCAATGTGGGGGTGCTGAATCAGAGAAAAAGACAGCAAGCGTTAAGAGAAAGCAAGCATGTGAGCTATTCGAGGAACGCCAGCTATCGACAGACAGAGAACGGTGGGAGAGTCCTTCCAAATGAAGGTGTTCAGGTGGGCAGGGGGCAGGGGGAAGGGGACGGGGGCTGACCAGTTAATGGTGTAGTAAATAGGAAACACAAGGGGGGAGTTTCGGAGCCATGCAAACTGTGAGGGCTGGAAGGTTGGAGATCATGGCTAGGCTCTGATCCTTGCTGGCATTCTCTCCTGCCTTATATCCCTTTGTCAAGATACCACATCTCTGGAGGTCCCCAAAGGGACTAGATCATTTCAAACCTCTGGGCTTTGAACAGTCCCTTTCTTCTGTCTGGAGTGCCCAAGCCTACACTGCTGAACCCTTATTGATTTTTTTTGTAGCTTAGTGTAGATAGAACCACCCCTGGGAAACCCTCCTTTATGTCTCTCCCACTTCCCCCAAAGAAAGATCAAATCTTTCCCTACATTGCTTTCTTTGTGTCTCGTATGTATATCTCTGGTTATATTTGCTCTTGTATATACGTTCAATGACTCTCTTTCCTTAAAGACCATGAGCTCCTCCATAACTTAGCGCAGTTGTGTATACACAATCACAAGAGACAGGGATTATCGAATTTTTGCGATGTGCCGTGAAACGCGCTAAGCTCTTTTGAAGAATTAATAAATAGGAGGTGTCCAAAAATGTCTTTTCAGATGGGGGCTGGGAATAGTTTGCCCAAACCCACAGTTAGTTAGAGGCAGACCCTGAGTCTTCTGACACCATTTCCACCAGCCCTGCCCTCCTTCAAACACAGGCACCGCATCCAGTTGGCCTTATGTGAACTCTTGGCACCTACTGGTCTGAGCCCCTTTCTTAGTGGCCGTGAGTTTCCAGACATTCGAGCCAATGCCTTTAGAAAGTGTAACAAGACTCCTTCAGCCAATATAACCAGCGTCTCTCAGAATAACTACAGGGAGAGGGCGTTGCCATCCCAAGGGGACAAAAATTGCCTGTAAGCCAACCTTCTTATGATTGGCCAAGAAGTGAAATGGTTCAGGAGAGACCCCTTCAAGCTCACGTGCTCTCCAATTTCTTTCTTTCGTCTCATTCTCTGAGTCCTTTTGCCAAACTGACAGCCTGGCCAGCCCCTCCACTACCGCCCTTCCACCGTGTGTGTGTGTGTGTGTGTACCCGTGTGTGCGCACACGCGAGCGCACGAATACATGTGTGTCATTCGCGTGCGCGTGCGCATGTGTGTGCACTTTCCCTTTGATGGGTTAGACAGGAACAAAACCCATTAAAAAAAAAAAGCGAATTCATTTCCTTCCTTTCCTCCAAGGACCACTGGAGTTCAGAGCTGAAGTGACTTAGCCACTTGGATACTGGAAGTTATGACTCCCGTAACCAGATTTTAGGAAACAGCACCCGACCACCTCTGACTGATGTTCTCTCAACAGCGTGACGTATTTGAAATTGGAATCATTTCAGAAACCCCACGACACACCATGAAGGGAAGAACATTGCAACTGGGATTAGATCACGACGAGTGAGGCTGGGTTTGTTGGTTTATTTGGTTGCTTTCATAAATACCGTGTGCTGAGTAGAGGGCTAAGCATGTCGTGAGGATTTCCTCAGTTCTGAAACCCACTGTCTCCGTTCTGGGGAACAGAAACCTCCCTACGTTGTCCTGAGCACAAAGGAAAAGGGAGTTGACCTCTGTCCCTAGAGGAGGCTAGGGTTTGCCACCACGCTAATGATGATGACGGTGGCCACAGTGATGACGATGATTTCGCTCACAGAGAACTTACCAAGGGTCAAGTGCAATGCCAAGCGCTTGGCATGAAATATTTAACCTGACAGCACCTGTTTGTCAGTTTTTCCACGTGAGGACAGTGAAGTAGAGACAGAATAAGCGAGGAGCTTGCCCAGGGTCAAAAATAACAGAGATGGGATTAAAGACAAGGAATAGGGCCCCTGGGGAAACTCTGATTACATATTCAGTGCTCACAAGAAAACCGTGGGCCAGCTGCTGTAGCTCCCGCCTTACAGACAAGAAAGGAGGGAATGACAAGAAACAGCATCCTCTCTACTGCTGGTCAGTTGCCCCCATGTTCTCACTTCCTGACACACACGTTTCCTCCTGTTTCACTGGAGTTCATTGCTGGGAATGGACTCCACCACCCAAAGTCATCGTCAGCTTTTCGTAGTCCCCTCTGTGCCCTTAAGAACATATCTGTTCCCACGCACTCATTCGGTAGAGGGCTTTTGAGAAGCAGCTTTGGACCAGGCATGGGAACTAGTCACAGGCTAGTCCCTGTGATGGGAAATAGCCGGAACAGACGAGAAGCCTTCCCTGGTAGATGTTAAAATGCAGTGACGCCCTGTCCTACCCCAGACCTTTAGTTGCAACATCAGAACGGCTACCATGTGCATTCACTCAACTTGACTCCTTTGTGTCCATTCTGGGAATAGCTTCTGTGTTGACTGTGGCTGGCCAATCACCTCTGGGCTTCACCCTGAACGCCCAGCCAGCCAATCATACTTTTAAGCTGAATTTAGCCACACGCTGTGGTTGGCCCTGAGTTGACTGTCTTTTTGTTTGTTTTTCTTAACTTTTTAAGTCATAGAATTTTACAAAAAGCAAAGAGAAAAGTCTAATGAATCACTATGTACCCCCCCATCACCCAGCTTTTTCAATTACCTGTATTTTATCAATCTTTTTTAAAGTGTCCTTATTTATTTTTGAGAGAGAGAACGCAAGCGGAGGAGGGGCCGAGAGAGAGAGGGGGGCAGACGATCTGAAATGGGCTCTGGGCAGACCGCAGAGATCCTGCCTGATGTGGGGCTCGAACTCGGGAACCGTGAGATCACGACCTGAGCGGAAGTCAGATGCTCAGCTGACTGAGCTACCAGGCACCCCTCAACAGTTTATCAATCTTACTTCATCTCTCTGCCCCCACACTTTTTCCTTGAGTTCTTTAAATAAAATTCCAGATATAATGTCTTTTTAATCTATAAGCTATTTGGTATGCATATCTAACAGATAAAGGCATTAAAAAAAAAACATTACCGCCATGCCATTGTTATCTCTCACAAAATAAACAATATTCCTGATTCGGATATCTGTTCCCCATCTTCCTGATTGATTCAAAAATTCCCTTTTATAGTCTGTGTTTGAGTCAAGATCCAAACAAAGTTCTCGCATTGTATCTGGTTGATATGTTCTTCTAAGTTACTTTTTTTTTAATTAAATGTTTTATGTTGAGATAATCATGCACCACATGCAGTTATAAGATTATTACAGAGCGATCCTGTGTACCTTCCAACCACTTACCCCCCAGTGGTAGCATCCTGCAGAATTACAGTACAGTTTCAAAAAGAGAAGAAAAGAAAAGAAAAGAATCACAGTACAGCTTCACCTCAAGATATCGACAATGGATACGGTCACCGAGCTGACTTTTGAAAATTGCCAGTGTTTCAAAACTCATAAGACAATAACGGTTAACTAAGAAATGCTATTTTCTTCCTTGTTGAATTCACTCATGCTCTATCTAGCTTTATTTCCTTTGTGGGAAGGAAAACACTATCTCAAAGATGCCTTTGATAGGGGTGCCCTAATGCCTACGTGAAATGGTGGTCACGTCCCGCATTTTCCAGAGGGGTCAGGCCTCACTTCGCAGGAACACACAGGCCAGCAGGAGTGTGGGCAGGGCTGCTCTGGTTTCCTTGAGGCCCTATTTGTCCCCTTGCAAATCACCGCCAGAAGCCTTGCACTCCGAGATAGCTCCTTGTAACTGTAGAGGACGCTATTCGTCACACCCCAGGATAAACGCATCTCTGGGGAATCACCCTGGAGGTGAGTCAAGCTGTGAATCATTCTCTTCCCTGCCACTCTCCTGATGGGGACTACGGGCCTCTCCAGACCCGGGACAGCAGGTGACACACATTTACACCTTCTCCGGTTCGCCGAAGGGATAGCCTGGGCCTGCCGCTGAAGTGCGTACTGCTCAGTAAATGATCTTACTTGCGATGACTTTTTGGAGCTGCCAAACGGAAATCAGTGGGCTTTTTTTGTGTGTTCCCGATATTTGTGGCTTTCTTTGAACAGAAATAAGAGACCTTCCCTCGGGGTCCCACCACTGCACACGACTTGGTTGTGGATGTGGATACGGAAGGGCGAGAGGAAAGGAGGCTATTTTTAAGCACCCGTGTGCCAGGAACCATGGTAGGAACCGCACACACATCCCACCTTTCTGTCCAGACAACTGGACTTATGAAATAAGGTAAGTCTCTCCATCTTTACCATAAGGAAACAGAGAGGGTTTCAAAGTCCCCCAGCTGATGAGTGCAAGTCAGGTCGAACCAGAGGCAAGAGTACACGCTTGCATCCTCAGAGCAGTCTCTCTACGGATGACTGCGGCGTCCCGCATTGTGCATGTCATGGGAACGTATCCTGGAAACTTCCACAGGAACTTGGATTTTGGCCTTCGGAAGAAACTATTAGGAGACAGCATAAAGACTGCTTTAAGCGTGGAAAACCTCTCCGTCACCACACCACTTACTCATTCATAGCACTTACGAGTAGTGGGGGGGAAAATTGTTTATTTGCTTATTCGATGTTTAAATTAATGAGTTAATTAATTTTTACTTATTTGATTTTAGTTTATCCTCCCCTCTCGAATGAAGGTGCAGGCATCTCTGTTTGGTTCTCCGTAGAGGTGCCTGGAACATAATAGGCACTAAATATATATTGATTGCATGGATAAATGAATATTTTGTGAGAATAAACAAAATCGAGTGAACGCTCTGTGCCTGCGATTTAGCTGGTGCTTAACAAAAAACGGAGTCCCTTTTCTGATGTGCATTAAGGCCTGTGGAAAACTTGGCCCTGAGTTACCTTTCCAGCCTCCTGCCTTACGAATGTTCTTCTGTCCACACTGGTGTCCTTCACCTCTCCACACCTGCTCACACCAGCCCCCCAACCCCCAACCGTCATGCCCTACCCCCACTACCTTCCTCCCATGTCAGCTATTCCCTCCTGGTCTCCTATTGGAATCCTTTGGTCTTCTAAGGTCCCACTGAGGGTCCCAGTAAGCAACCACAACGGAGAACCACTTGTGTCCGTGAAGCTGAAGGAACATCTGGCTGGAGGCATTTGAGACATAGGCAGCCACTGTTACAGGCAATCCATAACTCTGACCAAGCGATGCTGTATGCCAAGACCTGGAGTGCCCCTCACTTCCTCCTCCCCGTCAGTCCTGCTGGACACCTCCCTGCTCTGAGATCCTGTGATTCCTCAGGTTCTCCACACTTCACTTGGCGCCTGAGATATTTCCCTTTTATTTCCTGAGTTATTTTTCCTGTCAGCTCTTTTATTTATTTATTCAGATCCCCAGCGAGCAGGGCACTTGAAAAACCACAAAGGACCATAGACAGTTGAACGCTTCTTTTCACGTGCTCATTCAGGTTGGCTCTAAGTCCCAGGTTGCCCCTTGCTGACTGACGCGGTAAGTCCTCTGGTAATGACATGACCCCTACGTTCTCCCTGTACTAACACCCCACACAGCCTCACGAAAAAAGCAGGAGGACGTGGGAGGGAAGCCATAAAGTGAGCTCCTTCCCTCCCAGGGAGCTGGCTCCGTGTCCTTCTTCTTCCTGTTGTTCCACACACTTAGCTCATTCACCCAACAGACGTCTCTTAAACATCTGCTTCCATGAGCCAAAGGGATGAACAAGACTCCTCTGTAGCAGTCTTGACCTCAGAAAAGCTCTAGGACATCCCCTACTACACATTAGTGAGTCAGGAGCAAATTCAAATGTATTCATGACGCGTCTCCTGCCCCATCCCATTTGCTTTGGTGCAAAAAAAAAAAAAAAAAAAAAAGAGTATAAGACTAAGAGAAATTGGAAATGGGCAGGTGGTCACGTGGGAGCTGTCTATGTTCTTCGGTCAGTTTTGCTGCAACCCTAAAACCACTAAAAAGAAAGTCAAATTTAACAACTCAACCGATCTGTGTTTCGGTCATCTAATATGTCCCAAGTGCTGTGATAATATGCGTTTTTAGGTGCCAGGAGCATCTTTATTGAATCGAACAAACACTTGTTGAGGATTTCCAACATGTCAAGAATCATGCTTAATATTGGACGTGTAGACAGGTAATGGGACAGAGCCAGCTCAGAGTAGAGAGAGAGACACGGGTGGACCCAAAGAACAAGCTTATGAATATCAGTAGAGTAGGAATGAACTGCAAGAAAGAATTCCGAGGAAATACAGAGTATGGTCAGAGAATAAAACTAGTTAAAGCAAGTCACGTGGCAGAAGTTCTTGTGCTGGCAGGACCAACTGGATTCAAATCCTGGCCCTACCACTTGCTTGCCGGGTGGAGTTGTCTGATGCTTCTATTCTTTAGTTTCCTCTTCTGTAAAATGGGATAATCATGTCTACCCCCATAATGTTGTTAGAGCTTTAAGTAAATCGCGTTAAAGAAAAACATATTCTGACTCTGTTGAAATGATAAAGAAGACTTTATTGAGGACTATTGCGATGGAAGTCAAGACTGGTGCAGTAGAAGAGAGAGATCAGACTCAACTCTGAATACAGCAAAGACGATGGGGGTTTACAGCCACTGAGGGGAGTGAGGGGGTCAGTGGATGGAAAATCACTAAAAGGAGATACCGAGGGTGGGGGGATTCTTGCTACACTGCCTTAACAGAGCATCTGCTGCAAGCCAACATGAGCAGATACCAAGTACAGGGGATGTTGATCAGCCTTCGTGGGTGATCATATAGTAATCACTGGAAGGGATTCTCACCAAACTGGCCTAGCAGGATTCCTGCTAAGACTGAGCTGTGCAGGCCTCAGGAGGACAGGGGTCAGAGTTGGAACCTAGTCAAGAAGAAGGGCCAGAGGGGCCTGACTAAAGATGGACAAGGAGATAAACCTTGTCACTCAATGCATATGAAGAATTTATATCCGTACCTGGCTGTCTTGCTCTGGTCAGGGTGTTCTAACAAAACATGATAGGCTGGGAAGCTTAAGCAACAGACTTTCATTTCTCACAGCTCTGGGAGATGACAAGTCCGGGACCAAAGTGCCATAAAATTCCGTTTCTGGTGAGGACTCGCTTCCTGTCTTGCAGACGGCATCCTTGCCATTGGGTGTTCCCCTGCCTGTTCCGTGCGTGCAAGCCAATGAACACAGATGTCTCTCTGTCTTCCTTTTCTAATGAAGGCATTCATCCCATTGTGGGAACTTTACTCTCATGACCTCATTTCGACCCAATTATCCCCCAAAGGCCTCACTTCCGCATAGCACGTTAGGGCCTCGGCATATGAATCTGAGGACACACATTGAACCTGTGACTATGGCACATACTAGATATCCGGTATTGGGGCCATTGGATTCCCATTCATTCCATTTTTTTTCCACTATATTTTCAAAGTTTTGGAAGATAACAGAAGCTAACATGCGAACACTTTATCTATGTTGTTACTTTTTCCAGCTTAGAAGAGTGTAGTATGTTTTTTTTTTTTTTTGACACAGGTGAGTTTAATATGGAAAATTCTGCCCCTCCTGTTTTTGCTTAATTATAAACAAAGAATTTTTCTGTGTTATGCCAGACTCTTTGTAAATGCATATGCAGAGTTTCGAGTAAATTTATATCATAGACAATGTTTGGGTCATTTCCTACTTTTCCCTAAAGCCATTATGATCTTTAATGAGAATGCCTGCTCCTCAGTTAAGATTGTTTCCTTATGAAAGATTATGAGAACAAAAAATCCTAATCCAATCCCATCACTGTGAAGGGTTGTAAGCCAGCAGGACACCTGTCTCGTCTCTCCTCTGGGTCCAGGGAGATCCACTGCCTTCTCCGAGTCTCCGTTTGCTCATCTGTAAACGGACCAAAAAACCTGCCCTCTGAACCAAGTTGGCGCAAAGACTAAGTGATGTATCATATGAAAAAGAAACCTAGAAATGCAGGCAGGGCCAGGACATGACACAATAGCCAATTTCACTGCAAGAGTCTACATAGAGCTTAGATAACATTCCCTTCGCAGGTCTTTCGAGGGATTCCTCTTTTTTAGCCGGAAGTCCTTCCTGGAGGGGTGGAGGCTGTGTTTGGAGCCCGTGGCAGGCGGGCTGCTTGTTTCTCTTCTAGCTCCCCGGGGCCCACAGCTGAGAAGTAGGAGTTGTTTCTTTTGCTTCTGCCGAGCAGGGAGGGGGTCTGACAGTTGGAGCTCCTGTAGAGAGGAGGGGCTTGTTTCCCATTACATGGCCCTCATTCCAAAGCAGGGGTGTTGAACACAAATGTAACAGAGGCACTGGACTCTTTGGGGTCTGAGGACTGTCCAGACGCCAGCACTTGGCACTAAGGGAGGAAGAGCAGTCAAGTGCTCCAACTCACGCTCTCCCCCGCCTTAAAAGGCCACGTGGGGTAGTGCCCAGAATGTGTTGGAGAAGGATGTCTAGCACCTCAACAGAAACTAGCTTTTATGCAGAAGCCTCTCTTGGGTACACATATCACCAATATTTTACACATGATTTAAGGGATTCGAAAACTCCCAGAAGCTCATATGGATGGGCACCACGCTTACAAATCTCGATGTTGATTTACTGAAATCATGTTTCAAATGCTACCTTATCCAGGATAAACGCTAGTCGCATTTCTCTATAGTTCAAATAACGTATCTCTGATATGCTCATGCTATACGTGCATGCATACGTTCACATACAGTTGTTGTGGGTTGGGTGTGGCTTCATCCTTAAGGGGAAACCGAGGGGTACAAGAGAGCAGCTACTCACGTGACAGACCTTCGGCAGAATGTACCTCCACGTTCCGGTTTTGCTAAGTCACTCTATCAGTTTGGTTCACCTTCTGCTAAGAAGGAAAAGCATTCAGGCCAGTCCTGAGGTATAAGCGTGTGTTGCTTTTTGCCAATTCACAGAGAAGGACCCAAGCTTAGTTACCACCCTTCACGGACTTCTGTACCAGCTTCTGCGGTCGTCTCAATCCAGTGACCAGATACGCTAGCTCTGGGACATCCTTGCAAGCTTCCACTGACTCGCTCATGCCAGGTCTGGCCAATGTAGATCATTTGTCTAAAGCTTAATCGTATAAAACCCTGATTCCTTAATACTCTTTGAGATGCTGCCTCCCTAATTGAACTCTGACTGGTGTGTGTGTGTGTGTGTGTGTGTGTGCGCGCGTGCACCGCATTGGCTGCTTGAACAGCCTAATTCTGACTCAAGGACCAGCCCTTCAATATCTGATACAGATACCGCCCACCCACCCCCACAGTCAACGTCCATCCACCCCCATTTCCCTGACCTTTCCTCAGTGACCAAGGCTCTGAGAGCATAATTGTGGTTGACCACAATGAACACATGCCTTAGAGCTTACAAGAAGTGCTCAGCTGTGGTTTTCCTGATCTGAGTCAGAGGGTCAACTGTCAGGAACTACTCTTTCCTTGTGAAATTACCTAAATCAAAACCCCAGGACCTATGAGAAGAAGAGAGGCCCGGCAGGAAAGGGGCAAGAAGCTATAGCTGTAGCTCATATAGCTACCGTGGTGATTCCTTCCCCGCAGTGGGTGGCGTGTGGAAGGAAATCAGTAGTCAAAAGTTCTAAGACCAAGTACCCCAAGACGTGTGCTCACTTCAGCTTCCTGTCTTTGAAATGTAGCGAAGCATATTCAATCCATGAGCCTGTGGGAATGACCGTCTTTACGAATAACAAAATTCCGTATAAATACACAAGACATACCAAATACAAGATGATACGCATGCGTATCGAGGTTCAGTCAGGGAAGCAGAACCTCTGTGAGGGTTATGGAATCCTAGTTTGATCAGAATTCGACCTTAGAGAAACGATCTACACGAACCAGCCTTGGCACTAGTGAGTGAGTCAGAGCTTGCTGGCTGATCTCGCAGCTGGGACATCCAGCTGCTGGACTGGGCTGTGAAGGAGGCTGGCATAGATGTGTGTACAAGGTCCTTAGTGCTTTGTAGATCCACCTCTGTGTGTGACTGTGCAGAAGGGTATCTAGAGCTAGACAGGGGTCACAGTGGTCAGCAGAACAGGAAGTGAGTGAGCAGAACTGGGGATCAGCAGAATAGCCTTTGGCTCCTACTTCTTATGTGCTAAAAATGCCTGCGATGATGCTCTCAGCTGACACCATTGCTGTGTGCTGAGATTACTAGAAGTAATCTCCAGAAGTGGCCCCGCTGGGCACAGGATAAACTCGCAATTCCCTCACACAGCATTCAGTCTTTCTGAGTTCTCTAGAACTCAGTGCTTTTCCAGCCTTAGCTGCTAATGACCCTCGGCTCACCTTTCCGCATGCAGTGAAATATTTGCTGCTCTTCAAGTACACTGTGAGTTTTCATCGCGGTCCCTTCCATCTGTCCATAAAGCATTCCAATGTGTGTCTGCTTAGAGGTTTACTTACCCTTCTGTTTCCTCAAATACAACAGTCTTGACAAGTTAAGATGCATTTAGATCAGGAAAATTGGGCTACTCCAGGGCAGGTAGAGGAGAGCTGTCCTCACCCAACAGCCAGTGTATTCACTGGTATTTGGGGCTTAGAGCTTCCCTCTGAAGAATATAGGGCAAGAATCCAAAGCACATATCTTGTGCATTCAGCAGATATACATAGAGATATAGGGGCCTGGTAGGAGGAAAATAATCAGAGCTTTGTCCACTTCCTTTTGAAGTTCAAAGTAATAAAAAGCATGATAGATTAGAGTGTCCCGACCTAGGGCACAGGAAGAACAAGGGGGCTCTAAAAGGAGCCCCACCACCACCACTAATGAGAAGAGGCAAAGGACAGACTGTGGGGCTGGGTCAGCTGTGAGGGCTCGCTCTCTCCCCAGTGTGCCTCTGGTACTAAAAGATGTTCAGATCAGAACTCTGGCCCTGCAAGTATGTGTCTTGGGAGGAAATGGTTAGATTGTGTAAATCTAAAATATTATCTTCTGGAAGGTATAACTGGGGACCTAAACAGAACAACTAAGCAGGACCCTGACAGAAGTATTTCCCCCACAACGCAAGGACCTACCATGGCCCGGAAGTGGGGAGGCAGGAATGGAAAGGAAGGCATCTGGGGTACCAGAGTCAGCAGCTCAATCAGACACGCATCACCATGGATTTTCGAACTTCTGGCAGGTTGTTGAATCCAGCTGCAAGATGGTGGCCCTGGCCCCTACAGGCGGAAGGAGGGATTGTCCACGGGGTTAGTGGACATCAGAGGGCAGGACTCAATTCCTCTTCTAACAGCAGCTATCAGTAAGAACACAGGACCCTAACCAACGCCAAACAATTGTAAGAGGAATCCTAGGAAATTGAAGAAATTAAAGGCAGAATTTCTGCTGCTCGGGTAAATAGAACTGTTAGCCACTCTAATTTGGAGAATTAATGGAAATGTAACTCTACTGTGTTTTCCCATGCTGATGGGGCTTTGAAGATTGGGTTGTACAACAGATGAAGAAAGAGAAAAAAAAAAACATGAAGGAACAGAAAGAGGGAAGAGAAAAGAGGAAAGGGAAATAACATCTTCTGAATGATAGGCTCTGGATGGAGTCTGTCTTTGCCCTCACGTTACCCCATTCCAGGGCTCATTGGATCTTCATAACAGCCCTGTAAGGAGGGCATATTATCCATGTCTCACCAAAAAACACGCAATTCACAGAGGCCAGTCCACTTTTTCACGTTGTCAAACGACGCAAGTTGCTTTAGAAACCCAAACCATTATGCTTATAAGAGAGATATTTCCAGTTACTTAGATTTCTGTCCAAATTAGAGGCAGACGGGGTAGCTGGCTGGCTCGAGTACAGCATGTGACTCTTGATCTCAGGGTTGTGAGTTCAGACCCCACGTTGGGTGTAGAGCTTACTTTAAAAAAAAAAAAGACAGATGACCACAGAATGCTCATTTGTTTGGGACATTGGCAAACACCATATTTCTTCAAATTATCACTCAGCATTATTCGGTTTGGATGTTGGCAAATCTTGCTTCCTTTCTACCAGACCTTTGCAACCATAGCAGATTGCCAGAATTAGAAGGAGAGAATGTGCTCTCAGTGAGTCCATAATTACAGTTTAAATGTTCCCTTTTTGATGTTAAGAAGCACTTTCTCAACTAGAAAATTCTTTTTTTGTGACAATTCCACTAAACTGAATTCTAGGGAGAATGCTAGTTTTATACATGTATAAATCCATCTGTAACTATATTATCTATATACACATATAGCATCCTCCCCCCAAAGTCAGTTATATAAATATATACACACACAGATATCTATCCATCTAGCTTTCATTTATCTAGATATCTATGTATATGCGAACACACACATACATCAAATGATATACTTGCAACTGCATATAATTGACTCATCTACATTTTTATATATATTTAGACAACTATTTTACATATATATAATATATTATAGAATTATAGAATTATACAACATATAACGTATCTGAAGCTATTTGGCAAATTGGATGGTAAGGTGTGGAAGCTAAAATAAGAATTTAGGAAAGATTATGTTCTGTATATTCCAGATATTTTCTCACGTGTCTTACGTAGTGTTGCCTCATCTTGTGTTCACCACAATCTTGGAAAATAGATATTTCTACCTGTATTTTAAGGATGAATAAAGGAGTTCAAACAAATTAATTTACTCTCTAGGTGTGCAGCAACAGGCGAGTAACAGAATCTATTATTCGCTGTAAACCTGAACATCTTTATTAACTAAGTTTAATTTTGAAACCTAATTTAATTTTAAACCTAATTTTAATACTGGCTTAAAAAGCTGTCCATCCGCTGAAGGTAAGGGATAGTATCTATTTGATAACATCTTCCAATCTAATACCCAGAAAACACGAAGGGCATAGGAGGACCAGCGTATTTGTTGATGAAGTAACACCTGAGTGGAGGATCCGTGTGGTCTATTGGTATTTCTCTAAAATGTCCCTGATGCTCTGAACTCGATTTACAGAGATAATGCCTGGAATGGGATGCATATAACCAGTTCCTAAACTCAGCTTGGGTCTGCATGACCTAAAATATGGGCAGTCCTCCCTCTAAAAGCTAAAACCAAAACATACTGTTCTGATAATATGGTACGTTTGCATGAACTCTTGCACCTAAAAATACATTCTTCTTAGGTAGCTGGTGTTAATATTTAGTCTAAAAGGCTTAGGGATACAACAAATCTTTGGAATCCTCTCCTAAAGGAAGACATTCTCCCAATTTTTTTTTTTCTAAATAAATCCAGAGTGGCCCATCTGCAAAACTGTGTACAGACTGTTTTCTGGTATAGCAAGGATGCAAATAGGATCTTACCTTCACTATTTTGTCTCATCCCTCCAATTTAGACACACACACACACACACACACACACACACACACACACACTGTTCCAGGCCTTAAGAGAAGTATAGAAAAAGTAGCAGCTGTATCCAGATTTATTTCAGCACTTAGAGCCTTGTTAGAAAAGTAAGAGAAGCAAGCATAAATGATTAACAGCACATATAAGACAATCAGTCACCGATTGCAAGATCAGGTTTAGGGCATGTCAGATTTAAGATGAGTGGAGAGCAAATGAATGCTAGAGGATCCCAGAAATGTACCGAAGGCAGAGAAATATACTATACGCCCAAGTCAAACCTCTTTGCCTTGCAAATAGTAGACCGTAACCTGAGCTGACTTACACAGAAATAGGAGGTGTATGATAAGGAGGGAAGGACATGTGTCTGCTGGGTGCTCCAGGAGGCAGATGCCAGGAAGGATTTAAGTGCAGAGACTTATTAGGGGATAAGGTCTGTGAAAGGGAAAAGGAGTGGGAGAAGGATTGAGCAGGGAAAGCTCTCAGACTGAGGAAGACCAGCTATGTGACAGTGAAGGGGGGGAGGAGCCAATACCGAGCAGAGAGAGTCTCTGTGTGATACAGATCTGAAAGTCTCAGATCTGTCCAACTCAGTGTGGGGAATCTGGAGTCAGGATCGCCCCTTCGAGGAGTCCTGGGTTGGACAGAAATGGCCAGGCTCTAATATGTCCATGACACTCAGTCATTGGCTAAGGGATGGCCAGAAGAGTGTGGCATGAGGGGACTGCAGCCCCCTTATTGTGATTGGTCTTTGGACAGCAGCTGATCCTCATCACGCCCATTCCACCCACCCACCCCCACCCCTTGCCCATTATAACCTCCCCACAGCCTTTTAGATACCACACCAACTGGTCTCAGTGACTGTACCAGGCAGGGTTCTGCAGAGAATCAAACTCAATAGGACATAGAACTAGAGAAGTCTCTCTCTCTCTCTCTCTCTCTCTCTCTCTCTCTCTCTCATGTTCTCTCTCATTCTCTCTGTGTGTGATATCTGTCTATATCTATCTATATCTATCCATCTATCACCTATCTATCATCTATCTATTATCACCATCATCTATCAAAAGAGATTTCTTTAGAGGAATTAGTTGACACAATTGTAATTGACTTACACGTTTGCAGGGCTGGCTGGGTAAGTCTGGAATCTTTACAGTCATGCTGGCAAATTGGAAACTTAAGCAGGAGTTGATGTCACAGTCTTGAGGTAGAATTTCTTCTTCCTGAGAGGAACCTCAGTATTTGCTCTGAAGTTCTCCATCTGATTGAATGAGCCCCCCCCCCTCATTATCAACAGTAGCCTTGTTGACTTAAAGTCAGCTGGTTGCAGATGTGAACCACGTCTCTAGCATACCTTCAATGCGGCACGTAGATCAGTGTTTAAGTAACTGAGTATAAAATTTTAGCTGAGCTGTCACACAAAATTCGCCATCACAGTGGTGTACTTGGGCAAATAACCTAGAATCCGATTCCTAAGTGGTCTGAGCCCTGGAAACCGTCCCCTTCTCTGACCAGGTTTGCTGGACTAGCTGGCTAGAGACTACTGAGAGACCCCACATGGATCACCCGAGGTCTCCACACATCCTCCCACTCCAATGTGCAAAGGCAGCCATACCAAGCAAAATTGGTCGGGATCAATTATTCTTGCCTAGATGGAGACTCCTCTTCTCTCATGCTGGATCCTGGACACGAGGAGTCCAAAGTGTCTGGGCAGCAGCCATAGTGTGTAGTTCAGCGGGACCCTTGTTGCGTCGCCCGGAAGGAGTCCGCCCCTTCTGGGATCAGAAGCTCTCAACCTACCAAGCCCAGAGTTCCAGGATGGAGAATGCACATTTTCCCTCTGGGTCACTGAGAACAAAAGAAAGTGAGGCCGCTCTTACTTCCACCCTTTGATTCCTCGACCTGGGTATTTTTCCTACTGGGATACAAGGCTATGAAGAGTTCTGAGCCAGCATATGTTCTACATCCTGAGGATGCTGTCATCCTCAGAGTGCTGCTTCTGAGCTGGCCTCACTTGAGCCTGCAGCAGGCCATTCCCATGTGCACTTGGACTGCAGATTCCAGACCGTATCATGGAGTCCCTGGACAGGGGCCCATTCCCACAGCTCCTTTGCTATGAAGTGGGAACCTTGGTCAGATGCTATATTATTTAGGAGGCCACGATGCTATATCTGAAACTCTAGAGTCACCTGCGAGCGCCAACGGCTGAGGTTCTGTGGGCTAGAAAGGCAAACCCATACAAGAATAAGTGTCCATACTGCAAAAATAAACCATTGCCTATCCAGGATGAAAAGGGACTAATGAAGGGGTGTCTGAGTGGCTCAGTCAGCTAAGGGTACCACTTTTGATTTCAGCTCAGGTCATGATCTCATGGTTCATGAGATCAAGCCCTGCCTCAGACTCCGTGCTGTCTATGTTTGGTATTCTCTCTTGCCCTCTCTCTGTGTGCCCTTCCCCTACTCACACATGTTCTCTCTCTCTCTCTCTCTCTCTCTCTCTCTCTCTAACACAAAATATTATTGAACCATTTTCTTGGATTTACATTTTCAAATTTTCAAATAGAGAAAGAGTTTAGCACAACTGGTCCAGAGTTTCCATGCCTAGTGCTATGTTGAGGGGAAATATCGTCTTGGAAAAACATCATGTGATCCTCCAGCGCATCCATCCCCAGCATCAGAGGGGGCAATTCTCCAACGGAGAAAAGGATAGTGGATTGTGGGCCAGGTAGTTTACCCAAAGCACGCTGCCCGCACCTTTATAGATTAAGGTCAGGCGTTTTCTTAGGCATTCTTCTCTTGTCCTTCTAGCAGCCATAGACATGTGCCACCTGGACCTCCCTTCCAGAGGGAACCTGCTGCTTGAAGGGAGGTTAGTTGTAATCTCCATCTCCTGAACATTTGTGATGGGCTGCACTGTTCACTCTGAGGCCACCGCTCCTGGGGCAGCTCTGAGTCAGTGGCTGTGACCACCACGGGTAATAGAGAACAGTCATTCTGCCTGAGGCAGGACCCTCGCCCTGGGGCTCCCTGACTCTCTTCGACTGAGACTCTTTCAGCTGCATTGACATCTGAGGCCTCACAGGAGCCAGACGTACACTGAGATGGGCAGGCTTTTCCCACCTACTCTTGTGTGTTCTTCCCTTTATCCTTTATGGAAGTCTTTCCCAATACATTTCTTCTTTATTTGAGGGAGAGAGAGAGAGAGAGAGAGAGAGAGAGAGAGAGAGAGAGAGAATCCCAAGAAGGCTCCACATTCAGCACAGATCCCAACATGGGGTTTGATCCCATGACCCTGGGATCATGACCTGAGCCAAAATCAAGAGTCAGATGCTCAACTTACTGAGCCACCCAGGTGCCCCCAACAGTACATTTCTTCTAACTCCCTCTTGGCCATGTGCTTCTCAGAGGACAGTTCTGAAGAGTGTTGGGCAAGGAAACATTAAATACCAATAGCTTCTCAGTTTCAGAGATGCAGGATCTTGACAAGTGTGGGTACACTGAGAGGCTCCACCCATATCTGCCTTTAACGAAGTCTGTAAGGCTCATCTGCTGAGAGTTCTGTGGGCCCACAGCCTCCAGTTCTCAGTAGCTTGATTACATATGGCGGTCTTAAAATCTGGGTCTTAAAATCTGGGTCTTAAAATCTGAATTCTCTGGGTCTTAAAATCTCTATCTGGGAAATGAGAGTCTTGGAAACCCCTTCCAACATCAAGTTCTCTGAGTCTATCATTTCCTCCTTCTCTATCAAATGTATCAGTAATCAATGAACTGATAATCAGGGAAACGTCAATCAGATAGAGACTGACAAGCAGAAAGAAACTAATTCCCTGATACCAGGTCTCTACCCCTATAACTTTACGAGATATTCTCAGTTCAGGGATGAGCCCAGAGACCTATTTTCCACATCTCCTTCATTAGCATCTAAGCCCAAACAGTTATCACTGGTGTAATGTTTAGTCACCCTAGAGCCCTATGAAAGTCTTGGCCTTCCAAAAAGCCCCCCTTGGTTAGGGTCACTGGGAGCTTCTTCCCAAATCCAGGAAGAGTATGATGCATCCCAGAAATATTTGTAACCACAAAAGGAGAGACAGAGGAAAACATTTACCAGCACACTCATTCCTTGTGGTATTATTATCCTTTCTTTGGCTCAAAATTTATTCACCCTAGATAAATAATTTTCTAGTTGTACGATGGCTGGGAAGAAGTGGAACAAGGTGGGGGTTTGGAGATGGGTAGAATCAGTACATAAAACTCTCACTCATTCCTGGTTCAAGTCCATGAACTCCGCTCTGTTGCTATTTATTTTCTTTGCTTATTCTTTGGGTTCTTTGTGAAGAAAAGTCCTTTGGAAAAAGCTGTTGGGGTTAAAAAATTTAAAACCCCTCCCCTGGGGAATGTTTCCATAGATACAGTCCTCATGACAGACTCATGCAGTAGTTATTAATATTATCCATTGTTACTAACAAAGGTTTGCAAACCTCAGAGTGATGAGAAAACTTGCTCACTAATAAGTCACTGAACAGGGACTCAAAGGCAGGATGTCTGATCATAAATACATTTATTCTTTCCACTACATCTCAGAGACTGCTTTGAAATTTTATAGCAGCAGAAAATTCTAGACTTGTAGGATTTCATATTTCCCAACTTTATTCAAGATTAATTTAGCATATTTTAAATAAATCCTCTCCCTAATAATATAACTTTCATTTTTATGCAATTGCTATATGTCAGGTATTATGCTCTGCTCATTTGTAAACATAAATACAACATAAATGAACCCACTGAGTTTTAATCAATCTGCCACCAAAATGTATATATTAAGTGCCAATATTAGCCCTTTTTCACAGATGAGGAAACTAAGACTCTGAGAGATTAAGACACTTATTTAAGATCACAGAGCTAATTAGAGGCTGGTCCAGAAGTTGATCCTAAGCAATTAACTAATTAGTCTGTCCATTACTACGTGGGGTAAGGTTGAGTTTAGGTGCCAGGGATTCTGAGGTGCATAAGACATCATCCCTATGGTTACCTAGCTCACCTGCAGGTACATGGCCTCAAACATAAGGCTTAGTGTGGAAGTAATTGCACTGTCACAATAAATGTTGGTTTGCAAATTAGTGAGTTTAGAAGTAAAAGTCTATTTGGAATGAGTTTTACCTAGGGCCAAAATCCTTAAGGATCCACATAAGATGGTAGTATTGTTTAAATTTTTAAGAAGATGAGCCATACCAGCTTCAGGAAACATTATTAAGAAAATCTCAGAGAGTATACTCCATGGTAGAAGCGATGCATAAATCATGGTGAACATAACGCTGAAGAATATTATACTGGAAAACTAGCTCTCACGTGCAACGGGGGACCACGCACCAAAGCCTCTCTGGGAACTGAAGAGAACATATCTGAATATTGAAGGAAGAGGTGAATTATCCTGCTAGGTCCATGGTTTATGAATGCTTGCACACTGTCTACCAAATGTTCACAACTGCTGAGAGCATAAAATTCAACTCCTAGCTCTATTCCTCTACTGTTAATGATGCACAAGACCAGAATCTGTTTCGAAAAACTTTGGAGGAGGACATATTTTCCTCGTTTCATCTTCCATGCTTGTTTTAAATAGTTCCCTGGTAGGACAGCAGTATGCGGGTTTTGCTTTAAAGCGTGCTTAGTATAAAATTAAAATCACGATTTCAAAAAGAAAAACAAATTGGGCAGATGTTGCAGATGGAGACTATTGGAGGTGAGTCATGGCCAAGCCGTTAGTTGTGGAACGTTCCTTATATTTGGAACTGCCAAAACAGCCTTCCAGGGCACTTGAGGTGAAATGCAATCCTCCAGAGAGAAATTTTGATCATCATAAAATCTAAATCTCTCTAATTTCAGCCTTGGAAACTTGTGTTTCCTGATCATATAACAACCAAGGTGGCAGTAAGAAGGAAGTAGCAGGTTCAAAGTTCACTCTACTTGGTCTGGCTGGTATCTTCTGTTTTGCTTAATCAGCTTCTGAGCATTGGTGAGAATATGGAGGTAAGATGTGTTACTGGTGATTTACAGGGTGGGGCACAGGGATACAGTGACAAGAAGCGAAGCAAAGATAGAGACCAGTATCGGGGGTATATAAACCTTTGTGCTGACACTTTTCTGAGCCTTCTGTTTTGTTTGAATCTGTCAGTCTTGAGTATAACGATAATTATAATTGTATAACTCTGCCAGAGTCATTGCAGGGAAAAAGAAAACATGAAACGTGTCTACCAAAACTGATTTAGAAAATATAAAGCACCATGCAATTATTGGTCATGCTGTATTCTTTATTTTGTTTTTGATTATAAGACAAAATAATCCACAAAATAAGCAAAAATGGGGAAAACAAAAGGGAAATTATGGAATTTGGTTTGGGGAGCATGGGTTCTAGTCTGGCTCTACCCCTCATAGAAATACAATGAATTGATTCATGTACACGTGCCCCTAGGAATCAGCACTCCTGTGTCCTTTGGATAAATTCTTAGTAGTGCTATTGCTGGGTTGTAGGGTGTTTCTATTTTCAATTTTTTTTGAGGAACCTCCTCACTGTTCTCCAGAGTGGCTGCACCAGTTTGCATACCCACCAACAGTGCTCTGGAGATGTTCCTGACCATAATAATGTCAGCAAAAGTTAGTTAGAGTTGGTAAGCATTTTAACTTTTCTGAGCTCCCATTCCTTGTCTATAAAATATGAATCAGTGTACCTACTTCACAGACTACTAAAGGAGGATTACTTATAATGATATATAAGAATGAAGATTATGAAACATTTGCAAACTGGCTATTATTATTACTTTTTGTTGGAGTCTGTGTTTTTATACCAAAATTGAAAGGAACATGTTACCCTCTATATAACAGCAGAAAACTTGATGGTGTGAAAACACTGTATTATTCTCAGGAACATGAAATAAATGCTAAATTAAGTATTTAGCTTTTGTCTAATTTAGGGTGAGATGATTAGCTTTAATAAATATGAAGACTATGTTGCAAAAGTTTGAAGCTTTTTTTTTTTAAAGGAATGAGCAGAGTCTCTATCAGCCTGTCACAACTGTCAGATTAGAACTACAAAGGCCCACACTCAGACACTAGTGGTGATGATAAAAACAAATATATTATGTTTAAAAGAACTGAGAAGATTTATCACTTAACACAACAGACTTCAGTAGCAGGTAGCTTGTGATTCAGAAGATCTGAAATTTAAAGTCTCTCCAATAGTGCTTTCTGGTTTTGCTCTACTTTTTACTTTGCCTATGTTTTCAGATCAATCATCTTGAACTGAAAGCAAAAGAATGAATGGCAACATTCAGTTAGCATCCAGTGTGGAATTGCATGTTGGTGTCTGGTGTGGAATAGTGTGGTATAACAAGCCTTGACCTGGTGGGAACAGTGTATTATTTGTCATGAATCTGACCTATGTTCAAGTTCCTACTGGGACTTTTATTTTGTGCTTGCTCTTAGGAAACTTTGCTAATCCCTGTGAAATTTCTTTCAAATTATTATACTAATTATTGCACCCTCTTCCAGGAATGTTCTGAGGATTCAATGAGACAATGCATGAATTACACCCAGACCTGAGCCTGCATGTAGTAGGAATTTTATAAAAGTTACTCTTTTCCTTTCATCCACTCTGTCTTAGCCCTCATGGTTCTATGATAAATACACCTACAGAAGTGTTATAGTCATACTCACAAATTCTTAGATTTGAATAGGCTTTGTAGTAAAACCTTGAAGATAAACAAATCAAATTATCTTCATCTATGAATTAGGAAATAGGCATGGAAAGATGTGTGACTTGATTGAGGGAGTACTTCATTTGCAGCTGAAACAGGACTAATGAAGTTCATAAACTTAGTTTGCAAGTATTCCCCAAGTCCAAAATGACCTGTGTCTTGGCTGGTTCAATGAAAGTATGTACCTGTACCTTCAAGGGGCTTGGATTCCAATAAGACAATGCCAAGAACAATCTCTACCCCTGGTCGTACGCAAAGTACCAAGAGTTGGTTACATGCTCCCTTGTTACCTTTTCTTCTGCATGTGTGAATGCAGCCATGCATTTATCTAGTAACTGAATAGGTTAACCACATACTACATGCAAGACACTCTGTTAAGTACTGTACAAATAGGAAATTAAATTTCAGCCCAAGAGAAAAGAGACACACAATCAGTTGTAGAGTAGGACGGGGCACAGATTTCAACATCAGGGAAAATCTGAGCTCAAATACCACTTCTCCTGCTTATCATGCTCTCCATCGGTCAGATTCCTAAACTCTTCTAGGCCCTTGTTTTCTTCCCTTTATTATGTGAAGAATTACACTTAGTCATAAACATTGACTGAGAAAGTGTAAAACCTAGAACTAAACCCGTTGCCTAAGCTCTCAATCACTCACTCATTCGGCGGTGACGATTGCTAATAGCCATTATTTATTATCAAGAGAGGTAAAGCAATGTGCTATGTGGCTAACCTTCTAAATTAGGGGTCAACAAACTTTTCCTCTAAGTGGCTAGATAGTAAATATTTTCAAGATCTGTGGGCTACACGGTCTGCTTCGTGACAACTCATTTCTGCTGTTGCAGACTCAAAGCAGCCATAGAGCATGTGTAAATGAATGGGTGTGGGTCGTGCTATAATAAGTCTATAAACACCAGAGGCCAGTCTGGGTCATAGTTTTCCAACCCTTGTTCTAAATAGACAGTTGTGAGAAGGGTAGCTACAAGAAATGATTGCTGGCTTAGTGAAACTGTAGGGAAACTGGGGAGACAGATGGCAACAGCAGCAGAAGGAATACCATAAACAGAGGCAAGAGTTGGGAACAGTTTGGAGTCAATACGGTATTTACTTGAGCCTAACCCCCCCACCAGGGATCCTCTAAGTACCAAGTCCAACCTTGGGCACACAGGACATGATAATTGAAAGGAAGGAAGCAATCCTGGAGCCAAAGACATTCTGGACCTCTCCTATCTCAATGCCCTCACTTCCTTGTTGAATGACAACTTTTGAGCAGAAAGGTGACATGATTGATAATGTATTTTACTGCAAGGGAAGTGCAAGGGCGACTCTCCTAGGGCAGAATAAATAAGTAACTAATCTATCAGAGGAGAGAAGGCGGAGATCAGTTGAGGATAACACCCAGAAGTCTGGCTTATGGGACAGAGATGTGGAATATTGAATCTGGAAGCAAAGGGGGGCAGAGCACTGAAAAAGACACTGGAAAGTGAACCGTGGGGCTTTGGACACATCGCCGAACCTGTGTGAGGCATGGACTGGATCATCTCTGAGCCCTTTTAGATCCAGAAATCAGCTATTTCATATTGAATTTGGTGTTGTGAGCACACTGATATTTTGGTCTCTGCAACTTAGCAGCCAGACTAAGCCCAATATATTAATTGGTGAGAACGGACAGCGAGATCATCTCTACCATTTGAAAACTCTCTATCTCTCTGTCTCCTTGTGGCTATTCTCTTTTTATGGATTGTTTCCGTTCATTTGGGGTGTGTGTGTGGGGGGGGGTGTATTCTGTGGGACAAGTATATTTTAATCTATAAGGTGGTGCATATGACTTAGCTCCATTGCCTTGTGTGTGAAGCCCTGCCAGAACATTCTCAACCATTGTGCCGGAGTGAATTTTTCAAAGCACTGGTATTTTCATTTCCGTCCTCTGCACTCAACAACATCAACAACAGACAAAGACTCTCACATAATGCCATCAATATAAAGCACACACTTCTCCGTATGGTGTGTGAGTGTTTCGTTGTCTGATCCTCACATGTCTTTCTATGTTTAGATGCCACCAGACACCTCTATCTAGCCCAAATATGTGATAGAGTTTCAAAATGCTCCAAATAGTTTTAGACTGTTGATCTCTTTTCCTTACATTGTTTCTCTCTATTAGGGTTATCAAACTCGGGATCTACAGGACCTACTTAGTCAAATTCAGGCAGTGCTGGCCTGGGGCAAGCCTCCTCTGCCCACAACTCCTGCAGCATAGAAGGCTTCGCCGAGCTGGGTGTCCCTACTTATTCCTTCCGAACATCCTAGACAGGTAGTTCATTTCAGTAACTCATAAGCCGAAGAAGCAAAAGAAAGGTCCAAGTCTATGCTAGTTGAACTACTTTCTCAGGATGGAAATATTAGAAGAGAAAAGAAATGTTCCCCACAAAGGCCACTCCTAATACTTTCTTATCTTCATACTAAACCATTGTTATCTATCGAATTTTCACCCAGGCGTCATCCACAAGTTCTCCGAGTAGAGGTCCCATTGAACTTGTGTAACAAGATCTGAACAAGCACAGCCTGGTAACATCTCCCTGCTGTACACCTCTATCTCCCCAAAGATGTGGATTCTTGGGAGCCATTTTCTGAATATTTTTTTTTCCTGCTCCGTACCCTTTTTTCCATTCTTGTTGCAATGAAACCTCAGGTTTTTCTTTAGAACGCCCCTTTTCCTAATTTACATGAATTGTGATGCTGCAGCTAATCCAGGGATGGTGAGTGTTGAGTCTTCAGTGGAACCACAGAAAGATGGAAATGAGTGGAATTGGACCATACGAGGCTTTCCACTCATTTCCTTGGACCCCCACCACCTGTACCGATCACACCCCGGTAATCCCCCTATGGATGAGAGACCCAGTGGGGCAGAATCTTCCTGTTTCTCCCCTGCTGAGTGCCAGGAATATGTGAGGACTCAGCCAAGATCCAGAAAATCATCCCCTAGCCGACAAGCAACTGATCTCAGGTGCGGAGACAGTACCTCTGGTCACCACACAACAGCTGAACTTGGCCCAGACCAGATGACCTCCCCAGCCAAACTGTAAATGGGAGCCAACAAATGTCTACTGCTTTAAGATTTGGGGTGGCTGCTTTTATATAACAATGGATAACTTTTACTCCCATTTTCAATGAGATATAATTGACATATAACATTGTATACATTTAAACTGTAAAGCATAATGGCCTGATATTGGTACTTAAAAACGGCTTCGGGATGGGGAACCGGGGTGGCTTTGTTGGTCGAGCGTCCAACTTCAGCCCAGGTCATGATCTCGCGGTTTGTGAGGTAGGGCCCTATGTCAAGCTCGCTGCTGTCAGCCTGTCAGCAGAGATCCCACTTTGGATCCCCTGTCCCCTCTCTCTGCCCCTCCCCCACTTGTGCTCTCCCAAAAAGTAAATAAATATTTTTTTTAAATGGTTTCGGGATTGGGTGCCAGGCAGAGATTAGAAAAATGACAAGCGGTCTGTTGGTGGAAGGTGGAAAAAGCTGTGGTTTATCTTTGCTTTGTCTTTTGATGCAGAGAGCTACTCCAAAGGCACCCAACATACCTGTTCTTTCTTTTTTTATACTTAAATTAATCTGAGTTGCTGTATGTTGCCTGAGATGACAGAAACCTAAGTGAAAGGAGAAGGAGGGAAGGAAGGTCAAAATGGAGGGAAGAAAAAAAAGAAGAAAAGATATCGCGCTCTTAGGTCTCATCTAAAAAAAGATTCAGACCACCACATTTAAAAGAAAATGCATTTTCCAAACACCAGAGTATACATGAATCAACTACAATGCCAGTGATCAAAGGACTTAAAAAAAAAAAAATCTGTTCCTATGTTATGATTATTCGGAGTTTATTCACACACGCACACACACACACACACACACACACACACACACACACAGACGGAGTTGCAGATGGCTAACCCATCTGGCCAGAGGGCACCAGTGAAGTCACAAGCAAATGCATATCAGAAGTTTTTGATTTATGTAGGAGGTTTTCTGCAAACAATTCGCTGTTGCTGATTAAATCATTGCAAGCAGATTAGGTTCTGTTGGTGAAAGGGGTAATAAAGTGAAATCTATTTCTGCTTCCCAAAGCATTTATGCTCTGTGTATCTTAAACCAAAGCATTCTCCAGATAAACAGACTCCAAATGCCATGGTCAAGAATAAACTGAATCTCTGAAAAATCACAGAATATTTGTTGTTTTTTTTTCCTCTTTTGTACCAAAAGTTTAGATAAATTCTTTGTGTCCACCACATAATTTTCAAATAGTTTATGTATTGAATCAGATAATAGACGACAAATTGTTCTGGCTTTCTCTTAATTATGAATTCACTTACTAAATATTTATTCCCCAAATATACTCCAATAATATTGCTATACGTCAAACTTCCTGTGCCTTGATTGGCTTCCTCTTGCCTAAAGAATTGTGTAAAAATAATTATAGTGATTAAATGACCATATATTGTGGCTGAAGAGAATCATCAACCTCCCTAAGGTGTGCTAGATATTGCTATGGCAGTGATGGTTAATGCGGGCTCCATTTGTAAGCTGTCTGTGCCCATGTTCCAGCTTGCCACTCACTAGCTGTGTTAACATTGGGCAAATTGCTCGTCCATGCCTGAGTTTATTCTTCTGCAAAAGGAGATAGCAATTGTATTGTCTCATCGTACATTGTGAAGATTAAACATGCACACATCAAGTGCCTAGACCATGAATAAATGTAATAAATGTTAGCTATTGTTATTAGCTATCCTCCTCCTTATCACCATCATGACCATCGTCATCATCATCACCCTAGATTACCTAACATTTCACACTATTTTATGAGCACTTACATCTCGTTTATTTCTCTGGTTAGTCTTGTGATAACTATTACTATCCTTATTATCCTTTCTTTATCAAATTGAAACCAAGAGCTCAGGGCCAAGTCCAAGCCTGTTGGACATCAACTCTGTACGCATCTTCTCCACTTTGCCCCATTTGTTGGTTTCTAAGGATGTCTTCCCACTCCTGTCCTCTCACCTTCTTTCCCACAACTGTCTTATGCTCTGTCTAAATCAACCACTGTGCTCAGCACTGGTTGGATGTGAGCATGATTTCCTTCCAGAAAGTTGACCCTGGCTTGATTCCCAACCCTGCTGCTATTATGGGGGAAGACGTTTCATGCAGCGATGAACCATTTGTGTGGCATCGGACTGCTTAGATTGATGTCCAGCTCCAGTGGCTTGCAACCACATTAACGTGGATTATTGTGTCAAGATTTCTTCATCAGTAAAATAACACCAACCAGATAGGCTATTCTGGGGATTAAATGAAATAAGCAGAGATCCGCACAGCGTTTGGCATATAGTAAGAATTGAATAAATGTTAGCATAAGAGTCTGATAAGCGGGACCCCACTCTGTATCTTCATCAGCAGAATTCTCCGAGACCACAGTAACAGGTGCCAATCAGCCAGATAAAAAAATAAAGGCTAGGCTTTACAAAAGTGTACAATTGAGAATGTTCATCACCAGCCTCAAAGTAGTAAAGGACATGAGTAGAAAAGCAGGTGAAAAAGGTTTCCTTGGGGCACCTGGGTGGCGCAGTCGGTTAAGCGTCCGACTTCAGCCAGGTCACGATCTCGCGGTCCGTGAGTTCGAGCCCCGCGTCGGGCTCTGGGCTGATGGCTCAGAGCCTGGAGCCTGTTTCCGATTCTGTGTCTCCCTCTCTCTCTGCCCCTCCCCCGTTCATGCTCTGTCTCTCTCTGTCCCAAAATAAATAAACGTTGAAAAAAAAAATTAAAAAAAAAAAAAAAGGTTTCCTTTTATGGAAGTGTCCAGAGGCCGTGAGCCTCTTCCAAAAACACACAAGGAAGAGAGTGCTACTCCTTCCTACCTAAATCAAGTGAGAGTGGCTTGGGAGGACCACCAGGTTTGCTTGTAGGTTACGGGATTTGGGAAACATGTATGCTTCGTCTGGGTGAGCTGTTGCCAGGACTACCCATCTCAGATATCCGGACTCAGGAAGAATAGGGAGTCTTACCCATGGGCAAGCAGTGTTTTCCAGGGGGCCAGATGTGACCTCAAAGTTGGAAGCCAGCCGGCAGTCTAGGAAACCTACAGGGCGGGACAAGTTGGAAGTGACCAACTAGAGGTGCGGCATCACCTGTGTTAAGGGAGCTGTGGATACCTCTGAAATATGTCCTCAAAAGGGGTCCTTTGAGAGATAAACAAGGAGTGCCCATGCATGTGTAGCAGGAACCAACTCCCGGTCATGTGTCCGCCCACCATGGTGGCTACATTACATTACTGCCTTCTTCCCTAATGCCCTTTATGCATGTTCCTGACTGTGGAGGGGTCAGAAATCCAGACTCCAGGAGAGCAAGGGGAGGTGGAGGAGCAGGAGAGGAAAACAGAGAAGACTCTCACTCCCCATACACTATCCCAGGCTCCCAATTCTGGGGTTGTCCTGATTCAGTGCAATGGAGGAGTTACAAATTTGAATAGTCTTCAGCATTGATGATTGCACGCTTCTGGACATTTAAATTATTTCAAAAGGTCTCCATTTTGACCTAACCGGAGCTCAGGAAGATTGGGGATGGCTGAGACTTGGTCCAGGGTCTGGGCCTCAGGTCCGTGTGAGGGGCAACACTCCCCTTCTTGTGAGAAGGAGTCCATGAATTTCAAACTGCTGGCATCCTCGGCCCCTTTCACAGGGAAGGTACAGAGAGCTTTCTCAATGGTGCATTTGCGAGGACAAACTGGGCTCTCAACTTACTGCCTCCCATTTTCCTCTTGGGAGCCAGCTCTGCCGAGGACAGGTCTCTGCCCTTCCAGGCAATGAGTCTTTCTTGGGCAGAGCCCCACCCCAGCCCAGCCCAGCTGTGACAACAGGGGATGTCTGTTTAAACAGGGAGCCCACATCTCTAGTGCATTTGGCTCTCTCTGTTAGCTGAGCCCTACGATCAGTCCTTCTGCAACACAAGGGTCATATTTTGGTCTCCATGTGTTTACCTCTGTCTCATTTCTCAAGCTGGTGCAAGCTCAGACAGGGAAGAGAGGTGCAGTGTTTTGGGTCTCTAGGACACATCAACAGAGGGAGCTTGAGGAGCTGAAGCTTCTCTGATTGTAAACAGCCCCATCCACAGCTGTTGAGGAAATAGCCGCATTTGCCTCTGAGACATTTGTTAGTTGTGTTCATACGTACAGGATCCTAAACATACCCTCTTGGGTTCCCCTACCTTTGCATTCACTTTGGGTGTTTGTGCCTTTGTCGCGCTGCCTGTTTTCGATTCAGTTCGATGGCTGCCTTCTCTGCAAAGTCTTTATTAACTCGCTCCATCCTGTGCCCTTCGCCCAAATTAGTGCTACGCCTTGACTCTTACCCGGAAGGCTTGGCGGAGATGGTTCTCACAGTACCAGCCATACTTGACCTGGAAAACACGTAGTCCTCCCATTGAACACAATTTCTCTGAGGGCTGGCTCAGCTTGGTCCTTTCGCATCTCAGCCACAGCACTGTTCTCATGTATGACGGGTGCTTCATGTTTGCTGAAAAAAATGGAAATGACACTGACCGTACATGAAAGCAGGGCTTGACGGCACTGTGCAGAAGGACATACATGGTTTTGGGGTCCACATAGATCTTGTTTAAACTCTGGACTTCTATCTGTTTCTCCCTTATTTTTCTTATGCCGCACTATTAGCTCTCTGGCTCTCAGCTTACAGCACAGTTAGGGAGGAAGTTAAGTGCTTTGGGTTAAACGTGGTGGGCTGTTTCTGGTTTTGGTACCCAATAAAAGCAATTTCCGTTTCCATTTTGATTGGGGGAAAAAAAAATAACAGAAAAGGCATCGTCATTATCTTGCCAGTCTTTTGACAAAGATATGACCCCCAAGGGCATTTAAATCTATTGCCCTTTGCCTCTTCAACTACCAAAGAAATCATTTAAAGAAGACGAGGGTATGAACAGCTCTGTAACACGCTTTCCTCCTAAGGTGGGCTAACCCACTACCAAAGGCAGAAACTATGCAGGAGGTTCTATAGCACTGAACCCTGTAGAGTCAGCCCTGACTCTGAGGTCAAACAGACCCTTTGGAATCCCGGAACAGTGGTAACCCTCGTATCAACCTACTTCATAGGATTTTATGACCAGGCAATGATACAATATATAAAACACATTTAGCTCCCTCCCCCAATTTGTCTATTGTTGTTATTACCATCAGTATCATAACAAAGATACCTCGGTTCATGCCTATGAATTAGACCGAGGCTCTTCTGATTTATCCTGCCTGCCTCTTGTTACGCATCTATACTACTCTCATAATTTTTATCGTGCCTTTTTTATCTCTTCTCCGTTAAAGATAAATAGTTATTTCGATGCAAAAATTAAAATGAAATGTCTCACAAACAGATAACTTGGGTCCCTTTACTCCCCCGATTATATAAAAAGACAACCTCGGTAGTAACTCCCAATATGATCTGGGGCAAGTCAGGTTGATTCCGTGTCCCTGTCTTGCTCATGCAGCTTTCTCCTAAGCTGATACTAACCCCTTAGGAAACTGAAATAACGCATGGAATTGAAAACTTCTGTGTAAACTGTAAAGGCAAACACAACTGTTGAGTGAATTTAGTTGGGGATGGCAGAATCCTGTGGTTTTAGAATTTGGGGCTCCCCAGCCAAATCCTGAACACGCATATCTGTGGTCCCCAAATCTTTTGTCTTACCCGCACACTGGGCATAAGAATACTAATTACCTCACCGAGTGGTGAGGAGATCTAAAAGAAATAATGACCCAGAAAGTACTAGTTAAATTCAGAGATGCTATAAAATGTTAACATATGTTACAACCATAAAGCCCTGCCCAGTCTTCAACGGGAAAGTCAGATTGGGCACACAGGGGTGGTGGAAAGGAAATTTGGGCACGAAGGCGGGACTCTGATTGGAATCCCAACTCTACCCCTAGTTAGTGAGTTCACCTTGCAGGTGAAATAAACCACTCACCTAAGGGCGCCCAGGTGGCTCAGTCAGTTAAGTGCCTGACTCTCGATCTTGGCTCAGGTCACGATCTCATGGTTCATAGGTTTGAGCCTCACGTTGAGCTCTACACTGATAGCACACAGCCTGCTTGGAATTCTCTCTCTCTCTCTGCTCCTAGCCCACTCATGCTGTCTCTCTTTCTCTCGCTCAAAATAAATAAATAAACGTAAAAATCTTGAAAAAAGCAGACTCCTCTTTTAAATTTTTTTTCAACGTTTATTTATTTTTGGGACAGAGAGAGACAGAGCATGAACGGGGGAGGGGCAGAGAGAGAGGGAGACACAGAATCGGAAACAGGCTCCGAGCCATCAGCCCAGAGCCCGACGCAGGGCTCGAACTCACGGACCGCGAGATCGTGACCTGGCTGAAGTCTGATGCTTAACCGACTGCGCCACCCAGGCGCCCCAACTCCTCTTTAAAAAAATAATTAAATGTTCATCTAACAAGCAAAAAGAATAACACAACTGCAAGAAGAATATGCTATTGGTACAGTCCCTTCAAATTCTGAAGCTGTATGACTTCCATGTACCTGCTACCCACTTATAAGTAAAAGAGAATCGCGTACTTTTCTGGCAATTAATTCTACCATCAGTAATGAGACAGAGGAGTGCAGCCAGGTGGGAAAAAATTAAAGCAACCAAAGCCAGAGAACTCTGGTTTGAATCCCGGTTCTTCTGCATGTTAATTGACCATGGGAGAAGTTGTTAAATTATCACGGACTCCGTTGTCTTGTTTGTAAAATGGGATAATACATACCTCGTGGGACTATTGTGCAGGGAGAAAAATACATGAGAGGGTGCATTCTAGTTCACTTTTACAGACACCCAGTGAGCATATGGCAAATGAAATCCTGGCCTCCCCTTAGCTCTGCCTGGTTGGGGACACTGGGGGGAGTCAGGGAACTAATACAGATCTCTTGGCTTCAAGGTTAAAGTCAAACCCTTTGTGTTCATCATGGGTGATGGACCCAGAGCTAATGGCTACGTTGGAAAAGACCCTTGTGTCGGCAATACAGAATTGCAGACACATTTTGCCATCTGTGGAACCAAGCAAGCAAAAAGCAATGGAAACAAGATGAATTCTCACCAAAGGTTATCCTCCTTCTGCTCCACAAGGAGCCTGCTTTGTGGGGTTGTCCTAGAAGGGAGGGAAACTTGGTATGTTTCTGGAGGGGACTCAAGCCTTGTCCCTCTTTGCAGCCTCAGAGAATGAAGATTGAGAAGTGAAGCCATCTGAACGACTCATTGCCACCTCTTCCCACACCCACACCCTTGGAGCCTTGGGCTCAGAGCACTGGTGTTCCTTTTCCATTTCTTCCCTTCCATGCTGGACAAGCCCCATGTGGAACTCCCATCCTCTATCTCCCCTGATCTCTGAGCCAGTGGGCAGAGGTCTTCAGAGTGGGGGTAAGGATCCAGGGCATCCACAAGGCAACCCATCAGGATGCAACAATAAATTAGTAGGTCTTTGATTTACACTTAGTTCTAGCTCATCTAATGTTTACTTTAAATTCTGTAATGTAAATAATATATTAGCATAGTAGCACATCTATATAATTTATAAGTAAAGTTATATATTGCAGTTGTGTTTTAATTACTATCGTATGCAGAAACAGATAATATATAAACTACCAGAAATGTGCAATCAAAAAAAAAAAAAAAACACATTTTGTGTCCTTAGATAGGAGGTTCATTAAAAGTCAAGATGAGGGCATTCATCTTTGAATCCCAAGTTTCTGGGGGCGCCTGAGTGGCTCAGTCGGTTAAGTGTCTGACTTCAGTTCAGGCCATGATCTCACAGCTCGCGAGTTCGAGCCCCGCGTCGGGCTGTGTGCTGACACCTCAGAGCCTGGAGCCTGCTTTGGATTGTGTCCCTCTCTCTCTCTCTGCCCCCTCCACTCACACACTCTCTCTCTCTCTCTCTCTCTCTAAAAAATAAATAAACATTCTTTAAAAATTGAATCTCAAGTTTCTGGTGCAATGTCTGACAGTTTAGAAAGGATAGAGGGATAAAGAAAATATAGGCATATATTTACCGGACATATTCCATAGACAAGATTCTATTTCACACCCTTAAGATTCAGAGATGTATAGTCTTCTGAAGAAGACGGTCATGGAAACAACCAACCAGAAGACAATGGGGTGAATGTTTCATGTGAGTTATAATTATAATTATGTGGACACAAACAGGAGATTAGTAATTTTATTAAGCTCAGGAGCAAGATTGGGCTAGCTTTGTACAGGAGTGGGGATTTGAACAGAGCCATAAAGGGTAAGTAGAAATATTTCAAGTGTTTGGAGGAAACAAGGAGGGATGAATCAGCAGAATTTATTTCCTAAAAGTTCTGGTAATTGGAACAGGATAGGGCACATTGGGAAGTCTGCATAAACAGAGTCACCATATCTAAACATGTATTGGTTAGGACCACTTTAGTTATTCCTAAATTGACTAAGAAATAAAAGTAACTTTTAACTTGGGATACTTAGAGCTCTAAAGATGGGGAGGGTTTCAGGCACAGTTTGATTCAGAGTTTTACAATGTTATCAGGATGATAGCTTCATTTCTCTTAGCAATACTGAAATTCTGACTCTTGCTATGGTTTCCTCCTCCTAGATTGCTCCCCAAACTGGCTATGCCAATTTCAAGCCACATATCCACAACCTACAACCTTCAGAGATAGAGCAGGCCCCTGGGTCCCAGAAGCCTAAGCAAGAACTCCAACGCTACTAAGCCTGGTCACTCTAGCTTAGGTCATAGCTCCGTCCCCAAATCAATTGTCAGCCAAATACAGTGCCAGACTCCTGGAGACAGACGGGGAGTCACCTTCTCCAAAGTCACAGGGATCCCCAAGTGGACATCGAGAGGTTTCAAAATAGGAAAAAATGGGAAAATTGGTGTCGCTGGGGCAACCAACAGATGTCTCCTGAATATAGTGCAGCCCCATTCAGTGCTTGGTGAAGGATACGTGCATCGCTTTTGCGCATTGTGAAGGCAAATTAACCTGATTTTCTAAAAAATCTTCTTCTAAACTTCCTCACACTATTTTCTCTATGCCATTTTGTTTTGCCTCAATCCCTGAAATGAATGAAACATCTTCAGTGTAGGCACACTGGCTATCATTTACCAGTTTGGTGAGTGAGAACTGAGCTACCTTTGTTTTTTGCTTGTTTTCTTTCCTTTCCTTCTTTGTTTTTTTTTTCTAAACTTTTTAGAAACTTAAAACGTAAGTAACTAAATCACAGTGAAAGCCACTGTTTTATTCTCTACCTTTTGTGTCTGATTACAATACCGTTATCTTTGCCTCTGAGAAATAGATATTTGCTTTATCTTGTATAAAACCAGCCTGACTTCCTAGAAAGAGTGCAACTGTATAATACCCATTTTGTTAGAGATTGGCTTAAAAGACACTAGTACCTTATGAAGAAATGAAAACCACCCCCAGAAAGGAATCCAGCTGGGGCAACATCGTCCGCGGTAGAACCTAAGCCCGTTCTGTGGTTTATTCTTGTTCTCAAGCCACTTCTCACCCTTGTGCAGGAGTATGGGCATCACAGAGGAATCTCCAAGTTTCCATTCTGCAGAATCACTTTGTATGTCAAACCACTAGCTTTGGCCTTCATTCCATTCCATTCTTAACCCAAGGTTGCATGACATTCAATAAATATTAAATGTGGGCAATAATAATGATGATAATGACCGTGTAAATAAATAAAAGGAAATAATCTTTTTTAAGCCTTTCCAGATTGTCTGCGCTTATGACTTCAGAATAAGAGAAAAGCCGTCTCTTGGGGTCAAGCGGAATGTCTTTTGGCCTCCTCGTAGGTGACTAAGTCATACGCAATTTCCTGAAGTCAAAGAATAAAGCTCTCATAGAGTAAGATCATGCTAATAGTATTCAAGAACAGTATCCTTGGAGGTGAACCTCGCATGTCTGGCTGTTGTAGCTTCCAGATAGAAGTGAGTCTTCTCTGTTGTGCAAAGCTTTATTAAAGCAGCGTTGGACTCGTGGACACGATTGGCTTGCGCACGTCTCGCTGGGCTCTGAAAATGTCACAATTACCACCGCTCACCATTTGTACACCCAGGCGCAGAGCCGGGCATACAGTAGGTGTTCACTAAATGTCTGCCAGTACATGAACGCATTTTTTTCATTTACCTCCTCGAATATGGACCATCTGCACACATACTCCCTGTTGAAGAGAGCAGACCAAATGAGCACTATCGTGTTTTATTTACTTATTTTTTGTTTCTTTTTGATTGTTTTCTTTTTTTTTACGAATTTATTTTCAAGTCGGTTAACATACAGGGCAGTCTTGGCTTCGGGAGTAGAACCAGATTCAGCGACATCCCTACCCACGGCAGAGGGACAGGCTTCGCACAGAAGAGGGCAAAATATCCCACTGGTGTATCTGCGAACACCGCAAAGGCCTCACAGTGACTCAATTAACGGTAACTAGGCAAATCGCGTCTATGGAGCATTTGCTTACAGTTACCTTTAAGTGAATTGGCAAAATCTCTCTGCAAATGGTCAAGGCACACGTGCAAACACACGGCGCAGGGTTGCTTGAGGATTCTCAGAATCTGTCCACGGATATAGCCCCATTCAGCCAATACGTACGAGTTCCACCACTACACGAGTGCGTTTATTTTTATAAATTAAAGGACAGACCTCAGTTGGAATAAAAGAGACCAGGTTTCTGTCCACCCCCGACATTTTACGTTTGGCAAAGCAAACACTGAACTTTTGCTCGGCACGTAGGACAAACTCCAAAGATTAGCCCCAGATCACCCCAACCTCACTCTATCGCTTACCAGAATCTCTCTTCTTCGAGGCACATCCTCAGACGTGGCGACTCTGTAGTATCTTCCATTTTCCCATCAGACCCCCCTGCTCTCCATCTTGGAGGCCGACTTGTGGGGTAACATCAACATCCTGTGCACTCTGGCTTCTGACTGAGTTCAGCCAAGAGGGGGACCTGGAAGGAGAGTGAAGGGAAGAGAGCGAGCGAGAGAGAGAGAGATCAGGGCATTTCTGCCACCGACTCTCCCAGTGAGGTCCCTTCAGGCTGGCTGCGTCCTCTGTCGGGTCCCCTGGAGACAGCTGCTCTGTACACAAATTCTCTTGGCCTCGCAGATTCCAGCGAGCTCTCCCTCTCCCTGCCCTGCTGGGCCTGGGAAGGGAACAGGGTCACTGATGCTCGGCTTTGCACTATCCTTTCTGGGTCCCTATGCCACATACTCCCCTTAAATTAACCTCCTTGTCAGTAAACCCCGCTTGATTTATCCTCATTTCCATGCACCGTTTCGTCTTTGGGGGCTCTGCCAGCTTCAGATGCTTCTCCTGGCAAGCCCTTACCTCACCCCTCCCATGGTGATTGCAAACCTCAGCCCCTCCCCCCCCATGGGGCCCCAGCATCCTCTGGTTCTCGCCCACCCACTGGCTTTAGCGAGGAACCTGCTTCTGTCTGCTGCGGAGCCCCACTGCACGCACTAGCTGATACTTTGTGCATGGTTACGGCTGCGCTTATGTCCTCATAAGGTGAGGCCCGCCATGAAGACAGGAGAATATTTAAGTGAAACCTCAAAAATAAGAAATCGTGAAAGCCTGTTTTTTTTTTTTTTTTTAATTGACGTAATACTGGCACTTTCTATTTCAAAAGAAAGAGTTTTAAAAGTATGTTAAGCATCACTTGGAAAACGAATCGTTCTACAGCTGGTTGGGAAAAGATTCTTATTTCTTTCTTCTAACGTTTATTTTTTTTTTTAACGTTTTCTAACATGTATTATTTATTTCACATTAATTAGTCGATCTTTTAACATTTGGACACTTTTTTAAGTTTAGTGATTCATTTTGAGAGAGAAAAGGACAGAGAGAGTGGAGAGCGGCAGAGAGAGACGGAGAGAGAGAATCCCAAGCAGGCTCCACAGGACCAGCGCCAAGCTCAAGGTGGGGCTTGAACTCACCAACCGTGAGGTCATGACCTGAGCCACCCAGGCGCCCCCGACATCCCACCCTTCTAACATTTATCTTAATATTTAACGATTTTTTTACATCTCGTTTTTTAACATTTACCATTTATTTATTTTAACATTTTTTAGCATTTTTAAACATGTACTATTAAGATTCTTGTTCACATTTAACACACGGATAAGGCACCGGGTGAGGAGAATGAGTTCTGAAGATGGGTCGCCATTATTCCTATAGGGAAGCAACTTGTCCTGTAATTAAATAAACAAACACAGACACACAGACACAATGTCCTAAGTCCACTGAGAGGCTAGCAGATGCCCGCCTGTTTAGATGCATCTATTTTGTAAGCCTCTCCACTACAGTGAAAGCTGGGTACTCCTGTTCCCACTTGACATACGAAGAGGTGGAGAATGATGGGCCACCTGTCCTGACCAGCGCTGCACACCCTGGGAGACCCTGGCAGACAGACAGACAGACACAGGAGCATGAAGGCCCGCAGCAATGCTGAGCCAGTGTCCAAATTAGCAAGTTGAGGCAGCAGATCCTTCTACCTCCTGCCCCCTTCGCGCCCTCCAGTCCCCTCCACGTCCTGTTTTCCGTGCCTTTTACGTTCTGACCCCACGCGTGAGAGCTCCTCCCCTCCCCAGCTCCGTGGTTCCAGCTGGAGGTGAGGTGGCCCCTCCCCCAAGGACATTTGGCAATGTCTAGACACACTTTTGGTTGTCACCACTGGGCGACGGCAATGCTGGCCACGCGGGAGATGCTGTTAAACCTCTTACAGTGCAGAGGACAATCCCCGCGACGAGGAACGATCTAGCCCAAAAGTCCCAATCGCCGAGGCTGCGCGCTCTACCTTCCAGATCTGTCGACTGGCCCCGGCAGCTCGCCACCTTCCAGACACCGTGCGGACTTGGACGTGCCTCCAAACGGTGCTTCTCATTCTTGCCGCCCGGTTTGTCCTGTCCAGTGTTTCTGCTTGGCCAGCCACTTGGCCAAGTGATTCAAATGCTCTGAACTTGGGTCACTTTAGAAACACGCTCAACCTCTCTGAGCTTTTATTTCCTCACCTTTGAAGGTTTCCTAGGAAAACTGAAAGAGAGAATGTGGAGGCAGCTTTATCACTTTCACCTCCAAGTTCTTTTTGCCAAAAAAAAAAAAAAAGAAAGAAAGAAACTTGCCACAGTCCTGTCAAGCGGGAGAGAGAAGACATCTCTTCCCACTCATAGTTAATGAGACTAAACATGTTTAAACAGCCGGTTCTCATTACGCAAATCAAAATGCTCACTCAACCTCTTCCATAAATGCTCTCCGCAAAGGGTCTGATTCTCGGCCTCCAGTGTTTGTGTTTTACATGTTAAAATAAAGCCCCAGCCTACCAGAAAAAAACAAAATCCGCTTTTTTTTCCTCTCTCTTCTTTTTTGGTAGCTGTGTTTCCAGCTGGTTTTATTTAAGGCTATGCTTTTGATCTCTTTTCAATTCTGGGCCTCGGTCCAACTTGGATGTCAATAATTCAAACGCTCCCTTGGAGACAGACTTACTTGAGAAGATGGCCCAGTGCCAACCAGGAAAACTTGTCTACCCAGTCTGATAGTTCGGAGAGCGTGTTGGGGTTCCAGGCCTGTCCCCATAATGTGTCTGCTAGGAAAAGCATCAGTCTATGGTGACGCTGCCCAGGGCACTGGACGCTCATAGGATATTAGAGCCAGACTGCATAATTCACTTAGTCCGGCAGATAATTTTACAAATGAGAATGTGGGGTTTCAGGGAAGGGAAGGGGCTTACACAGAGAACTATTTTCTGACTTTCCACCCAGTCCTTGAGCCACAGTGCTGTGCTGCTGCGCCATGATGGGATTCAAACAGGGAAATAAAATTAAGTTCCGTCCTCTTGTCTCTTGTTAATTTCTCCTTGCAATTGAGCATTTACTAAGTACTTTTATGTTGCTTTAAACACTGCCTCTCTCACTAGTCCCCTATACCTTTCCACCCATCCATCTGTCACCTCTATGTCCATAGGGGAACTCTTTCTAACACCTCATTCTCTCCAGTCTTCCCCCTGGGCATCTCCAATCATCTACATTCTGGCAGCTACCACTCCCATGCTCGCGCCCTAACCTTATCATCACCAGTACCGCTCTGACAGCTGGAGTAGAACATCATCCTGCTCTCTGTTCACCTCCATCTATCAGCTCATTCAACCTTGTGATCCTTCATCCAGTCATTAATCCTCACAGCTTCTCTGATCACCAACCCATTGACAAACTACTTCTCTGCTACAGACCTTCTCCTCTGCTCATGACTTACTTAAGATGAAGATCTGACTGCACAAAAAAAATACATTTAAAATTCTGCCCGGGAAAAAAAATTCTACAGAGACGAAGAGGAAATTGATAAACTGGTGGAAACATTGGCAGAGTGTATGTGGCATAGACACAAAGCGATATCCGAAGCATGAGATGATCTCCCAAAACTAGAAAAACGAACAAGGCGTGTGTGCAGGCAGTTTTGAGAAAGGAAGATCAAAAGGCTTCCTTTTGAGAAAGGGAGATCAAAAAGCTCCTTAAATTGAAACAAAGAATATAATTTCTAAACCTAATTTGGAAGCCAAGATCTAAAAGTTTGATGAGACCTGAACACAAAGACAAACTTTCATACACTGTTGATAGAAGCTCATGTTGGCACCGCTTCAAGGAAGAACAGAGGGCAATTCCTATGAAGTGAGACCCCACATAAATTTCAAGTCAGTGATTCCAGCTTCCGGAACGTAATCTACAGATAAACGTTCACGGGGTGCGAAATGACGTATGTTCAACAGTATCCGATGCTGCTTTGTTTTCTAACAGCAACAAACTGGGTATGACCTCAAACTCCACGAACAAAAAGCAAATCAAATAAATCCAGAACGTTTTCTTCAACACGATATTGAGCAGCCATTGAAGAGAGGGAGGTGGCTCTCACCTGAAACTGATGCGACATTGTATGTGAACTAACTGGAGTTAAAAACTTTAAAAAGGAGTGGGGAGGGGGGGGTGGAGGGGGAGAAGGAGGCAGCTCTCTCTATGCTGATTTGGAAGGACCTTCACTATAGGTTATTAAGTGGGCAAATCTGGATAAGAACCGAGTGTTTTGCATATGTAGAGAAAGTTTTAAAACATCCATATGTGCAGTTTTAGAAGCATGGAATGCCTGTAGAAGACTGCACAAGAAATCGGTAACCCTAATTATCACTGGAGGAGAGAAGTGGTGAGTTAAGGTAGTGTATGAGGGAAGGGAGAGACGACAACAAAGAATTAAAAGCAACGAGGATGAATGAGGCACCTGGGTGGCTCAGTCGGTTCCATCCCACTCTCCATTTCGGCTCAGGTCATGGTCTCACGGTCCTGAGACGGAGCCCCACGTTGCTGAGCACGGAGACCCTCTTGGGATTCTCTTTCTGCCCCTCCCCTGCACACGGGCTCTCTTTCTGCTCTCTCTCGAAACAAAGAAATGAGCACTTTTTAACGAGGGATGAGATGAAGACATCAGTAGCCCTTAGTGACTTTCTTTCCCGCTACGCTGTCGTAATGATCTGCATAGAGCTGACCACCTATAATTGTCCTCTTTATATGTTTATGATACGTCTCTGCCACGAGCATGCAATCTCAATAAGCCTAGAAACCCAAGTCTGTAAGATCCTACTCTAAGCCCTTTGGCAATAGAAGTAGGAGTCACCCTGAAAGGACGCAGCCCTCACAGCCAAGGGCACATCTTGGAGTATAAGGACCAATGAAACTTCTGCCCATATTTGAACTTTTGCCTGGTTGCTCTTATGCAAGGAACGATATGCAAAAGCATATGCAGCCACACCAGGCTTCCGGCTGGTACACGTCTTTCCCCGAACATCTAGATCAGTGTCTTTTTCAGAGTAGAAGCTCAGCGTGTGTTTAAAATGGGTAGATACACAGGACGCAGTGTTGAACACACTGGGAACATGAATTACTAAGTGGAAAGCATCCTTCCCTATAGTAAGCCGAGGCCAGCGTCCTAGCACTTAACCTCTTTCTTTTCCTGTCTCTCAGTGATTATTTTGCCTGATGTTCAATGTCTTGAAAATCGTGGTGTCATTTGTAAAAATTGTTGGTTGTTCTGGAAAAGAGGGTAGGTCTGCTTTTATTACTCCACCTTGATCAGAGGAAGAAGTGTCTCCCATGCGATTTTGTGCTGCTGTTAAATTGTGTTATTTTTAGCTATGAACTTGAGACTTGATTTCTGTTCAGATCAAATCGAGAGTCAGCAATAGAAAAGCATGTTACCTGTCAAAGGATAATAGGATGGAATTGTTTTGAAAAATTGTATTATACCTACTTCTGCCCCATTAGCCAGAATACTCTAAGCCAGTTATTATGAGGTATTCTGGTGCAAAATTGCCCTTAGACATTCAATACATATGTAAGACTTAGCTTCCTCTCTTGAACATTGTTTCCATTATCATTTTCTTAATGTAGATCTTTTTTTTTCACCTCTCACTATTTTTATTTTTACTATTGTTGATGTTTATTTTGTTTTGTTTCCATTTCTTGGTGCTTTGACATCTGGCAGTATAAGTTTTCCATTCTTTTTTTTTTTAAATTTTTTAACGTTTATTTATTTTTGAGACAGAGAGAGACAGAGCATGAATGGGGGAGGGTCAGAGAGAGAGGAAGACACAGAATCTGAAACAGGCTCCAGGCTCTGAGCAGTCAGCACAGAGCCTGACGCGGGGCTTGAACTCACGGACCGTGAGATCATGACCTGAGCCGAAGTCGGACGCCTAACCGACTGAGCCACCCAGGCGCCCCAATTCCATTCTTTACCACACTCACTGCTTCTAATTTCATTTCTTCTCATAACTACAAAAAGTTACCAAGGAGGGGTGCCTAGGTGGCTCAGTTGGTTGGGCGTCCAACTTTGGCTCAGGTCATGATCTCACGGTTCGGGAGTTTGAGCCCTGCGTCAGGCTCTGTGTTGACAGCTCAGAGCCTGGAGCCTGCTTTGGATTCTGTGTCTCCCTCTCTCTCTGCACCTCCTCTGGTTCCTCTCTCTCTCTCTCTCTCTTTCTCTCTCTCTCAAAAATAAACATCAAAAAAATTTTAATAGAAAAAATTTTTAGTAATAAATAATTAATTACTAGGGAAAATCGTAAAGCCAAACTGATAATATAAGATTCTGATTTAGAAATCCAAAATTCGTACCCTTCTGTTCCCAAGTCATAAAGCGGCTCAATATTTCTCCTCTAAGGATAAAGTACATTGGTACAACAGTCCATGCGTTCAGGTACACCTAGGTTGGGAACTCTGACTCATATGGTTGAAGGGTCACTTCACAGAAGTGAAGAAAGCACTCGAAATAGTGTCAAAGACCTTGATTTTCCTTCCGAGTCTCATTTACCAGCTGTAAAACCTTCTGCAAGATGCTTAATGCTATTGAAATTCATTTTCTTCATTACATTAGGAATGATTATTTTCACCTTACAAGGTTTCAGTGAGAATATATTTATTCTTTGCAAAACATGTGTTGAAAGTTCGTAGGCACTGGACTACTGGTTGGAATAAGTTATTAAATGAGAGGACCTGTGAGTCTGAGGCGTGGAAGGCACTCAATAAAATATAAATGCAAGGTTTGTTGGAAGGCCAGGGGAAGGAGTGGTTAATTCTAGTTGGTTTTTTTTAAACGTTTATTCATTTTTGAAAGAGTGAGAGACAGTGCACCAGTGGGGGGGGGGGGGGAACAGAGAGAGAGGGAGTGAGAATCCGAAGCAGGTTCCAGGTTCTGAGCTGTCAGCACAGAGCCCGATGCGGGGCTCAAACCCACGAACCGTGAGATCACGACCTGAGCTGAAGTCTGACACTTAACTGACTGAGCCACCCAGGCGCCCCTATTCTAGCTGAAGACATTTACAAATTCTTTAGGAAAAAGGTGATTATATGAGCAAGACCTTGAAGGATGGGGCAGGACTTTGATTCCTTAAAGGGAATAGAATGACATGTACTTATTCAAGGTGTATTTATTGAGCAGTTACAATGTTCCAGTATTCTAGATGCCAAGAATACAGTCATTAATGAAAAAGTGTAACCCCTGATGAAACTTACATTCTAATGGTAGAAATAGACAACAAGCAAAATCAGTTTATGCACCGTCTTAGTTCATCTGGGCTGCTATAACAAAACACTTTATACTAGGTCTCTTATGAAGAACAGGCATTTATTCCTCAGTTTGGACGCTGGGAAGTCCAAGATCAAAGCATTGGCAGATTTGATGTCTGGTGAGAGCCTGCTTCCTAGAGAATGCCTTGTAGCTGCAACCTCTTGTAGGAGAAGGGATGAGTTAGTCCTCTTTAGTCTTTATTATATGGACACCAATCCCCACCATGAGGGCTCTTCTGTCATGACCCAATCACCTCACGAAGGCCCCACATCCTAATGCCATCACCTTAGAGGTTAGCATTTCAGTATATGAATTTTGAGGGGACACAAACGTTCACACCATAGTGCACACACACGCATACTTATATGTTATACGAAATACGTGTGTAATATACTAGTTAGTGAAAAGTGGAATAGGGAAAAATACAGTAAGGCAGGGGATAGGGATTTTCATCACTTGGTTTTTCAGGGAGTCAAAAATTAAGATTGTAAATACAGAGAGGCCTCACCGAGAAAGTAGTAGTTGATTAAAAATCTGGAATAGATGGCTGAGTCAGGCTGTAAATAATGGAAGTAGTGAGAAGTGTTCAGATCCCCGACACATTCGGAAGTTAGAGCGGATAGGATTTACCAATGGACTAAAAGTGGGACATTAATAGAAGAATTTTTGGGAGAAGATCGAGAGCTCCTCTTTAGACATATCTAATTTGAGATCAATTCAACACTAAAGTGAAGAGGTTTTGAGTTCAAGAAGGAAGTGATGGCATAAAATTTGGAATCATCAGCACAGGGCTGGGATTTAAAACTACTGCCGTGCATGAGATCTCCTCAGGAATGAGAAGTAGAAGGTGAGAAGACCAAGGACTGAGACCTCAGGCACTCTAAACTAAGAGGCCAGTAGATGGGTAGGAAACGAGAAAGAAGATTGAGAAGGGGCAGCCAGCAAGTTGGGAAGAAAACCGGGATAGGCTGGAAAGCCAAGAGGAGGCAGATTAAAGAAGAGAAATAGCAAATGTGTCAAATGCCAGCGATGAGTCAAGAGTTACTTACTAATTCAACAAATACTAACTTAAGACCTACTGGATGCTAGCCACCGTCCTGAGATGAAACTGTAACAACGAACAAAACACACAAGCATCCTTGTTGTAATGGAATTTACCTCCTAGTTGACAAAGATTTCACCACCGGATTCAGTGCGTAGAGGCTATCAGTCCTTGACCATCCCTTGAGTAAGAAAATTCTTCCCATCTGCCAGCCTTTGAACTGGGGCATTGGCTTTTTTTTCCTTCCTTGGAACTTGAACTGAAACACTGTCTCTTCCTGGGCCTCAAGCCTGTGGGTCTTTGGAGTGGAATCTATAGCATTGGTGCTCCTGGGTCTCCAGCTTATCAGCTCATTCTGCAAATCTTGGGATTGCCAGCCTCGGTAGTCATGTGAGCCAGTTCATTATAATAAGTCTCACCCCATTCTCTCTATACATACAGCCTATTGGTTCTGTTTGTCTGGAGAATCCTGATGAACGCGGAGGTCAAGAGAGATTTTTGTGTTGTATTTTTTTTTATTAAAATCTATTTAAAAAATAACCATACATTGAATTCTGATGAAGAAGGCCCTTTAAAGAGGGGAAAGTAGATGATGTAGGATGAAGGGGAGAATAGTTGCAGTGGTATTTATTCCTAGAGAGAGAGGGGATTTGATCTCACATACAAATAGAGACCCCAGCTGTATTGTGTCCCTCAAGAAGACATTTTCAAGTCCTAACTCCCAGCACTTGTGAGTAACCTTACTTGGAACTAAGGTCCATGCAGATGTAATCAAGTTAAGATGTGGTCCAACAAGATTTTAGGGTAGACCCTAAAAATCCAGCACCTTGTGTCCTTCTAAGAAGACCATGTGAAGACACAGATACACATGGGACAATGCCAGGTGTCAATGAAGACAGATACTGGAATGATGCATCTATAAGCCACGGAGGACCATGGACTTTCAGCAACCACCAGAAGCCAACTAGAATTCCTTCACCTGGAACATTCAGAGAGAACACGGCCCTGCCGCCATTCTGATCTCAGACTTGTGGTCTCCAGACTGTGAAAGAATAAGTTTCTGTTTTTTTAAGACACCCAGCTTGGGTACTTTGTTTTGACCTACCTAGAAAACTAATAAACTAGCTTTAGTGGCATCCGTAGCCATTTTGGGAAAGGGAGCAGCAAAGTTATAGGAACATAAAATCCACATCGTGCTTAAGAATGACAAGTCATTTTATGGGTTGGATGACAAAATACGGTGATGAACATTTTAGGGAGGCTGTATGGGCTTCAGGGTATCAATCCTTTTATCCTTCCTTTTCTCCAAGTTTCTGATCTATAAAGTCAATATACATAGAAAGTTAGCAAAAAAGGAATAAGTACCCATTTTATACATTTTTGCCAGTTCTCTGCAACTTTCCGTTTAGTGGTCTCTGACGAATGTTGCAATGGAGGCCAAGGTAAAGATTTCCTCCCCCTCTGATGCCTCTGAACTTTTGAGGCTGGATGTGGCTGCACTATGGTGTCTGTATGGCCCATAAGGTTGTCGGGATGAGCAGTCTGCTCAGGAACACATATCTGCTTCCGGAAGGCAGATCCTGGCTCTCGCCAGGTGTTTTAACTCCTTTGAGGTGGTGTGAGAGAGAAAATGGAAAGAAAGAGGCCAGACATGCCCTCCCCCCACCCCAACCACACACACACAACATCCCTCTGGAAGTTCCCTTCTCTTTGAAAACCTGGAGAGAGGAGTCAAAGAATTCTGGTCTAATCATACAGGCCTTGAGTATCAGGCTAAGAGATTTTACTTCAACTCAGTAGCAAAGATTACTTCTAGCTATGGAAATTTGCATTTCCATAATGCTGTACAGCTCTTAATAGTACCCCAGTGGGCAAAGATAGTTATGGTGCTTCTTCAGTCTAATTACAATAAAGCCTAAGCCAAAAAAGCTATATATGAAAAAGGGTTTGAATTCTAGCCAATGCAATATTTAATACAGCAAAATTTCAACCAAAGAATGCAGACATTCCCATCACTCTTTGCAAAACAAATTTTGTTCTCCTAGAGAAATCACAGGTTTCAGCTTCAGAACACCTGCATTTGCATGCTGACTCTGCACTTACTAATCAGATGATCTTGACATCAGGACGTGTCACCGTCCTGACACTCTGTTTCATCATATGATAAGGATTTATACTTGTCCTGAATAGATCCCAGCCCCTGTGTAGGGCGATCTCAACGCCAATGTGTCCAGCTCCATCCCAGATTGTTGTCTCACCTCAAATATTATGCTCTTTTACTCTCGGAAATATCCTGACTTGTTCCGCAGAAGTACATGAGCACCCAACTTATATATAACCCTATGAAAGCAACCTGCGAGTTTTAAAATGATACACTAATGTAGATTGCAATGAGAACGATGGTCCTTAAGCAATCTCCATAATGAAGGATTTTGTTGTTGTTGGCTTCCGTATAGTAGCCTGCCTGGGAACGTGTAGCATGAATTAATTAAGGACAGAGTTGTACCCGTGGGTACAAGAACTTGTGATTTGGAGGGGTGAGGAGGCATTCTTGAAATCAAGTACATTTTTTTTCAGCTACATAGCGTATCCCCGATCGATTTTTCTGTGGGGAAAAAAACAGAAGGCACAGTAGGCGCTAAGGGGATGGAACCTCAACAATATGCCAGGTACCATCATTTGAACCAGTTTGCTCTTTATATCCATATATAAGTTTAAATATAATTAAATTGTACCACAACCTCATGAAGTAAGCATTGTGATGCCTCCTGGACAATTGCGGAAGCGGATGTTGGTAATATTCATCGGACAGTTCTGGAGACAGTTGAACAATTGGTAAAGTAGCTTGTCCAACTTAGCAATGGAACCAGAGTTTGGATCCATTTCTTCCCAAAGTCTTGCTCTTTCTCCTGCTCATTGATCCTTGATAGAGTCCATCGTCCACAGTCAGGGAAACGTCGGAAAATAGAATGGGAACCAGAGATAAAACTCAAATCCCAGTCTCGGCCTCAGGTGGAGACCACCTGAGATCTATGTCACCACAGGGGTAAGGAAAGAGCCCCTGATGATGTCATCAGTCAAAAATAAGGCCAAAAGGAGTGCAGGGGAGCGGCGCCTGGGTGGCTCCATTGGTTAGTCATCTGACTTCGGCTCAGGTCACGATCTCATGGCTCGTGAGTTTGGGCCCCACATTAGGCTTTCTGCTGTCAGCACAGAGCCTGCTTCAGATCCTCTGTCCCCCTCTTTCTCTGCCCCTTCCCCTCTCAAAAACAAAACAAAGAAATAATGATAATAAACACTAAACAAATCAGGGGAGCTGATTTGGGAAAATGAGCAACGGAAGCACAGCACAACTGAAATCCAGGAAAGGTGCAGCCCCCCAGCAGACACCAAGCACATAGAAGACAGCGTTTCAGAGCTGTCAGTGGCTCCAACCAGAACACGGGGGGGCCCAGGTTCAGCAGTGCTAAGGAAATAGGAAGACGTATCTGCCCCCATTTGAACAAGTCTAAGAACTAGCGAAAGACTTCTGCTCATGACAAGTAAAGATTTCAGACCCTTTCCTTGTAATTCCACCCCCTCCCTGACCCAGCCCCCACTGACCTAGAGGGTCTCTACATTTCTGCTAAGCTTTCTCAAAAGAGAAAAAGTGATGCGTACTACATCTAGCCTGTTTTTAATATTTTTAACCAAGATCTGCAACCAACTTGGGGCTTAAACTCACAACTCCAAGATCAAGAGTCACAAGCACTACCAGCTGAGCTCGCCAGGTGCCTCTCCTAGTAGCTGTTCCAAAAGGCACTTTGCACAGCTCTGGTTACAAGCCAGCATAGGTCAAGTGTTCTGGTTGAAAACCCACCTATGCCTTACCTAGTTAAGAAGCTTACAAACATAATTCTGGAAAGTTAGCCATAATCATAGCATCTCTGGTTCTTTACAGATGGGCAAAGGGAACGAAATTTTCTAAACACAAACTCATACCAGCATCACTGAATCTGACTCCTGGCCTTTCTTTGCTTGCTTATCATTTATATGTCTGTACATATGTATGTGTGTGTGTATAAATGTGTATATGTGTTGATATGTGTATATATGTAGATGTATATGTGTATGTCTGTATACATGTGTGTGTGTATATATATATGTGTGTGTGTGTGTGTTTGTGTGTATAAATATACATATGTTTAAATACATATATAATTGGTTTTAACAAGATCTAAATGAATTTTTTTTTGTCTTTCAAACTTTTATTTAAGAGCAATGATCCTTGGATTTTAGATAAGCAAACCTAAATAATAAGTATATTATTATTTATTGTGTCGAGTTGATATTGTCAGTAAAATGCATGCATCTTAAAGTATAGAATTTGATGCATTTTGATAAATGGATACGCTCCTGTAACCACAACCACAATCGAGGTACACAACAGTTCCATATTCCAACATTTCCACTATCCCAGAAAGTCATGACTCTTTCCATTCAAACCCACCAGCCACTCAGCACCCCATCCCCAGCCTAC